>NC_092587.1:203720000-204073333 GCF_047663525.1 Anas platyrhynchos
GGACACGCCAGGAGAGACCGTCCCTGCCCACGGAGGTTGGAGCGGCAGGGAGGGAAATCGAGGCAGGGAGCGATGACTGAATGTGCCCCAGCAGGTTTGGGGCAGAGCCGTCGGAGAGAGGCAGGTCTGGGAAATCCATCCCCAGTTTGTATTTCCTTAAAATAAAAAAAAAAAAAAACACTGCCACAAAACAGGTGCAGTGCGAAAGGGACTCAGCACAGAACAACTTTTCCCACTGCCATGCCCAGGGGTTTATGTTTAAGGATGGAGCAAAAGGAGGGTTAGAGGGCTGTAAAGGGTCATAGTACCTTGGATGAAGTGGGTGCTGCTCCATTACTGACAACAAGAAAAAAATAAAAAATGAGGCTTTTATTGCTTCCCCTCAATTATTATTATTATTTACCTCAGGGCAGGGGGGGATTTTGCTGCAACCCGCTGCCATGGTTTATTGGTTTGGTTTGCCTTCATGTTTTTTGGTTTTTTTTTTTTTTTTTTTTTTTTTATTGTTTATTTTCATGTTGGTTTGATGGTTTTTTGTTGTTGATGTTCTTGTTTTGGGGGTTGGGTTTTTGGTTTGGTTTTGGGGCTTTTTTTTGGTCATTTTTTCCCCTTTATTACCCCTCTGACCCCCTCATCTCCCCGACGGGACCCTGAGCTCAGCCGGGCACCTTGTTGATTTCCATGTTGGTTTTATGTTATTTTGATGCTGTCGATGCTCATGTTGGTTTGGATTTTGCTTTTTGGGGTTTGATTTTGGCTTTGGGGGGGATTTTTGGTCTTTTTTTTTCCCCTTTGCTACCCCTCTGACCCCCTCATCTCCCCCACTGGGCCCTGAGCTCAGCCAGGCACCTCTCTCTGAGGGGGGTCTTTCTGCTTCCAAACCTGCCAAACCCTTGTGAAAACCTCTCTGGGGGGGCTTTCTGCTTCCAAACCTTCAAATTAGGGGGGTTTAGTGCAAAATCTGAGGGGCAAAATTAAGGGGTGGGGGGTGTAAAACCGAGGGGGGGGTGGCGCGGGGCCCGGAAAGTTTCCACCTCGGGCTCCGTGAGGGCAGGGCCGGGCTGAGGCAACTCCTGTGGGGTCGGGGCAAACCCTGTGGGGTCGGGCAAGCCTTGTGGGGTCGGGGAGCTGCCGAGGGGGATTTAGGGCACCCTTTTGCCTCAGGGAGGGGTGGTTTTGTGTCTTTAAAGCCGGCCGGGAGGCGGGGAGAGCCGGGCCGGGAGGCGGTTTCCTGCTTCCCCGCCCGCAGCCGCGGCTGGAAGCTGAGGGAGGGAGAGAGACAGAGAGAAGGGGGGGGGGGGGGAGGCGCTCGTTGTGTGTGTGCCCCCCCTTCCCCAGTCCCTCCCTCTTCATCTCCATCCCTCCTCCTCGTCCTCCTCCTCCTCGTCCTTCATCCTCCTCCTGCTCGGGGCCGGGGAGGCAGCGGCCGGCTGGGTGGCGATGAGCGGGGGCGAGGTGGTGTGCGCCGGCTGGCTCCGCAAGTCGCCGCCGGAGAAGAAGTTGAGGCGATACGTGAGTGGCTTTTGGGGTCGGGGGGGGGACCTTTTTGGGATGGGGGGAGACCCTTCAGGACAGCCCCTTTGGGATAGGGGAGGCCCTTTTGGGACAGCCCCCCCCCTTCCCCTTTCCATGCCCGGGTGCACCTGCTGCTGGGGGGACTCGGCTCAGCCCCGCTGTGGGGGCACCCAGGGGTGTCAGCGACCCTAAAGGGTTTTTTTTGGGGTGCCTTCGGTCCTGGGGGGAAAGGTAAAGCGTCTGGGGATCCCTCCCCACACCGTATAATGTCTGCTTCCCCCTCCCCGCCCGCCGATCCTATTAATGGGGCAACGTCCAAGCAGCCCCATCGTCACCCCTCGGGTCCCGAGCGGGATCAAACGCCTGTGAGGAAGTTGTAAAAGAAAAAGGGTCCAAACGCCAGCCCCGGCACCGTCCCCGCTGTCTGAGGAAAGCCTTTCCTCCTCCCCACGGGCTCGCCGGGAGCCTGGCCCCAAAGAGCTGCCACCCCATGACTCGGCACATCGCGTCCCAATGGGGTCGTCCAGCTGGATGCTCCCCCATCCTTAGGGGTCTCCATCCTAATCATCCTTTCTGATGTTTTTTTGGGGATCGGTGGGCGTCTCTAAACCTGTTTCATGGACTGGGGTAGGGTCGGGGGGGTGGCTGTGGTTTGGGGTTACGATAACACAAAATGGGGGTGGCCCTATAGCCACGAGGGGTGCCATCCCCTTCGGATGCCTCCAGCCCTACAGCTGCGTGCCCTGTCCCCTTGGAGGCAGGACAGGGTCGCTGTGAGGCTGCGGATCTGGGAGGGGCTCCGGCCCCAAAATATCCCAAGACAAAGGTGAAAGCGTCCGGTTTTTTTGTAGGGGAAAACATCCAAACCCTGCCGTGGGCTCGCCGGGCGGCGGACGGGCTGAGCCGCGGAGGATGCTTTTAGCTTAATGGAGCAAAGCGCCTTCCTCCCGCAGAAATCAGCTTAATTGCTTGTCCTGAGTCACCGGCGGCCTTAACTCATCAAACATCATTAGCTCCCCGGCACCTGCCCCGTAAAAGGGTGCTCCCGTCGGGGCTTCACCCACCTCGTGCTCCGGCATTCCTGCGGGAGCTGAATCCACGCCGCCGGTGAGGGCTAATTAGCCACGGGCATAATTAGCCACGGGCATAAGGCTGCTTTTCATCCGGCTGCAGCCCCAAGAGCCTCGTGAGCCACCTGTGTTGTCAAAACATCCTTAGTTCCCCTCCCTCCCTCCCTGGATGGAGGAAACGTGGCCACGATGCGCCCGGCCAGCCCACGCAGCGCACACGGGGCAGGAAGCTTGGCAGATGGACCTCAGGGGGATCTCTGCTCCTCCTAGAGACAGGATGAAGGGGAACGGGCTAAAATTGCACCAGGGGAGGTTTAGGTTGGATATTAGGCAGAAATTCTTCAGCAAAAGGGTCGTGAGGCATCGGGATGGGGAGGTGGTGGAGTCACCATCCCTGGAGGGCTTCAAAAGACTTTTCGGCGTAGAGCTGAGGGACGTGGTTTAGGGGAGGACTGGTTGGTGTTAGGTCAGAGGTTGGACTGGCTGATCGTGGAGGTCTCTCCCAACCTCACCGATTCTGTGATCTGCCCCAAAACCACGTGGGCACGTTTGGGTTTCCACCCTCAAAAGGCCGCCACGGCGTTGCGCCGGCTTTTGTAGGGCTTCACCAGGAAGGCTTCGCCTCTCGCCTCGTGCCTTTGGTTTATATTCCGCTCGGAGACCTCAAAGGAGGAATCTCGAGCTGCAGGATGCTGCTAATTGGGTTTGAAGTTCCTGCTCCGGCTGCGTTGACACGGGGAAGATGATGGATTTATTTTTATTATTTATTTTTTTTCTGACAAGCTGTGCGTGTCCGCGCATGGGCGTGGGGCTGAAACTGCCCTTGGAAGCGCTGTGCTTTTGCAAGCCCGGCTTTGTTTTGCTTTTACTTCTCAAGGAGATCTTTGGCAAGAGGGGAAGGTGCTGGCTTTTCTTCCTCACATCCACACGGGCAGCTCCCCCGCACCCGCTGCGGGGCCTGCTCGGGCTGCCCGTGCTGTGTGTGATGCTGCGGGATCGGGATTTTCTCTCCCGTTGGGTTCCCCCAAGCCAAGCACGAGCTCTTCCAGCCTCAGATCATTCCTGCCTCTTTTCTGCCTTGCTATGAACCCGGTCTTGGGACCTATGGTCTTGGGACCACAGTTGGTAAGGCTCGGATGAGCCCAACAGATGTCACCCTGGTGCTGGTAGGGAAAGCCAAGCAGATGTTTGAAGGTCAAAAGCAGTGGAGACACCAAAATGCCAACTTCTGCTCGGGATGCAGAAAAAGTAATGAAAATTCAGGTCCCTAAACAACCCCCTTGGCTTTGGTTGTGGGACCCATGAGCCTAGACCAGTGCGTGTTGTGCCGCCCTGTGCTCACCCACCACCTCCTGGTGCTCTCCTGCCGGTTGTGTCTGTCTGTCTGAGACCAATTTGGGGTCAGGGAGGGGCTCTCTGGTAGAAAAACAACGTAAAAAATAACTTCTGTGGTTGTGGAGGGGCTCGTGGCCTCTTGTCATCACATCACCGCGCTTCGCCTGGGTGTTTGAGTACCCCCAAATCATTGAATTTTCTGCTTGGCCAAGATGTGCAGCTGCAATTCTGCCCGAACCAAACCCTTCTGGTCCTGCACTGGTTTTACAATCCCTTAGTGCTTCCCCTCAACTGGTTTAACTGGGGGGAAGGTTTGGCTGTGTGCAGCAGCGGTCGTCTTCCATCAGACAGGAGCAGCTTGCGCCAGGTCAGAGGGTTTGAGAGGTTAAAGGGGCTGATCTGAGATCCTGCCACCCTTTTCCTCGGGTAAATCCCTGCAGAAAGGCTTCTTCTGGCCCCTGAAGGATCCTCGATGTCCCTCCTTTAGGGCATCCTCGCTGGGTGAGGACATGGGATGGGGGCAGAAGTGGGACCAGCAGTGCGGGGACATCCCGGGCTGCCCGAATGCTTGGCCAACGAGTGCTGAGCTGGAGCTGCAGCCAGGGAGGGGAGCATTGGGAAAAGCTGCGAGGGGAGAGGTTTTGAAGCCCTCTGACCCAGCACGGAGCAGAAGTTTCGACAGCCCTGAGCTGGGCGGCGTGGTGCCTTGTTCCAGCTGTCAAACCACCCCGTCTTCAGCCCTGTGATTCAAAAGGAGCAGCGGGCGTACTTTTAGCCCCGTCCCTGTGATTCAGAGGAGGGCAGAGCCTCGCTGTGCCGCAGGAGGGCTTTTGCAGGTCAGAGGGTTGCCTTTTTTTTTTTTTTATTCCCAGCTCCCGCGGCACCACCTCTCTGCATCCTGAGCGCTTGCAGCTACTCGCAGGGCAGATCGGGGCACGGTGCAGCGAGGCAAGGGGCAACCAGCACAAAGCAGCGCTGGAGATTCAGGTCTGAGGGTTTTGGGGGAAAATTCTCCACTCTGAGGGTCCTGGATTCCCACAACACCCGTTTTTGGAGATTTTTCAAGTGCTGGCTGGAGAAAAAGCCAGCGGGGGGGGGGTTCCCCGGTGGAGGCAAGGTGCTCTGGTGGCGTGCAGGGAGTGGAAGCGCTGCGTTTGCCTCCTGGCACCTCCACCGAATCCCCAGCTGTCTGTCATGACTATGTCACGACTTTCCGAGCCGCCCGATGCTCCTAGCGAAGTCTGAAGACTGATGGTGGCAGAAAACAGGACGGGAGTGCAGAAACAAACAGCACTTGAGGAGAGCGCAGCAGGAAGCTGGCTTCGTTTCGTCTTGGAACAGAGCAGAAGCGATACTGAAACCTACTGGAACCCTTTTTTTTTTTGTGTGTGTGTGTTTCCTTTTTCTTTTGGAGAGTGTCAGATGCGAGAGGTGATGTAATAGTGTTTACCAGACCGGAGCACATCATTTATGGCAGTGACTCAAAGGCAGAGCGCTCATTATTTCTCTGGATGACAGCAGCAGCTGAGGAAACCGGGGCTTGGGCTCGCTGCGCGTGGCGTTGGGCGTTCAGCGAGGCCGCATCTGCCCCGAGGGGTCCGCTTGGGGTGGGGAAACTGAGGCAGGGAGCGAGGCAGTGGTTTGGCTGCACTCGTGTTTGGGGTCATCCCGCAGCTAGGAACTGGGTTTTAGGGCATCTTCCTGAGATCCTGCTGCCCTGTCGCAGTGCCTCTGCGGCTTTTGTGCGTCTCTGTATGGAGAAGAGGGAGAAGCGAGGATGAGAGACCTGGATTTACTGCAGGGTGAGCATCCAGGGAGGCTCCCAAAGCTGCCAAGCATCCCCTAAAAAAAGCTCCTGGAGCATCCTACACCTCTTCTATGAGTCCCTGAGCAGCACCATGCTGCGGCCCTTCTCTTATTCCAAATTAGCAAGCAAAAATGGAAAAGGTGTGGGTGGCAGGGAGGGGCCCGAGAGCTGGAGGAGCACCCAGGGCATGAGCACGCCTCGAGGCAGCCACGCCGGCACCTGAAGGTCAAGGAGGAATTCCACTTTGAATGTCCGAAGAGGAATTCCCCAAGGTCAGCCTGGTTTGTGTGGCCGTGCCTCTGTCACCCATCACGGCTGGCCAGGCAGCGACTGAAATGTTGCAAGAAAAAAAAAAAGGCTCTGGTCTTTCCTTCTCCTGGCCTCTGAGGGTTCAAATCCTGCATGCTCAGCCTCTGTTTTTCCCCTGAACCATTCACACAAATCCCTTCTGCTCGGCCTTTCAGTCGTCTTTTTATTTCCACTGCTTCCCAGCACCCTTTTGCGGCACCTGAAATATTTCCACTGTGCCTCCCAGGTGACTCCGGGATGCCCTCCTGACAGCATCCCGGCGCTCGCTGTGCGCCTCGTTCCACTTCAACCCAGTCTTTTCCAGAGGCGTTTGCTTTGGAAGGCAATTCAGACATCTCCTTGGTGGCGTTCCAGCTCCTGCGTCCATATGGCGAGCTGGAAATAACAGCGGAGGAGAAGATTTGTGCTCTCTGAGCCCGCAGATCCGGGCTGCTGAACTCCAGCTGCTGCCCCACACCTGCCTCTCCCTTGCCAAACCTGGCCCAGCGCCCCTATTTAGGGCACCTCACACCCAAATCCCTCTTCCGTACGGCCCGTGGGCTTGCGAGCCATCCAGCACGGGCAGGGGCAGACCTAACAAACACCCGATTCCAGCGTAATTATGGCAAAAAATAGCCACCCCGCTTCGTGCCATCCACCCCGCACACAGCTCCTTTGATTCCGGGTCTTGTGCAGCTCTCTGTGTCGCTCCCAAAAAAACCCCTCCAGATAGGAAGCTCCCGGGAAATAAATGAAAATTAAAAAAAAAAAAAGGTTTTTGCTTTGATAGAAGAAGAATCGAGGGCTTGAGGCTCGCCTTCTGCCTTTCCTGCCCCCATCAAGGCAGAGCGGAGTTTCCACAGGGCGAGGGGGGGAATAGAAGGGCTCATTGTTTTGGGGTCAGGGCGCGGGGCTGGGGTGGCAGGAGCCCATCCCTACCTCCAGCACGGCCATAGATCAGCTGCAGCGGCAGACAGGGAGCGGCCTGTGATTGCTGCTGGCAAAAAAAAAAAAAAAAAAAAAAAAAAAGCCGTGGGGGAGAAATAAAATTAAGAAAATTAAGAAAAAAAAGAAGTAGAAGGGATGGGGGGAGCACGGGGAGCGCCTGATTTGGGGTTTTCTGGCTGCAGCAAGGAGGTGGAGGTGCTGTCAAGTGATGTGGGGTGATCCCAGGAGGAGGTTGGAGGTTATGGGGTGAGGTTGGAGCCCGGAAAAGGGGAGCTGAGGTTTGAGGCCATGCACAGAGAGAGGCTGGCCGGCGCGGGGAGCGTTTCTGCCAGCAATCGGGCCGTGATCCCATAGAAATGTGCGTGGGTGGACCCCTGACACCGGAGCCTTCGGAGAAGGGCGACGAGAGCGACGAGGAGCCTGGGAAAGCTGCACGGGACAGGGCTCCCAAACGCCGAGGGACGGCCACTTTCTTGAATTTACACCTCGTAAAGGGGGTGAGATGTGAGCGATGCGACTATCTGCCACGGCAGGGGCTGATTTTGGGAAGAAAACACCGAAAAGGAGCAAATTTGGTGAGCTGAGCTTTCAACCAGGCGAGGCCGGGTTTCTCCTGGTGGTGGATTTATCTCCACCAGCGTTTTGGAGAGGTCCCACCTCACGTGGATCCAGCAGAGCCGCTCCCAGCTCCTGAATTCTCCCCCCCTCATCAAAACCAAACCCAGAATTTCAGATTTCAGCATTGCACGTCCCAGCTCAGCCAAGGATTGGGGTTGGGTTGGGCACCCAACGGGTTTCTGAAGGAGGTTTCACCTTCGTGCCGCCAGGTTGCTCTTTGCTGTCCCTGGAAATGGGAAATAAAATCATAGAAATGGAAACGTTTGGGCATTAATCAGGTCTTTAAGGCTCTGCAACAAGTCCCTCATGGAGCTGGGAGCCAGCCACCAGCATCCTTTGATCCCATCTCCTCCTTGGGTTTCCTACTCAAGGTGTTTCTTAGGGTTTTTTTAGCCTGGAAGTCACCGGGACAAGGCGAGGAGGGAACTCAGCCTGCTCAACAACTCAGCCCCGCTGCCAGACAAACGGAAAGTCCATCAGACATGGGAAAGGAGGGGGAAAACCGAGCCCGTAGGCTCCTCAGGGTCTTGCCAGCAGGTTTGTGAGCACAAATCTGAACATTTCCTCCCATTTCGGGGCATTTACTCCCATTTCGGTGCACCCCTCTGTGCCGGGAGATGATCTCGGTTGGGTAGCAAGACAAAATCTCACCCTGTTTTGGAAGTGGCTGGGGCTGAAACGCGGTGCAACAGCAACCCGTGCGATTTGGTACGGCGAGCCGGGAATTTACAGCGCTGTTTTGGCCATCAGAGCATCAGCGAGAGGCTGTTAAGGTAATTTAGGGGAGGTCTGTGGTTGTAAATACATTTCCATCGTGACTAAGGCTTCTAATAGAGATTAAATTCAGCCGAAGGAGGGTTTAGGATGATTTTCTTCCTTGCATACTCCCCGGTGTTTCTGTTTTGACGTATTAATCTTAAGGAACGAGCTGCAGGACGGCTATTAAATGTTTTTTTTTAAGTTATAAAAGAGGAGTTGTAAAAGGGGGGAAAAATGGATGGTGCAATTAACGTCAGGAAATGCAATTCTTCAGCAGCGTGGCTCCGCGATGTCCGACTGCCACGCTGATACTACAGGTGTGCCGAGCTTTTTTGCACATTTTTTGTCATATCCATGTGTTTTTTTTTAATGTATTTTTGGGGTGAAGTGGACAATAGTTTTCTCCATCCACCTTGGCCTCGTGCGGTGTGAGTAGTGCAGAATTAAGAGCTGCTATCTGAAATTTGAAGGCAAGTGTATCCAAGGGCCAATGTGCCCACGTCTCAGGACCTCACCCCTGGGTTTCCAACCCTGTCCCTCAGCCTAAAAACACCTCCCTGCCGGCACCGAGAAGCTGTCGGGGTGAGAAGCGATTTGGCCCTCTGTGGGAACGTCTCGGCCCGTCTCCATCGGAGTAACGAGGACGAGAAGTTTGAAGGCTCGGCTTGGCCGGCTCTCCAAAATAAGCTCTCCCTGGAGATCGCTCCTACTTCCTGCCAGGCATCTCTTGGAGCCCCAGAGCACTCAGGAATGCAAAGGAGTAGAGGAAATCAGTTGGATTTGTCAAATTTCAGAAGGAAAAAAAAAAAACAAAAGCGTTGGGGCTGAGCTTTGGGAAGCATTCCCTCGCCACCCCTCCCATGTCGCAAGGCACCTGAGCCAAGCCCTCGCTTCGGCTCCGTCTTCATACCCTCGGAGGGGGGTAGATGTTGCATTAAAAAAATAAATTTTGGTTATCTCGTTAGGTTGGGAGGTGTCAGACAGGGCCGAGGAAAAGCTGGTCCCATCTGGTGGATCCTCCAAGGTCGTCATCAGGAGTTTTACCTCCCCACCTCTTCCCGTTTCACTTCGGTCTTCCATTCTCCTTTCGATCCTTAACATTTAAGGCTTGTCAGCAGGAATCTGCTTTTCCCAGCGTGGATCTTGTTGCATTTGCTTGCTGAGGAACCTCTTCTACGAGTCCTTGGCCATCCATCCCCGTGCTGCAGAGTCTCCCAGCAACCCAGCCTGAATCCCGGCCTCGAAGCACAGCTGTGCAGTGAGGAGCAAGCCCTGTTCCAAGCAGGAATCCACAAAAAAAAAACAAGTCCAAGATATAAAAAGCTGCATTATTAACCTGACTCGACACGCGGCCAGCCTGGGCTCAGCAAGCTGGAAAAAATCTCCATTCCCAAACGGGCTGATTCGGGATTGAAGCATGAAGCTTTGCCCTCTGTCCCCGAGCTTTCGGGCTTCCACGGGGGTTACAGGGACGGTGCAGACGGCCGGTGTTTCACCCAGCAGCTCCCCAGCCACGCCAGCCCCATCTCCAAAACTCGTGTCGGGAGCAGAAGCTCAGAAACCCGCTCCCAACCTTTCCCGGCTTGTTTTTCCCATCTGTTTTTCACGGCGTGTTCTCGCCACTTGGACCTTTCCGCGCCCGATCTTGTGATCCCTGATGCGGTGTGACATTTCCAGTTTATTAGGAATGCTTTTGTTTATTTGCTGAGTGGGTTTTTTTTATTATTTTTTTTTCTTTTTTTCTTTCTTTCTGTCCCTTTTTTGTTTTAGTCCCGTTTCCCCTAGGTTGTGCGGGGGCTTTCTGGCACGGCTGCCAACGCAAACGGCCCCTCGGTGCCAGGAGGTGCCACCCACACCCGTCCCCAGCCCCACAGCAGCGCATCCTCTGAGTGGCTCGGGGGTTTTTTCTCAAACAAAGAAGGTTGATTATTATTTTTCCTGTGCATTTCTACCCTTTTGCAATAAAAGGCCACGTCCTAGGGTGCCGAAGCAAGGAAGCAAGGGAGCTTTTGAGTTCTCTCTTTTTTTTTTTTCAACTAGCTTGAGGAACCCATCAAGAGCGGATGGGTTCTCCGCTGTTCTCACTCCTCGAAGAAATAAATCAAGCAATACCCTTTGGAGATGTAGGATTCAGCTCCTGGCTGACATAAATCCCACTAGAAGCCTTCAAAGTTTCTTTTCTCTAGTTGAGGATCCCTCCATCAAGCAGAGGGGCTGCTGTACAGCAGAGGGGCCAGCTCAGGCTGCCAAACCCCCCCCAAAAAAAGCTCAGAAAGTCCTGGTAAGCTCAGAACTGCCGTGTCTGCCTCCTGATTATTTAACCATTGGCCTCCCCAGGAAGGCAGAGCTCCTTCCTGACACCCCGCGGCTTCCCTCGTCTCCAGCCGAGCAGCAGGGCTGGTTTATGCATCATCTGTCCTGGAGAGCAGCCTTCACCTCGCTCCGTTTTTGCATCAAAATCACCGCGTTCCCCTCCAGCGCCAGGAGAATGTCATCAGCAGACGAGTATCAATGTCAGAGCAATGTTAGTTATTTTTTTTTTTCAATGGAAAAATGACCCCAGAAGGCAGAATTTCTTCCCAATTTCTTCCTGAAGCCTCCCCCCGCCAGGCTCCAGCCGCTGCCCCTCGTCCTGTCCCCCCAGCCCTGACCAAGAGTCCCTCCCCAGCTTTCCTGCAGCCACCTTTAGGAGCTGGTAACCCTTTACAAGGTCTCTGAAGGAAAACTGGGAGAAGTGGAGACTGTGCCTCCTCCTGGAGGTTGCACCCATGCAAAACGTTGAGAAAAACGTCGAGAAAACGTTGCCCGGGAGAAATCGCTGCCTTCATCCCACGTGGGGAAGGGGAGGCGGTGAAGAAACCAGATGGGCATCACCTGCCGTCGTGGCCCGGCGGGGCTGGCTGTGATTTTGTCCTAAAAAATTAAAAATAAAAATGCAATTGTTGGCAAACTCTTGCTTTTAACGACTCCAGCCCTGCCCTGGAAACCACCCTCAGCCCTTTATCAACCCCGCAACACGCCGCCCGGCTCTCCGCTCCCTCCCAGTCGTGCCACCGGTATTAAAAACAGTCCGGACCCGTTTGGGAGAGGATTAGAAGACTCGAGGTGTGGTTTCAGAGCTACTTATCGGGGTTCGGCACCGCTGCAGGCAGCAGGACCAGAGCTGGAGCTTTGCAAGGTGGAAGCAGAGAGCAGAGGAAGCCCAAACCCTCTCCGCGTTATATTTTTACCCCACTGAGCCTCCTTTCAGCCCCGTCGAGGGACAATAGGCACTTGTTCCTCATCCGTGTCCCCCAGACAGTGCCGGGCAGGGCCCCCCCGGCGCAGCCCCCGCCGTGCTGTGCTGGGGGAGGTTTTTTTTGGGTTTTTCCAGCGCTCCACAGAAACATTTGGCTCGAGGAGAGGTTGTGGAGGAGGCTGAGCTTGAGTGAGCACAAAAACATGTGGCCTCGCAGCGCCTCGCTCGCTGTGCGGTGCTGCGGGGTGGGTTTTGTTGATGGTGCTTGGGGTTTTTTGTCTTTTTTTTTGATTGCTTTCGGTGTTGGTTTTTTTTTGTGCTTTTTTTTTTTCTTTAGTGGTATTTTTTTAAGCGTGTCTGAGAGCTTGGGAAGCGCGTGAGGAGGGTGGCGGTGATGCCTTTCAGATGGACGCGGAGCTGTGTAAACATGAGGAAGGCAAATCTCCTCGGCCTGATGCAAGTTCATCACGTTGAGCCTGGCTTTTTCTGCTCTTTCTTTGGATAAATAAGAATTAGGATGGCAGAGTCCAAGGATGACTTTAAAAGCCAAATCTAAACCCCCTCCGTGAAGCTACTCAGGGCACCCACCCACCCTCTCCCACGGATCCCCCGGAGGATAAGTGTAAGGAAACGGGGTGCAGCATCCCCCAAAGTCCTCTCTCCTTGCCCCATAACATGATCCCCAGGGGAAAAAGTGACAAAATAGAAGAAAATCTGGCTCCTGGGCTTTAAAACCATAGGGCAAATGCCATCCGCCCTCTCTCACCACCTGATTCTCACACACAGCCTCGTTCCTCCCTTACCCTCCCTAAATGAAACCTTTTGCTTCATCCAGATACAAGATGCTGAGCAAACAAATCGCAGGGCAAAGCCTCCCATTCCTTTCCCCAACCTTTCCCAGCCCCACGGTTTTGTGCATCGTTCCCTCTGCTTTTTCCCAATGCCTTTTTGCAAGGAGCAGGGCACGCAGCTCCACGGAGGCTCAGCCAAGATTTTCTTGAAGGGAAAACAACAGTGTGCGTACCGAGGCAGCTGGTGAGAAGGAATTTTGTTAAGAGAGAATTTTAGCAATTCAGGTGAGAAAAGCAGAATATCACGGGTGCAGGAGGTTCTGTTCCAGCTTTATCCATCACCCTATAACACAGAGACCGTTCCCTGCCCACACCACCTTGGGAAGTTAAATGCTCTCTGCCTGGTGGGCTCCAACCTCTGTCTGCAGCCAGCACGATGAATCTGAATGAAGTAAGCCCGAGCTGCTGCGTGTGTTATTCCTCGACATCCGTGCCATGTTGGCCAAAAAATCCCTGACCTGAATAAAAGGAAACGAGGGTTTCCAGGCTGGTTTACACCACCGAGCTTGAAACGTGTGGCAGCGCCGGCTGAATTCTCCTTGGGCTCTTTCTCTGGACACTTATGTTGTTTTCTGTCCTGGAGCTGATGGCAGGGCAGTAAATGATGATTTAATAGCGAACTGAATCATCGGGGCTGATCTCGTTAGGGGCTGCACGTCAAATTACGACCTGGGAGGCTCTGTGGCACGTGGGAGGCTGCTGCGATGCGCGCGGGTGGGCAAGGAGAGCTCACTGGCCCCATGCCTTTGCCCTTCGGGTTGGTCAGCTGCTGTTTTATCCATCAGGGAATAATTTTGCTTCAGCGTGCACTTCTCCTGCCATCTGAGTCCCGCAGGATGGGAGAGGATGCTTGCAATGATATCACGTTTCATCCCAAACTTCACTGGGTCCTAAACACAGCCGTGATAGAGTATGGGACCGACACGTGAAAGGATGGGGTTGGGGTCCTCACCTTGCTCTTGACAGGCTCTGCACCCATCCAAAGTGCCCAGGTGGTCCCTGCAGCTTCGTTTGTCCCCTCTTGGACGTGCTTCTCCGTGGCTCCACGTTGATCTGCTGGGCTCAGGGAAGCACAAGAGAGGGAGCAAAGCATTTTGAAAAATTATCATCTGTCTTTCCAGCATGATTTGCTATTTTATTTTTTCAACTTCTCCCCTACTTCTGAAAATCCTTCTCAGAAGGCATCATGGGGTGTCAAATGTTGTCCTAGCTGGGGTGGGGTTGTTGATTTCCTTATCTGTTTGCTTGTTTTAAGTATTTTGGGGGAAACCAAGAGAGCTAAGTTTCTGGTTGTCCATCAGCATGAACATCCAGAAGGACACGACATTGTCCAGTCCAACCTTAGCAGCTCTTGGATTGCAATCTAGCTGTCATCTTGGCTTAGTGATGGGTTTAGATTGGTATTTCAGGTGGATATGGGAAGTTCAGCAGAAGATGGGTATCTGGTTCCCTTAACCTTATGATGAAAGCGATGCAGGACCAATGATTTATCTAGGGCAGCTTCCTCTGCTTGTGCTTTTCCAGCATTTTACACCTTCTTACATGCTTGAAGTGACCAAAACTGGCTTTTATTAAGTACTATACGGCACCTGTGATACAGGGCAGTGCTGATGAGGTCCTTATCATCTGCTTATCCCTTTGGATCAGCCTCGCCTCCTGCCCCAATCCTCCAGATACTGCTGGCACACTGCAGAGAAATGATGAGCGTAACGGGGGATTTCCTCCTCTCTTACAGAGCCTGGAAGCTGAGCATGTTTCATGTCAAGTGGTAATGGTGTAAAGTCTTCAGTAGGGCTGTCAGAGAGCTGCTGGACTGTCTCAGCAGAGGAGAAGGGGACTTCCACTTCTTCTGTTCCTACCTTGCAGCTCAAAGCTTTCCTGCATGGCTCGGTCAAACAAGTCCTCTCCCCAAGTGCACACACAGTGGAAATCTGACAATTCAGCTTCTTCCTGTAGCTTTTGTCAGTTCATCAGGTCCAAAATGTTGACTCATTGGTCTCTTTTCACATGATTCCCTCGAAATAGCTTCCCTTGGGCAGACAGGACCGGGCAGTCTCGTCGGCACAACTTCTCTTTGTCCTCGTGCATCCTGGAGGACGGTCCCTAGAAGTTTTTAACTCTCCCTAAAAGCTACGAGTCTTTTTCTGTGGTGTTTTCTCCTAAAGGAGGACAACTCTGGTGAGTGGTTTTAAGGTATCGTGAGCGGTCTGGTGTACCGCTTGGCATCTGGGTCTCTCTTTGGAGGTCCTGGACTCACTTATTCTAAAACATCCATCAGACTTGGAGACTGAAGAAGCTCTGACACTCTACACAACCTTAAACACCACCTCTTGTGACACTGCCCAAACCCGGCTGATTTATACTTTTTTGGTCTCTTTTTTTGGAGCAAACCCGGTGGTTTCTTACACGAGCCTCACACGGTTATCTAGAGGAACGGGGAGCAGAGGTGGCCTCTGCTCTTTTATTCAGGGACGACCCCACAGCCCATTGCTCACCGCTGATGTAAGGCAGCTCCTTTCCCAGCGCCCCGGCCCCTGGCTGAATGCTTCCAGGCCGCCCTGGGTGCCAGCTAGAATCACTGTCTAAGAATGAAAGTGATTTAGTTCCTAAGCAACCTCTCTCCTGGCCTCTTGCTAAAGAGTGACTTAGCATTTTCCAAGGGATAAAAAAAAAAGGAATGGATAGCAATGTGTCGAGGCAGGTTCTTCTGATGTGCTTAACCCTCAGGATGCCGATTTAACGAGCAAACACCGAGCAACTGGGTCAGTACCAAGGGGATCAGGGTGATGCGCTGGGCTGCTAGAGCCAAGTTCAGCCCATCTGGAGGAGCTCAAGCAAGGCTTAAAATCTGTAGCTGGCAGGAGCATTCCTGGGATAGTGTTCGTGAGAGGGCCCTCATTTTCCTTGTTTCTTCCCACTGGTTTCGTTGTCCTCCCGTCCTGAAAACATTTTACTGTCTGCTATCAGCTTATTTCATCTGTCCCTCCCCATACAAAAACTCTGTAAAGTCAACAAATACCATTTTGTAGGACGTTCCTGCTGTGCTGACTGGTTTTGTTTCAAATCCATCAGCACCAAGCCTAAAAAATGAATTAGCAGCCCCCATCCCTGCCCTAACCATCTCTGTCCATCTGAGATACTCCTACTGCCTCTGGTAGAGCCGTATGTGAGAGAATTAACATCTTCCCTGTAGTTATCCTTTCTGGATCCCCATAAGGCAAGGCTTCAGGTTAATCATAGCATGAATGTTTTATTATTGGTCTTAATTTCCCCCATGAGGTGTTTTGGGGCATGGCTGGCAGCCCCCGGAGCCTCCTCTGCTCCAGGCCCAGCCTCTCCTCACAGCAGAGGTGCTCCAGGCCCTTCATCACCTTCATGGCTGGGCCCACGGCAGTGTTTGTGTCTGTCTTTTACTGGAGAGCCCAGAATTGGAGCCAGAACCTAGACGTGTCCCACCAGTGCTGAACAGAGGGAAAGGATCTCCGCTCTTGGCCTACTGGCAACACTCTGCCTGAGGCGGCCCAGAAGGCTGGTGGCCATCTTTGCCATGAGGCCACGTTGCTGGTCTGTGGTTGACTTGGTGTCCACCAGAAGCCCACCAGTCTGTCTATAAGGACGTTACAGGAGACATTTTGAAAGAAAACATTAGAAAACAATACTAAACTCATGATAAACAGCACCCACTGCTCTCCCCGAGCCAGGCATCTCCCCCTAGAGGGCTTTCAGGTTGGTGAAGCGTGATTTAGCGGTCTTACTACACAGGCACAGTGCTAAGAGGGGATTGTAGAAGGTCGAGGTCACATCGTGATAGCCATGACAAGCAGTTTTTGCAGTTGGGTGAATACAAACAGCATTTTGGAGCACATCAGCCGTGATATTCATGCTCTGGTAACATCAAGCAGCATGGGAGTTGTCCCTGGGCAAGCACAGGGCTTCTCTGTGGAGCTCAGCAACCTTTCTTTGTTATTTCCCTCTCCTCGCATCGCTTTTGCTAGGAGAAATAAAAACAGCTCGTGAAGCAATGGCCAAGAAGGGCTTCACGTAAGGAGCACTTTTGCTGAGTAAAGCAACACTTCTTATCCCAGCTGATTGAGCCCAAACCTGGCACAGGTACGTGGCTACGTTAAACAAGAGCCTTGCCAGCTCTCAAGGGTCAGAGTTGAGCTGCTTCGAACCCAGAAGGAGCTAATGGCAGGTTTGGGAATGAGCTGATGGTCGCTGATGACCCCCTGTAGCTGCCTCGAGTTTCTATATATACTAGGAAGGAAACACTATTAATTTTTATTCTCCTTCATTTAAGAAAAAAATAAAATAAAATGGCCTGGCAGAAAGTCAACATGCAAGGACCGGGCAGGCACACTGCATCGTTTGTTGGAATGGCCGACAGATTAAATTAAGGTTTTAAAAAAAAATTCGACGAGGGAGGGAGAGAGAACAAGCGTTTTCTATGGGCAGAGTTCATTCGCGTGTCACTCATTTCTCTTGCTCTTCAGGGAGTGATATTAGACAATTAGCTAATTGGTTTGGGGAGGTGACCTGTCAGTGACTCAAGGAGGAAATGTCTCCTGTGCAGTTTGACATAAAGAATATATTTTCAGCCCGTTGTGACAGCTGCAAGCACCCCCCATTGAAATGAAGCATGTAATGGCTATAATAACTGCAAGCTTGGAATCCATCGTAGCCAGGGAAAAGCAATGAAAAACCCGGTAACACGCACTAAATTGCAGCCGGAGCTAGTATGTTATGTTGTCAGGTTTGAAATATTTCTGAATTATCTCATCATTAGCACTGCATAAGCATCCCAAGCCTTTCTTGAGGTTGAAATCTGTCCCCTGAGCCCTGCAGTTCAGCTCTTCTGCCTTCAGACCCAGGTACCTGCGAGCACTCGTGATGGAGCTGACGATTCTGTGTGAAGTTGGGAGGACTTAAAATCCAGGATTTTAGCCCAAACCTTTGGAAAGAGGTTGTTTGGTTTGCTCTCTAAAAGGATGTGAATTCTGCCCGTTTTTCTGTAAGTTCCCAGGACCTGGCCTGAGGTATTTGAAATGTCCTCATCACCTGCCCCCTTAACTTTGTGTGTTTTGGCAAAAGCAGGAGGGAAGCTATGAAAAGGGAAGAATTTAGCCAGGAATTTGTCCCTATACCCTCAAACCCGTGCCTGTGCACGCTCTTGAACACTGATACCACTGATGTAGCAAAACCCAAAATACCGAAGCGAGTGTGTTGCAAATAGACAGCAGTCATGCGATAATTAGACAAAGAAAAGCAGGAAGTCTCCTTCAGCTGAAGTGATGTAATTTTCCACAAACAGAACTTCATTCACGTGAATGTTTCAAAAAAAAAAAAAAAAAAAAAGTAGGGCAACAACAGCTTTCGGCTACTGACCGTCGAAAGGAGGAATGGGTCCCAAACTGGTGCTAGAAGGGAGCTGGGTTTCTGTATGGAGACTATTGGGCCTTTGGCAACATCAGGTGCCTGCTAATTATTATTATTAAAGAGTTTTGAAAATGTTGGCTAGTTAAAGCATGTTTCCATCCTTTCCCACAGCCCTACTGCTCAATTTTATTTCCATTTGGCACGCTGTGTGTTCGCTCAGGACTAGCACAGTGTCTGTGCACAAGGATGGGCCTTGCAGGTTTTTGGTAGCTCTGAGATGCCACACAGACAGTGATGAGGGCTGGGGGTGCCTTTGTGGGACTGATGCAGTGGAAATGAGATATGGAAGCCCAACGTGGCTGGTGGTGTCGGGCAGCTGCAGGTCCCTGTGGTGCCAGCCCTGCTCCAGCAGGGCCACCCCGAGCAGGGGGCCCAGCCCCACGTCCAGGCGGCTGCTGGAGATCCCCAAGGAGGAGCCCCCAGCCCCTCTCTGGGCAGCCTGTGCCAGGGCTCCGGCACCCGCCCAGCCCAGCAGTGCTTCCTGAGGGGCAGAGGGCACCTCCTGGGCTCCAGGCTGGGCCCAGGACCTCTGGGCCTGGCCCTGGGCACCCCAAAGGATCACCTCCCTCGGCCTGCTGGCCCTGCTCTGCCCCATGCAGCCCAGCAGACCATTAACCTGTGATTCTTTAAAACTGGAGACACAGTGAATAAGCACATCATGTTTTGGAGGCTGCTAGCACAGAGGAAAACATCCTTCATGTCCTCACCCTCTGCATATCCCCACAGGAAAACACAGCCCTGGGTCCCCCGCGTGGATGGGCAGGGCTGGGTGGGAGAGCCAGGAGCCCAAGACCTGCTTTCATTGATGTGTTTGGGCAAAGTGTTTATGCAGTAAAGGAGAAAGGGTGATGTTTTTCATCCTGGTGGTGTGTCTGTGTCGGTGTCAGACGGTTTCACCGCTGCGCAGACAGGAGTTGGCTGCTATTTTAATCGCTGCTGCAGAAGAGTTTCTCATAAAGGTCATAAAATTAAAATAAAACCCGACGGGCTGACCCATCATTAGTGGTAAAACCAACTGTGCACCACTACAAACACATCCCACAGCAGGCTAACAGGGCATAGGAATGAGATTTAAAAAAAAAAAAAAAAAAGGAAAAAAAAAAAGAAAAAAAGGATATTTTCCTAGCCTATTTATTTTTATTTGTGTTTCAGCTGACTTCTAAAATACCTACTTTACATCTTTTTGACGTGTCAAAACCATTTATGATGCTGAAGCATTGGCAAGCTCATGTTTCCCCATCCTAACCCCAGCCCCAGGGATTACAAACCCTGGTGCAGCTTGAGTGGCAGAGCCACTGAGCCTGTATCTCATATATAGGAAAATAGGGGCAGATAAATAATTACAGCTATGTATGGTCTAGAACAGAGCAACAAAAGACATTATTTTCAGCACCCAAAAGGAGTTACTGCTCCTTCACCCCTTTAACACTTTGTGCAAGCGCTGTTGGAGGCTGTGGGTTGATGACCAAAAGGGTGAAGCTGTGGTTTCTCTAATAAGCCCATGAAACATTTGGGTAAATAAACTGTTTTTCAGGTAAAATTGAGCCATGTTTGTTCAGGAGCTTGAGAGGTGCAGGCTCAGGGTGCAGAGCAGCCAGCCCAGTTGCTGAAGTTACCAAATCCCTAAATTGTTGCCACGCAGGGAAAGCTCCTTCCTGAGCACTGAATTTCTTTGGGGTTTTTCTCTTTTCCAAATAGTCTTCTCCAGAGCACTTCAGGAAATCTTCGGTGTGTTGTAAAAGAAGAGGGACAAAACTCTCGCCAAAGAGCTGTTGCAAAACTCTTCGTGCAGTCAAGGGACATTTCTAGGACTGGCTTGAAAAAGTGTGAGTTTCTTCTAAATATTATCTGAGACCCCAAAACCTAGAAGAGAGGCTTATCATGAACCCCACAGAGCTGTGCATCAAGAGCTACGCTTTCTGTTAGATGAAGAGCTGAGGTCTCAACTGTTTGGACAGACCTAGCTGGGGATTTTTTGATAAATCTTCTTTTGGGGAAAAAAAAAAAAAAATCCACTTTTTCAAAACCAAAGTATTTTGCAGAGAAGCTTTGCTTTTGGCAAAGATTTGGAAAGACTTTTTCTATCCTAGAGAGAAATGCAGGTGGGAAGGAGGAATAATAAAGTGGGCACTGGGTGCCCATCTCCATGGATTTTGGGGATCCTGAGAAGCTCAGCCAGATGTGGAGATCTACCTGCAGGGATTCCCCCATACCTTTATTGATCACTGTGGCTACTCAGGGAGCTCCTGCCTAATTTTGGCAAGTGTCAAATGTTATTTTTAATGTTCATGTTTGTCTGTTTTCCTCGGGCTGGCTCTTTTCAGCTCCGGGGCGCTAGCGTTGATTCAGGCCATTTGCTGGGAGATGTTTGCCGAAACCTCTGCAGAGGTGCAGCCGCGTCGGGAGGTTTCTATACATACCTCGCTCTGGGCTCATTGCAAACATCCTGCCGGGAAGAGGAAACATTTCCTCTGCCCCAGGATAACCTGCTTTCCTATAGAAAGAGAGTTTATGTTTCCGGACAGAGCATATGGGACATGGAAGAGGCTGCACCCCGAGGGCCGCGTCCACCGTTGGCCAAAGTCAACGCCGCGCCTTCCTTCGTTGGGTGGCACTTGGGGTTGGACCTGCTCGAGGATGTGCTCCAGGTGCTGGAGGAGCATCACTCGGGGCATTTTATTCCTTCCTTGCAGTAAATATTAACATAATAGAGGTGTGCAAGGAGAGGGGCTGGAGGCAGAGTGAAAGCTGCTGAGGGACATGCCCTAAAAGCAAAACAAAACAACAGCTACAGGGAGAATGGGAAGAGAGAAGCGAGATGGAGAGGAAGAATCCAGGAAATGAGGTGTTGTTTTGGTTGTCTGCTGCCTTCTTTTTTAACATAATGTCCAAGAAAAGATTTCCTGCTGCATGAAAGGGACAACAGAGGAGGGAAGCTTTTCCTAAAAATAACCAGGGGCTGCCTTGGCCTCTAGGGCCAGCTCCTCTGCGGGGAGTGTTGGGTTTGATGGATCAGACAGCTCCCGAGGGCACGGCCGCTCCAGCCCTCTCCCTCCCGTTCGATGGCGATGCATTGATCCCGAGCAGAATCGACTCTTCCTCTCCCCTCCCTCCCCAAAGCTTTTTATCCCCCTCGTGTCAGTTATCTGTCAGCAGAGGGGATGGGGAGGGAAGAGACTGGGAGAAATCCTCGGCCGCTCACACGAGCCGGGCGAGGAAATAATGAAGGCAAGATGAGTTGTCTCGCAGAATCTGAAGGTGTTGAATATTAAAGTGTAATTCCACGGATCTCTGGTGCAAGTCCTAACCACACCTGACTGCTTAGCTTCCGAGATCAGACAATTTGTGCAGTGCCAGCACGGCAGGGCCATGGGTGTTGCTGCCGTGAAGGTGAGCTAGCAACAGTCTGACACCCCAGGAATTGCAACCGGTAGGTGAAATAGTGTGATAATGGGGTTTTTGGGGGTGTTAATGCCATAGTGTTGGCAAGGGAGAGTATGTGACAGCCCCAAAGGCTCCCTGCTTATCTTATCCTGTTACTATAAATTGATGAAGAGGGGGACAAGGTGAGATTTGGGTGCAGAAGGCAAGAGGTGAGCTCCTCTCGCTATCTTCACCCAAAAGGGCACTTTCTGTAAGCACTTTCTTTATGTCCCCGGAGAGCTGGCAGGAAAACAAAAGGTAAAATGACACCAAGCAAAGGGCTGAGGATGAGTCCCAGCTGCAGCTGGCATTTCTTTAAAAAAATAAAAATTAAAAATAAAAAAAATCATCATTAAGTTTCCAAAACACTCAACAAAGGAGAAAAACAAGGAGAGAAGAAAAGAGCGTGTCAGTCCTTCTTTCTGAGATCTCATGGCACTGGCACCTAAAGGGTCACTGCATGTTAAATAAGCTGCTGGCAGCTTTTTTTTTTCGGGGCACAGCTCCATCCTTGCACACCCTGGGTTGGGTTTCCGAAACGCCACTTTTCACTGCCATCGCCTGGTTCAGCCGGCTTCAGGATTGCTCTGGGTCAATGCAGCAGCCAAAGATGTTCCCAGAGGGAGCCGTGCTTTTATAGAGGAGGAGATTATCAATTTTTTAATGATATTAAAGTATGGAGAAATAGCTTTGGAAGCACTGCTATCTGATCTGCCTCCCTGCATTGTCTGTAGCTGCACTCAGCGGGTGGTTGCGACACATATGCCAAAGATGCTCTCTGACGCCTAGATCAGGTGGATGCTTTTCCCCAAAACAGGCAATTTCACTCTTTTGGGGATTCCTCCACCTTTCCCTGGGGTGTATAGGACCAGCCACTCTTCAGGGGCAAGGTAGACCTGGCAGACTTTTGACCATAGCCCAGGCTAGCAGATCCCAGGTGGGCCTTCAGCATCTCCAAGCCAAGATCTCCCAGATATGAGCAGGTTTTCAGGTCTTCCTCCTGAAAACCAGGGAGCATCACTGCTGTCGAGCCGTGGCTTCCTTGTAGAAGCAGTTATTGCCGAGACAAGTGACAGGGAAATGGTCACTGGAGGAGTTTTTGGGGTGCTACAGCTTTTGATGGCCACAGTGGTCCTTGCAACCTACCTTTGAGGGAGCTGTAAACCAGGAGAGCTTGAAGCCAGTGGAGATTGTCTGGATTTTAGTTGAGCATCTGAGATGAGAATCTGGCCCTAGACTTTTATTTCTGTTTCAGCGATGACTTGGGCTGTGTTGGCACAGGTTTGGCTGTTGAAAACGTGCCTTGTCCCATATAACACTTGCACCTTCTCCTTGGTGCTCCCTGGAGCATCATCCCACAAGGACATCACTCTCCTGTCCCCTTCCCTTCTCTCATTCCAGGATTCCTTAAAAGCAGTTACATTTTCCTGGCTTCACTTTAAACTTCTGCAGTGAAAGGTTGGACGTGGTGCTTAGGGACGTGGTTTAGTGGATGACGTTGGTGGTAGGGGGATGGTTGGAGCAGATGATCTTGGAGGGCTTTTCCAACCTTAAGGATTCTAGGATTCTAAATGAGACCTGTTTTGAAAAATACAATGATAAAACAAACAAAAAATATCTCCTTGAGTTTTTCCCAAACTGCATAAAGCATTTGGACATGAGAAAGGCAAGAACACGCATGGAGTAGGTTGCTGGACCCAACCTGAGCTACAGCCCCTGTAGGAGAGTCTTATTCTGAAAATATCCATCAATTCCTGCTCATGCATGGCATGATCAGCTTTTAGTCCAACCTTGGTCCAAAAATTTGCAGGGAAAAGACACTTTATAGCCTGTGAGGCTATAAGTGGGAAATAAAATCCTAAACCAGGTGTGGTTCTCATTACTCTTCTTGTATAGCCATGGATGGTTCCTAAATACTTCGCGTGGTGCCCTGTGGTGAAGTAATGCTTGTAGTCATTGCCGTTTACACATTCTCACCCAAATAAACCTCAGGGCTCCCTGGTGGGAGCATGGATTTTATAGCCCCTAATGGGATTTCTGTCCCATCCTAAAACCACTCCGCGTTTCTTTGAACCCACAGCTAAGCAAATCCCTTCCATGAGTGACGTTCGTCTCTCCCCCACCGCTGCTTTGAAACGCAGCGGGAATCCAAGGGAGGGTAGGGGGTGATTAAATAACGGCAGCGATTTCCTGGAGGTGC
This sequence comes from Anas platyrhynchos, assembly GCF_047663525.1. Taxonomy (NCBI): domain Eukaryota; kingdom Metazoa; phylum Chordata; class Aves; order Anseriformes; family Anatidae; genus Anas; species Anas platyrhynchos. Next base: position 203,743,489 of record NC_092587.1, read on the forward strand.
ATCCCGCGCCACGTCTGCCGGTAAATCTGAAATATCAATAGCGCCAAGCGACCGCAGGTCTCGGAGCCGGCGATGCAGCGTGTGCAGGGAATTTGAATGCCGCAGAGGGGCGGAGGGAGGGCTGGCAGCGCCGAGCCGTGCTGCATCGGTTTTCAGGGAGCTAACAGCCAGGTTGGAGCTGCTGGGGATGCTGAAAACGCCTTTGCTGAGCAAAAATTGGTGGTTGAACTCTGCCCTCCCCACGGTGTGAGAAAAAGCCGGGGAAAGAGGTGTTAATCTCACCCGGGATATCCATACTCGTGCCCATTCCTGTGCTGTTTTCCCCCAGAATTGCCCATTTTTCTCATTCTGCGCTGGGCAGACAGCCCTGGCCTGGGATAATTCAGGATCCGCGTGCCCCCAAGGAAGCAAGAGGTCAAGACCTTGTGAGTCACGCTGCAACCCACCCCTCAGGCGCTATTTAAAATATTCTGCCTCCCATTAGTGGATGATAATAAATCCCTGTGATTTCCAGGTGCTTTTTGCCAGATTCGGCTTTGTCTTGTCTTTGTGCAGTGGTGTAGAGGCAGAAGTGGATATTTGGGAGTCCCAGGCTGCAAGAACTTCACATTGTCGGGTGTGTAGGGTGGCACATTGACTTATATCATCCCCTCAGGATCGGGTGCAGGAGTGTGCCACCTGTAATAAAAATGTGAGCTGCTCCTCCATCCAGAAGATGATTTAGGAATTAGGAATTAGGAATCAGCATTAGGAATTGCATCTACTGCAGGCATTGCCGTAATGCCATCGACAGCTAGTGGAGATACCTAAAAATGAAGCATTCCCCGTGGTGTATTATCAATATCAATATCAATATCAATAATCGCTAATAATGAAACGTTGCTCAGGGTGTTTTGTTGCCTTTTTTATTCATTTCTGGCACCTGCTTCTCTTCGATGGAGTCCCTAGGTGAGAAGATGCTGGGCACCTTCCACCCTTCCTGCCCAGTCATGCCTTAAAGTCAGTTCAGATTCATTCAATGGCCGTGACTTTGCTGAGAAGCTGAATTTAGGTTTTCTCCAGAAAAAAACACCTGTATGCATGTTTTCAGGCTCGGTGCTTGGGAGGATGGAGAAACCGAGTCTGCACCAACCCCTCCAGGCATCCCTTAGGAAGCCCAACCTCCTGCCCCACGAGCATCTTGAGGGTGGGCTGCCACGATAATTGAAACCCGTTTAGTTCTTACAGGCAGGATTTAATCGCCTTAAATTATGGTAAATGGATGGGGAGTTATCCTGTGATCTCGACGCCGCGCAGGTCACCTTTAATTTCCTTTTCCTTCCATCATTAGCACTGGCGGGTGGGTGCTTGATTTATTCTGCGCCGAATAATAGCCCTTTCATGTGTATCGCTGTCGGGAAGATAAACAGGCTCCTCTGAAGACAAATTTGGGGGAGATGGATGTGACTTTTATATATCCGTGTACATATATAAAGCAATTCAGCCCCCCCTGGTGCTACCCGACCTCTCCGATGTCACGCGCTCGGAGCGACGATCCGCAACCTGCCCCGCTGGGGGGATGATGAATGCTCGCAAAGTGCTCTGAGAACATCAGATTAGCAGGACAGAGCCTCATTATTCTATTAGCCATCGCTGGTTCCTTGGCCTTTTTCACTCCGGGTGCACTTAGCAAAAAACCTGAAAGCCAGGCGGTGTTTACAAGTGAAGCTTGGTGCACGTTCGGCCGCTTTGGGGAGAGCTTTTTGGGGCTGCTCACGGGTTTATTTTTAATGATGCACCTGTGGTCCAGACTCCGCCACCGTCCCCGCAAACCGCTGCCCAGCTCTTCATGCAAACACTGCGGATTAAAAATAAAGACCACGGGGCACTCGGCGTTATAACTATAGAAACCAAATATTTGGTTCAAGTATAAAAGGCAGGAGTGTTTATGACCACGAGGCCAAAGGCATTTCCAGCCAAAGTGGAATGTATTTTAGTTCTGCGGGCTATTTATAGAGAGGCAGCCACTCTAAATTTGAATCTTCCCTTCCATAAGCATTTTTTGGGTGCTTACTGGGCTGTGTCCGTCTCATTCGGGGTTTAGCGACGTCACTACGGGGAGTCAGAGCAGTTTGAGTCACCCTCGAAGAGGATGTCAATGTTTTAGGGGGTTCTCTGGGAGATCTGCAAAGCTGGAGGAGGACTTTGCTTGAAAGATGAGTAAATATTTTCCTTGACTGTGAATTAAATATTTGGACTCAGAGCTATTGTTTTAACCCCTCCAATCTGAAAATAAATGTCACTTTGAATTGAAGAAATCCAAACATAGTTACGAAATGCTAAAGCGAATCGTTTCGGGGGCTGAGGTTTTTTTAAAGGTTGTTTACTCCAAGGAAATAAGTTTGCAGATCTGACACAGATGAACAAAATTTGTTTTTTGTTGCCACATCTGTCCAAGGTTTCAGCTGAAAACCATCACCTATCTGTTCACGAGACTCGAAGCCGGTGGTGACGGAAAAGAAAAACAGGATGTAGGTGGCAAAATGGGCTCGTTGTCAGCAGCCTGAACAGGGCCGGGTGTTGATGGACACCACTTGCCCTTGCCCTGGTGGGCTTAAAATTGCAGCAATAGCTAGAAACCTTCCCCATATTTGTATCCACAGGGGTGAAACCCAACATAAGGGCTGTGCGTGCTTCTCTTGAGTCCCAAAAGGCCATGATGGGTGCTACAGAGACCTGTAGAGAAGATATAGGATGAGGAAGCTTGTGTAGATCGTCCATGGAGAGACCTAAACCCGGGTCAGCAGCTGTCAAGGGTCATGCCTTCACCCCGTTCTTGCTCATCCTACTCCACAAACCCACTTGGTGATTTCCTTCTTGTCCCTGCTGTTTACACCCTTCAAATATTTGCAGGCCGTCGAGTTGCCGCGTCCCCGCTGAGCTGCCGATAAGCCAAGCTAAACACATTATCTCAGGCAGTCAGTCTTTCTGGTTCCATCACAATATTTTGCTTCGCTCTTCTCTGAATTTCCTCGGGCTTATTGACATTTTCCCGGGATCGCGGCACCAGGCCCTGATGGGGAGACAGGAGGTGTCGTCTTTGGGGATAATTGTGGGCTGGGTGGAAAATTCAGGTGCCTGTGGTGGATGAACCAGAAGGGGTGCAGGGTTTCGTGGGGTCTGGATGCCTCCTTGATCTTTTTGAGCAAGCACAGACTGGAGGTGGCCCCATCCCACCTGGGCTCATCCCTCCTGTGAAGATGAAAACTGAGCTTAGCCAGGCTCAAACCCTTACACTGCCCTTCAGCGATGTAGGACTACTCAGTGCTACTCTTCCAATTCATCTTTATGTATACAGAGTGGTTTCCCCAGGAGAAAAAATCACTAATATCCCTCTAGGCGTAATGATAAAGCTTTGGAAGCCCACCCTGGTCTTGCTGCCATCTCCCCAACCTTCATTAACCCATGCCCTCACTGATATTATCTCTTGCTCAATGTTGCTGGCCTTCCTTTCTTCTGGTCCCCAAGACACTAAGAGCACCTGGAGCTACACGTGGAGCCCACCCTCGCCGTTCTCCGGGTGTTTTCTCAGGGTGGAGATCCCAGCAGGGCTCCCATTGCTCATCCTTGCTGGTGGGAGGGCGAGGAGGCCACGTGTAGACAGAGCAGATCCACAACGGGCTTTCCTCCTATTTACTCAGCTGCAGAAACCACTTGAGTGCTTGGTGCTTGAAAAGAGAACCCGCAGAGTCAACACAAGCCTTCTTTTTTCCCCTCTCACCTGCCATGGAGCCAGACAGGGGACGCAGGACGGGTTTAGGAGTTCACAGCAAAAACAAAGCCCAGGATCCCCCTGTGCATCAGGAGGTAATGAAATAAGGAGAGGCTTCCTCCCAGATTTGCAGAGTATGGTGTGTATAAATTCACAAACACCCAGCCAAGGAATCTGGGACGCTTTAGCCCAGCACGAACTCCCCATCTGCCCCAAAACCTGCAGCCTATGCAGGTCGGGGCAGGAAAGGCATGTACTTGGTGCATCCTGGTGCAGTCACAAAGTAATAAGGTTTGTTTCTGAAGATGAACTGCCGCTGAAGGAGCTTGCAAATGGGGTCTCATGAGGGACTACCACAAATCTTTTATCATGGTGCATGTAGGTGCCACCTCTGGTCTCGGTGTGCCTGTGCCTTGCTGCACTCCTTGGTCCCCTGATTGCTGCTGTGAGTGGGAGACATGGGCAGGTGGCATCAGAGAAGGATACAGGAATGCAGAACTGCTGGGAATGAGTTGCAGGATCACAAAGTGGAGGAGAAAGCCTCTTTCAGCTTTGCCATGCAGCTCCCAGAGCCACCTGGCCACCAAGCTCAGCCTGCCCCACCGAAGGCTTTGGGACAAGGGCTCCCATCAAGAGCTGGACCTGTTCCTCCTTGGCAGCCCATGCAGAGCATCCTCAGCCTCAGAGCGAGCCCCTTGGAGAAGCTCTCTGCTCCCTTTGGAAAGCATCTGCGGTAGTCCGTGCCCCCGGGTCACTTGAGGAACACCTCCAAAGGCCACGCTTGGCTCACCGGGTCGGGTTCTTCATGCAGGTTAGCCACAAAGTTCATTTCCTCCTGGCCTACCCAGGCCAGACACTGTGTTCCCATTCCAGGATTGATCCCAGATGTGAGTTAGCATTACAAATGCATCTCAGAACTGTCATTTCCCCCAGCCGTTCTCCTCCCCGCTGCCAAGTCCTCCACCCCCATCCCCGTCCCTCTTCTAGAGGGATGATTAACACATGCTGCAATAAAACTCATCAGTTACTGATCTTTCCACCCCTCTTTGCTGCAGGTTCAGGTTCCCACGCACTGTTTTCTACCTCTCGGTCCGCAGAACCGTTGCAGGCAGAAAAATGACTCCCCACCCATAACTACACTTTCCACCCCCAAAGTATTTCTGCAGATAGGAGCTCAATTCCTTTCTTTCTTTATTTATATTTGTAACATCCATCTGAGATCAGGTCTCGATTTGGCACTTGGAAAACTGCAGTACAAGAGGGTAAAAACCCCTTTTTCCAAGCCTTTGACAGAGAAATGTCAGCTACAGCATCAGATCTCACCAACTCCTGCCTCCCGATCTCAGATATCTGCTGTAGTTTATTCTGTTCACTTCTGTTCTGTGTAAATTATGTCATAAAACAGCCGTAATGTATGAGCTTTATGAAGCTGAAACCAGGCAGGAATTAATGCGTTTCATGTCTACCTCCAAGGTCCCCCTCCAGGTCTTCTCCTATGGGGTGAAATTGAGCCCGCTGTTTGTTTAGCTGTCCCCACGAGCCTTTCTTTACATGCACCCTTCGTAGCAAGGATAATCAGCAGCACATTTGCTTGAGGCAAAGCGTATCCCATGAGACTGAGGCTCAGTCCAAGCATCACAAAGCATTTGGGCTTTAAAACGCTCTCCGGCAAGAAGCTGGTGTTATTATAGGGTAAAGAGCAGGGCATGGGATGGGGCCCCCAGTCCCCTGCACTATGCAGGCACCTCGTGGCTTCATTTTGTCCCTGCTGCACTCGCCAGACACTTGGGTGGTGATGAAGCAAATCGAGCTTTTGTGTCCTCCCTAATAGCCTGAGAGTCCCGTCGAGGCTGAGCACTTTACAGGCCGCCTTTATGGCAGGAGAGCAGCTTCATCTTTATGACACTAATGGAAAAACAAGACCTAATGACGGCTAATCCCATTCATTTCACTTACAGGGGTGCTTTTGGTGCCAACTGCTGTTTGTGCTGTCAATTTGGTGTACCCGGCTCTGCCTCGCAGTGCCGATCTCCTGCTCCTCCACACCCCGTATCTGTTCGTTCGAATTTGGGATTGCTGCGGAGCAAATCCAGCAATCCTCTGGCTGGAGAAACCCAGGAGATGAGAAGAGGACGGTCCACCTGCAGGCCTGGATGCCTTCAGCCGGAGCTTTTCCATGAGCTCTGCGACTCCTAGGCCAACACATGCAGATGGGCTCATCCCCTGTTACCATCACATTTTCCATTTGTATTTCGAGACGAGCCAGCGTGGGGAAGGCTTAAGGTTTCTTCCCAAATCCATAGGTTCAGGGAGGGCTCAGCGCTGCGTAGGAGGGAGGACCGGGGAGTCTTGTTTCTCTGGCTGTGTCCGTGCGGCGCATGGGCTGAATGTTTCCTTTGTGGTTTTGTCTGTGAAGGCTTGTGTCTAACCCTTTGCTCTCGTGCCAGGGAGTCCCGGCACTTCCATCCTGGAGCTGTCTCGCAGGGACAAAGGACATCAGTCTGCGCACAACTTCCCTGGCTCTTGCCTTAGCCCTTCTGACGGCTTTGTGTTTGAGTGGAGCATGGTTAAGTGGGTCGACAAAGAGGTCATTTTTCCAGCTCAGAGTGCCCTAATAAATTAACCAGGGAGGATTTTAATAATACATGAAAGGAGAGAGGTTTGCTGCTTTGGGAAAGGCTTTTCAGCTATCGACGGGGTCACCAGCTGGGGACGGTGGCCACAGGGATTCCAGCAGAGGGAGAGGTGGTGGGCCCATCCTCCACCGAGTGCACGTCAGTGGCTGAGCACCATTTCAACCCACCGAGGGAAATGCTGGTAACAGTTTTCCACGCACATCAGTGAGCAGAGGAGCTGCTCTGGCGTTGTGGTGGCACGGAGTTAGCACCCATCCTCGTGCCCGCTGCTTTGAGGCCTGAAATGTGGGATTCAGGCTGGGCTCCTGAGAAGATGAGGCTGTGTGATCAGTCAGGGGGAACAGCAGACTACCACAGTCATGTCTGGGCTTCAGCCACTTTTGTGGAGTAATTTAAATTTAAGGAGAAAAGGCTAATCCGCAAAGTTCCTACTAAATGGTCCTTTTGATCCTGCAGCTTCTCAGCTGTTGTAAAGTCGTTCCCAGCACCTCACCTGATTCATTCCCCTCTTGGCTTCCTTCATTTTATTGAAGTCCTTAAACCAGGCAATCTGTTACCATGTCCTTGGGTTATTTTTCTGCCTCGTTCAGCCAGATTTGTGGCCATCCTTCAGGTCAGACTAGGAATATTTGATGTCAAGAGCCTGTTCTCGCTGTGTTGTTGGTTAGCTGGGAAAGAGGAATGACTGGAAATCCTGCAGCTTCCCATATCTGATACTACAGGAGCTTGTGTAGGCCTCACAGCTCTAATTTTGTATCAAGAATAGTGTAACCAACAGGACCAGGGAGGTGCTCGTCCCCCTGGGCTCTGCTCTGCTGAGGCCGCCCCTCGAGTGCTGGGTTCAGCTTTGGGCCCCTCACTCCCAGAAGGACATCGAGGCCCTGGAGCGTGGCCAGAGAAGGGCTCCAAAGCTGGGGAAGGGCCTGGGACACAAGTCCTGTGAGGAGCGGCTGTGCCAGGAGAGGCTCAGGTTGGCAATGAGGAGACATTTCTGCTCAGCAAGAGCGGTCAGGCCTTGGGACGGGTTGCCCAGGGAGGTGGGGGAGTCCCCGTCCCTGGGGGTGTTCAAGGAGAGGTTGGACGTGGTGCTTGGGGATAGGGTTTGGTGGTGACATTGGTGGTAGGGGGTTGTTGGACCAGATGATCTTGGAGGGCTTCTCCAACCTTAATTATTCTAGGAATCTATGACATAAGCATCACAATTAAGAGTAGGTTTTGGGTAGGCCATCTTCTCATCCATTTGACTGCCTCATCTCTGCTGGCTAAACCACACTCATGTTTATCAAGTCACTTCTTATGCACTTGAGTTCCCAAGGCCAAGAAGACTGTTGTGTGCTCAGGAACACGCTTTGTCTGCTGGCAGAAAGCAAGAGGTAGGGCAGACATTTGATTAATAAAGTGCCACCTCCTGAGGAGGCCCTGCACCAGTGTCTGAGCCTGTGTCTGAGCATCCTCACAGTAAAGAAACTTTTCCTAATTTTTTCCTAAAATCCCTGATTTTTTTCACCTACAAGATTCATCTAGTTCATCTCGAGTTTCATCTACAAGTTTCATCTACTAAGAGAACCCATCACTGAAGGGCCATGGAGAGATTTGAAGGTCTGGTTCTTGAGGAAGAGGTGAACAGAGCAGTACAAAAAAATCCTGCAGGGAAATTCATGGATTGAGTTTCCCTGCAGCAGTCTTGTTTCCTCTCCACTGCAGTGTGGGAAAAGAGCACAACAGCTTTGCAGATACGGGACGAAAGCAGTCCTGTTAGGGGCAGGTCAGTTATAGGATAACGAGGGCAGCCCGGACAGCCCTGCAGTCGTGAAAGGTGAATTAAAACCCGATAGATTCTAAGAAAGATGTCGTCCTCTTTTGTGGCTTTTCTCTGTGCTGTTTTTCAGGGATTAATGCTAGTTCTCAGCATTTCTATAAGTGAAACGGATCTGATGGCTCCTGCGGGGAGATGCTGCCAGTGGCACAAAGGGTAATGAAGCAGTAAATGTTGAAGACAAATTCATCAGATGGAGCAGTCTGGATCACTTGGCAAGCAGAGCCGATTTAAACAAAATATGTTAGAATACAGCCCCGTGCAAAGTTGTACATCAAAGGCGAAGAAATGAAGATTGTTCCTATGGAAAGGTGCAATGAATCATCAAATGCAGGGATTTGCTGGGTTTAGGAGAAAGAAACTGCATGAGCAGCTCCTGACATGAGTGAGGCTGCGGCAGAAATAGTTACTGCAACCTTTGACGTTGAAAGAAAGGGGTAAAAGGTGCATTTATTTCTCCTTATGTACAGCAACAGCAAGCTGTATTAGACTAGCTGCCTACTAATGTTGATGCCAAAGAGTAAGAAAGGGAACGTGAAAGTATTGCAGAAACGGTGTTTAGCACAGAAAATGCCTAGGCTGGCAGCTGGTTAGCTTTTCAGAAGAGCTGAGGGGTTGCAGCACGCAGGTGAATGTGATATTTTCTCCCAGCAAAGGTGCTAAGGATCCTTCAGTCTGATGGAGAAAAGCATCACAAGAGCCCGTTGTGAGATGCCAAAGCCACAAAGTGATAAATTGGAAGCAACCCTGCTTCTTTCCTTTCCTTATTTTTTTTTTTTCAGAGGTGATGGCTTAATATAAAGACAAACAAGTGCTTACCGGGTTTCATGTGAACATAAAGAGCATCTGATGTAGAAGAGATCGGTTTATGGTCATAGCACCATTGAATAATTCAGGTTGGAAGGGACCTGAGGAGGCCCGAGCAGGGTGAGCTGGTTCCCTGGAGAAGTTCAACGGGCCTGAAACAAGAAGTTCACTTAGTTTGGCTGTGCAACAAGTGAAATTTGTCTCCTCGTGTTGTGCAGGTCTAGGGTTGTCCCCACGTACACCCCAATGTGCTTGTGCTGTCTGTGAGTGTCTCCTGGAAAGTGGCAAATCCTTCAGCAGGTTTCAGCAGGAAGAGATAATTAGGTATCTACCAGTTTCATATAAAGGAGAAGAAAAATCTGCTTTTAACCCAGGAAAGGCTTTCTCCAGAGCCTGCACATTATGAAGCACCGGGGAATCCACTCATTAGGTAGCCCTTTTATACTGCAGGAATAAACCCCACCTCCCCCAACCAGCTTAGCCACGAGAAACAATCCCACGGATTGTTTCTGCATTGCCCAAATTAAAGTCTCCTTTTGTGTGCCCCAGGCTTGGCTCCTGGTATCTTCAATGATGCCCTGTCATCCTTGTGTTAGGCAGGAGCGAGCAGGTCATCTCTACCACCTTCTCCCTGCCGTTGTTGGTTTCCTCAGCCAATTCCTCTGTTTTTCTGTAGTTTACGGACACAATAGGGCTGCTTCTCTTGCCCCATAACCTGAAATATCCTCAAATTCTTCTTGTGTTTGCATTACTTTCCATCTGGGACAGCTGCAGGGGGAGCTCTGAGCCATCTCCTCTGGGTGCTGTTGCTTCAAGCACACTCAGGTGTTTGCTCACTCTTCAGATGAGAAGCGTTCCCATTCCCTCCTTTCGTCCACCCTACAGCCTCACCAAAAAAGTCCCCCGTGCTCTGCTAAAGCCCACTGAAATGTGAGATCTGGGCCACGTCCCAAGAATTCGCTGTTGTCGCCATTGCCTCTGCGAGAGGCCTGGGTTTGGTTCAGGCTGAAATGACTTTGGTGAAATTAGAATAATCTTAACCCATTCATAGAAAACATTGGTTTAACCAAAGACAATATGTGTGGGTCGTGATGTCTGCCATTTGTCATGGTCAAAGGGGAGCAGATCAGTACCTTGAAGATGCCTCCTCTTGCCTCCTGTATTTAGGGGGCAGAAGGTGTCTTTTGGGTCTGGAGGATATCCTGGTGGTCCAGCCTCCTTGTAGCCCTAAATATTCATCCCAACAAGATTCAGAGAACATTTGGGCAGGGATAAATGGCTTTGTTTCCTCTGAAAAGGAGTCAGTTCGCTTGAACCAGCACCTGGAGGCAAGAACATTTTTGTGTGTGTCAAAAAAATGATTATTTCTGTGAGCAAGAGACTCAGGCAGACACATGCACCTTGACCACAGCTAGAAATAAACTAGACGTGAAAAGGAAGAAATCTCCACAAGGAAAAGACCACAGAGTAAAAGGTATTGGAGTCAAAGATCAAGGGAGTGTTTTATTGGCCTCAGAGCCAGAAGATAAAGTCCTTTCCTCGCTTCTGCTGAAGGTTTGGGTAGCCCTGGCTGGGTTAGCGCTCTCCTTTCATTCCTGCTCTGCCTTTTCTCTTCCAGTCTGGCATCTCTGAGCTAATGCAGTTTCTCACTGTGTGGCGCCTGGCACAAAGCAGCCCAGATTTTGGATAGTTTCTCATGTTGGGGCTACCATGGTAATATTTTCTTGACAAAAGAGCTGTGACAAGGAAAGGTGAAGGTCCAAATTTGTTTGTTTGTTTGTTTGTTTTAAGGCGTGAGGATGCCCAGTTCCCACAGAATTCCCAGGGGTCAGGGGCTATTTTTTTGCCCCATCATCTCACTTTTGAAGAGGTTTATCCAACTGGCAATGGTTACACACTGGGGCAACATATAAAAGCGATGCAAAATTAACAAGCTTTGGAGTTCTTCTAAAATTGGAAATCATCCTTGGAAAGGAAAACCCACCTCAAATACCCCATTTTAAGGTAGAGAAACCAAGAGTCAGTCATTTAGATGAGGGGAGAAACTTCCTGACACTTTGCTATCACCTTCAGCCCCACGATACCTCCTGCTGATCATCTCAAAGCTAACAGCAGGTACTGATTTGTGCTTCTCATAAAGCTTGCCAAACGCTGAAGAGGTTCAGTATCATCTGTAAGACCCTTTTCCTGCATTCTTTAAGTGAAGGAATTAGTGTGCCAAGGGCAGCGGGAAGGACACGGCTCTTATTCCCCTCTTCCATCTCTATTTCCATCCTCCTTCACCTAAGAGGTGGAGGGCAGAGCAGTTTAATTATAGTATCGACTCCAAAAGCTGACACGGGTGCCTTCCTCCCAGATGATCAAAACTCAGCCTCGAGTTGTCTTTTTCAACTTCTTTTCTTGGTTCAAAAGTATTGCTTTAGATTGGCGCGGCTTTGTAACACGAGCCCTGCTTGGGATTTGAGTGCTAATGGGTAAAAGCATCCCTGCAACATGTTTCGTGTGGGCAGAGACTGGCGTATGTTCACCACAGACATCAGCACGTCAAGTCTGGGGCAGGATCTGTGGCCAGTGCAATGTGTTTTTTTGGGGAAAAAACCCTATTTTTATGGGAGCAGCCCAAAGCTATGGGTGAGGGAAGGAAGCACTGACAGTGCTGTGGGATTTCTTTTGCTCTTGCGGAGGCCTCCTGCTCTCTCTCACCCCTTCCAATGCCTGCTCCAGGGAAAAAGAGACAGTGACAGCACAGCCTGCCCAGAAAGCTTGAAAAACTCGGTCTCGGTTATCAAAGTCATTTGTTTGTGCTGAGTTCCCATGTCCAGCCCTGCTTGTGTAACGGGCCCCTGTCTCTGCCAACTGGTTCTCATATCCCGCCGGGAAAGCGCTTATCAGGGCCTGATACCAAAGCCTCAGGAGGGGAAAAATCTCCAAGCAGTTTGCTTTTGCTTCCAGAAACCCCAAGTTCTCAAAAAGCAAAATAAACTCCTCTCTTGGCTGCTTGTGTGCTTGTGCCGTGCGTGTTGACGTCTGTCGGTCTGCCCGCGGGCGGCTCTTACTACAGACCATTGACCTGGGGAGGGAGAAGGGAGATGAAATGGGTGTTTTAAAGGAAAGGCAAGGTGTTGTGGGGAGACCAGAGACTGCTGTGGCCTCTGGGGCAGCACTGTGTGCTTCCTGAAGAGAAATGGCCCTGGGGGTCATGGTGGGCACTGAGTGGAACAGGAGGCAGCTATGTGCCCTTGCTCAAAGGCCTCGTGGTCTCCTGGGCCGCATGGGGTAGAGCAGGCCGAGGGAGGTGATCCTTTGGGGTGCTCAGGGTCAGGCCCAGAGGCTCCAGGCCCAGCCTGGAGCCCAGGAGGTGCCCTCTGCCCCTCAGGAAGCACTGCTGGGCTGGGCGGGTGCCAGAGCCCTGGCACAGGCTGCCCAGAGAGGGGCTCGGGGCTCCTCCTTGGGGATCTCCCCCTGGGGAGAATATCCTTGGGGATCTTCTGGGGAAGCACCCCCGGGACCCCCACAGCCAAAAACAAAGCACCTTGAGGCCAAACATGAAAAATCCCTTTAGCTGCCCTGGCTTCTGGACCAGACCCAGACTAAACAGTTGGATGGAGACTCAGTGCGCGGCCCTTTGGGGCCCTGGTGATATCACCCAGGGCCTTGCTTTTGTAGGACGCGTTCCCTTTTCGCTCTTCTGTTTTGCTGCTCCGATCCCCCGAAGAAGGGTGTGCTGCGGTGGGGGGGGAAGAAATTTCGGCTAGGAATAACAGAAAGAAATGCAGAGCAGGGCTGAATAGCAGGAAATACTTCCAGATAACGAAATCTGTGACGGGGCAGCAGGGCTACGGTGGAGGCCCCGCACATGAACTGTCTGCAACCAGCCCCAGGGCAGGAGCTGGGCTCCAGATCTCTCCTCTTTCTTGCCACCTTATGAAAAAGAAATCACCCAGAAAAGTCTCCTTTACTCAAGGAGAGTCAAAAAATGTCAGTACTGCCCTTTCTCACGTGAAACGGACGTGTAGCAGGGTGCTGTGCCAGCCCCACGTTGGGGTTCAGGGTGTGAGCGTGTTCATCGTGTCTTTTCACAGCAAGTTCAGCGTGTATCAATTCCTCACTGGGAGCTGGATCTAGTTATGGAAAAGTCATTTAGATTCAGAGATAATTGAGGTTGGAAGGGAGCTCAGAGCTCTCTGGCCCAATCTCTTGCTCAAAGCTTTGAAGTGAAGGCCAACTCTGAAGGTAAATCATCTTCTCCAGGCCTTGTCCTGGCAGGTTTTGAATGTCTCCAAGGCTGGACATCCCTCGCATCTTTTTAGTCCCACCACTCTTTGTGAAATATTTTCCTTCCATCTAATGGGAGCTTTCCATCACCTCTGGCGCCGTCCCCGTGCATCTTCCAGCAGAGTTTGCCTCCAGCTCCTCTTTCTCTCTTCTGCACGGTGTAAGCGCAACCTCACCATTTTTTATTTGATTTTTCCACCCCATCCCGGACCAGCGACTCCAGCATCCCAGCAGAAAAGCGGTCGGTGCCCTCGCATCACCCAGGGACATCTTTATTTTCCTAAGATCCACAGCGCAGCCTTGAACTCTTGAAATCTTTCCAGCCAGAGAACTCCCCTAAAGTAAATACCGAGGGAAGTGCTTTCCACATTGTGTCACTGCTTTGTTGCCCTCTGCAGAGCCCAGCAGGGCCGTGGGGAGCCAATGGGGACGCGATGGTTCTGCAGCTCCCACCACCACCTCCGTGGGTAGAAACCATCTCAAGCCATTTCTTCCCCCGTAACAACAATTTCTGGTGGCAGGAGCTGGGTTTGAAGCTTTCTTCTTTTTTTTTTATGAGCTTTTTTAATGATCTTCCGGATAGGTTTTAGTCCTAAAAACCTCCTCAAAACCCCATCCCAGCCTGTAAGAGGTGCTCAGTGCACGAAGTCCTGTGCTGGCCATGCCACCCCAGGGTGGGTTTTGCACATAGCCATTCGGTGTGTGCTCCAAAGGCTAATTACCCCTCCAACGATGGGAGAAACCCCCAGGAGGGAAGGCTTGACAGCCTCAGACACACACAAAGCTGAGTATTTTTTTTTAATTTCTATTAATTCCCTGGCTCCCCGGTGAGCCGAGGAGGAGTCGCCGTGCACCCCGGCAAGGCTCCCTGTGCCCCGCAGGCTCTCACTGCTGCAGCTCGGCGTTATTAACGCTGTCAATCAAAGCCTCCCCCTAAAATGATGCCGCTAACGAACTCGCCGTGAACTCGGCCGCCGCAGACGTGTGATTAGCTGGGATCAGCACGGCGGGGCAGACCGTCTCGCAGGTAGTGGGCTCTGGGTGCTCAGCTGAGGTCTCCTCCATCCTTTTTTTTGGTGGTCCCAGGGCTGGGACCTGCTCACGGAGTTGTGTCGGTGCACTGAAGGGCGCCGTGAGCAGGCATCAGGTGAGGAGTAGGTGTTTGGAAGATTTTGGAGGGGGTAGATTTGGATGCGGGGCTCAAGCTCATTTGCTCTCAGGCTTGGGGATATCAGGGTCTCCAAAAGGGGCTCCAAGGTACCTGGCAGGGGCAATTAATTCATAAATACAATTACCATGTGAGTTTTCCTCACTCCTTGCGCCTTCTTGCAAGCCTGTCTTTATCCAAGATGTATTTATCTCCTTTGAGTTAGCACCGAGGCAGGGAGAGGAGAGGCTTTCTTGCATGAATAATAAAACCAGCATCCTCCTGTCCGTCAGATGAGATAACAAGCCTGCAGGGACTCCGATGAAGACGACATTATCATACAGGTCACCAGCAGGTTATTCTGCAATTCTCTCCTGAGCTTCTGCTCCGTGGTGCAGGTAGCCACCCAAAATGACTCAAAACGCATCTGAAAATGGCACTGGGTGCGTCCCCATGAAACCTCCATCTCTATCCCCCATTCCCAGGGCTGATCCTGCCAGGATGCTAAAATTGGAATCAGACAAGGGGGGACAGCACGGGCTTCCCATGCACACGGTAGCATCCCCACCAGCAGCTGGTGGCCATGGGGCAATAGCTGGAGCCGTTCTGTGCCCGTGGTTATGGTCCGTGGCAAATCTGGGGCACCAGGACCTGCTCGCCCCTCTGCTGGGTTTGCTGCTCGAATCGCTCAGCCCCTGCTTTTATCTCGGTGTGAAAAATTTGCCCAACATCACAGCTCGGTCGCTTATCCCACATGCCAGCTCGGATTAGGTGCTGCGATTCATGTCAGGTCAGATTCTGGCAGGTTTATTTCACACCGGCAGTGTGCTGCGCTGCTGGGGACAAAGGTGGTGGTGGGGGGAGAAAGAGAAGGACAGAGAGATTTCTAGGGAAATATTTCCCTTCTTTCCTTTCCTTTCCTTTCCTTTCCTTTCCTTTCCTTTCCTTTCCTTTCCTTTCCTTTCCTTTCCTTTCCTTTCCTTTCCTTTCCTTTCCTTTCCTTTCCTTTCCTTTCCTTTCCTTTCCTTTCCTTTCCTTTCCTTTCCTTTCCTTTCCTTTCCTTTCCTTTCTCTCTTACCCTTTCTACTATTTTCTATTCCATTTTCTCTTCCAAATACTGTCTGTGTGGGGCTTTCCACTGCTACCAGACAGACCACAGAGAACTAGAGAAGCTGTGGGTCTTGTAACAGAGACAAAAAGGGGAACTGTGGTGGCATCACTGGCATCGCTTACAGCATTTCCTCCCATTTTTTCCCTAAAAGCCCTAAATTCTGGATCCGAGTTGCTGTGTTTTGTGTTTTTTTCTAATACAACCTAGCTGCAAAGAAATGGCTTGGTGTTATCAGGAAGAAGCTAACGGGGCATTTCAGAGCTAGAAAAAAAATGTTCATGAGTTTGTTCCCCAAAGATTTGGCTAACCCATTTTGAGGAGATGGACTGGCAAATTATTGCTGCTGCCTGGGGAAACTCTTTTTTCCCCTGCAGCGGCCGGACACGGCTCCCTCATGTGTGTATTTCTTCATCTAGGAGCAGCTGTCTGAGAAGAAGTGGGTGAGCATCTCCCAGACAAAACCAAAACCTGCCAGCCCCGCAAGTCCTCTTGCTAAGCAATTTGCTGCTCCGCTGCACTTGGAAGCCTGCACTAAAGCTTTTTTTTTCCCAGCCCCGGCAGCCAGATTAGGAATCGGTGCAAAACTGATTAGGTTACACCTCTCAAAGACATGAACAAAAGCTATTTTTAAGCCTTTGGGAAGCACGATGCAAATAATCACAAGGGGTTCTTTCCTTTATTTAAACCACCGCGTTCTCCAGAGCTGTAGGATCCTGATGGAGGTGGGTGTCCAAGACCTGGCTCGTGCCCCGTCACCTACAGGTGGAGCCTCGTGGGGCTGTTGTCACCTCATGGGGAGCATCGTGGAGGTCCCAGCACCTCCCCGAGGCTCTCTTGGGTTGTCAAAGATGTTTGTGGCTGTCGGTTCTTCCTTCTTAGGGATGTCATGTGCTTTCTCATGCCCTAGCCTCTCACCGTCATATGAACCCAAAAACTGGCGATTTGGAAAAGTAATAAAATAACAAACCCATGGCTGGGGCAGGGTGGTAGGGATGACATCTGCTCCCGTGGCATCCTTTGGTGCAAAAAGGCCTCCAAGATCACCCAGTCCAAGCTCTGACCTGACACTAACCAGTCCTCCACTAAACCATATCACTGAGCTCTACATCTAAACGTCTTTTAAGGACCTCCCTGGCCAGCCCATCCCAATGCCTCACAACCCTTTCGGTAAAGAAGTTTTTCCCAAAATCCAACCTAAACCTCTCCCGGCACAACTTTAGCCCATTCCCCTTCATCCTATCACCGGGCACATGGGAAAATACACCAATTTAGTAGCAAAGCTGTCATTTTATTCAACGAGAACTTGCATGAACCAGTGCTGCCTCTCTCCATCACCTCCCAAGGAAGCCCTCAATCTCAAAGTGAATTTTTTAGGGCCTATGCTTAGTTGGATCATCACGTCCTTACACCATGGGAGCTCAGCCTTCTGCAAGGCAGCATAGCTCTGCTGGGACAGATGAGCTGAGCAGCTCAAGGGGGGTTCATCCCACGAGTATGGAGATGCCCATGCAGATCCCACCCCAAAAAACCCTCCTGTGGAGTTACAACTGCATGATTATCCATATAACTTGGAACTTGTGGCATTTAGGACTTTATCTTTGTGGCTCCCAACTGTTTTTGAAAGGTTGGGGCAGTGCAAAGGATCAAGTGCAAGATGATCGTGTGTTCAACTTACCCTGTCCAATATTTAGTCCAAAATGCTCTGATGGGCCTCGAACATCCATATTCAACCCCCAGCACCGGGGCTGATGACTGGCATTTCTTTTCCAAGGGCTGCCATACCTAGAAATCAATAATAACCTTTTATTCACTACGGAGCTTCCTACGTACTCGGGAGCAGAAGATGCGGAAAAACAAATGAAGCCTGGATTCTCCCCTGGCATTATTCCTGATATTTAAAAAGCCGAACCGCTTTCCCCTTGGTTTTGTTAGCCTTTCTATCCTGGTATTTAAACAGAGATAGGATCAGCGTGCTCGGTATCTGCAGATGCTCCCCTTTTAGGGGGTTTTCTGATGGACGGGGGACCTAGGGTTGTGTCCAAAGCTCCTGAGATCCTCTAAGCTGCTGAAAGGCACTTTGGCAGATTGTCATCCAGGAACGAAGGGTATTCAGGTCCTAAGAGCATGTCTGAGCTGTAGGGTGGGAGCAGGGTTGCTCTAAGCCTCAGGACTAGCACTTCTCGGGGTCATTGAGCCATTGGGATTTTCATACCTAACCAAATAACCAGTGGGATTTGGGTCTCAAAGTCCTGGGTCTGTGTGCTGCTTGTATGGATGCCCAGTCATCCTTGATGCATCCTGGGGTGGAAAGGGGACGTCCACCTGTGTCACCCCATGCATGGCAGTGGTTTCGTGGCCCTCGTGGCTTGAGCAGTGGGGTTGATGCTCCTTCTCTGCTTGGTTTCAGGCATGGAAGAAGCGCTGGTTTGTCCTGCGCAGCGGTCGGATGAGCGGCGACCCCGACGTCCTGGAGTACTACAAAAATGACCACTCCAAGAAACCTTTACGGGTGATCAACCTCAACTTCTGCGAGCAGGTGGATGCGGGGCTGACCTTCAACAAGAAGGAGCTGCAGGACAGCTACATCTTTGACATCAAGACCAGCGACAGGACCTTCTATCTGGTGGCCGAGACCGAAGACGACATGAACAAGTGGGTTCGCAGCATCTGCCAGATCTGCGGCTTCAACCAGTCCGAGGAGAACACAGGTACCATGTCCACAGCCAAAACATGTCCCATCCCGTCCTCTTTGATGGACCTCTTTCAATCAGAGCCATGGGACGAGGGTGCAGGGCTGGGGTCTGGCTCATCTCTGGATGAACACACGGGGAACCTCCACGGGGGTTTCCTACCTTCAGCATCCAAAGCAGAGCAGGTTTTGCCCCTTCAAGCCACCCAATTTATTTTTTTCCCTCTTATGGGAAGCTGGGGAGGTTTGGGGTGTCTTTTAGCTGCAGCCTCTGTCCTTATCCACCACCAAAGTCCCCTTGAGAGTCATGGGATTCAGCGGTGAAGTCCCCTTTTTTCACGAGTTTCAGCCCCTTGGTAGAGTGGGGTGTGGTGAGAGGTTTAAGGGGACCGTGTCCCTCATCCTGCTGTGGTTGTCCCCAGCACCACCACTGCTGTGTGGACACTCACAACCTCCCCACCTACATCCCCATCTCCTCCTGGGACACACTGAGAAAGCCTTGGGTGGGAGGAGGTAAATGTTGGGTGGTTTTGTGCCCACCATCCAAACCCAGCTTTGCTTTGGCAAGCTGCTGCCTCAAGCGCCACTGAGCCACCTCCACGTCCCCAGCACGGCCTGGGGACCTTCACGGCCATCCCACCAGGGCTGTTCCTCAAAATGGTGTCACCAGCTGCTCCTCGAGGGCTGCCCAGCTTGTTCAGAGGCACCGCGAGGGGTCACATCCACCCTGAACAGCACGGGATGGGGCTGAGCACCTGGGGTGCAGCCCCACAGCCCCGCTGTGCCTGGTATCAGGTGTGGGCATCTTTGCTTTATCTCATCCATGGTTTTATCTCATCTGTGGCCTTATCACATCCACAGCTTTATTTCGTATGTGGTGTTATCTCGTCCGTGGCTTTATCTCATCTGGGCTTTCCCCAAGCCTCAAGCCACGGGTTGGAGGAGCTCAGCTAGGGCTCCAAAACCAGCCCAGCATCTGCTGCCAAAGGAACTGGCTGCCAGGAGGTGCCAGTGCCATGCTGAGAGCCCTTTCCTCGCAGCATCCAGGATAAACCCTCTTCGTGCGTTACTTTTCTCCCGTCTCATCCCCAAAAAAAAGATCTTCTTGCAAAAAAGGGGACCCCAGCCTCGTGCTCCGCCTGCACAAAGCTCCCCGTAAGGACGCCCAGCTTGCCTCTCTTTCGGTCCAGCCCGGAGCAGCTGCGATCTGCTGAATCCCTGCCAAGATCCCGTCGGGCAGGACAGCAAACAAAGCATCGCGGCGGCGCGATCTTCCCCCGCTGACGCATTCAAACGGGACGTCACCTTGGCAATGCGAGCGGCTGAAGGGATCCTGGATAACGCCACGAGCACAATCTCGCAGGGAAAGGTCAGGCTGAATTAAATGACATCCCGTGGCGACGCCGGCGATGCAGCAGGGTTTGGTGAAATCGTAGGCACCTTTATAAGAGCTCTGTGTTTTCCATTCTGCCTGCGTTCAGCTCCGGGGGGGAGCTTTTTTTTTTTTTCTTCCCCTTTAGGAAAATGAGCTGCCAGCGCAGGGAGAGCGGGATCGATACCGGGCTGGGGTGAAATAGAAACCTGGGGCATCAAAAGGGAAAACGATCTCCTGGCTGCAAGTCCATCTGTCCCAAAGGGAAGCGAGGATTTGTTAGACTGCAGGGATCCAAGCGCTGCTCCCCGCGGGACGACGTGGAGTGACATCAGCAAAAGAGGAGCAAAAATCCCTGTTTGTCACAAAAATCACAGCTCGCTTAACGCCGGAGGGAAAGTACCCACTTGAAACAGTACCCGGCTGCCAAAACGCAATTTTCTGAGTCAGCTGCGAGCGAGCCTGCGGCGGCGAACCCAGCAGATGTGTCCAGATGCTGCAGAAAGAGGGAGCATGAATTATTCAGGGCTGGGGCTTTGCTTTGGTGCTCGCCGAAGCGGTGACCTCTGGCAGGAGCCTTTCCTTTGCTGTTTGCTGCGGGCTCCCAGGCTGCCTGCACGTCCTGGTGCTGTCCCTATCCGAGGGCAGGACCCTTCACTCCTCCTCGTTGAACCCCACGAGGTTCCTAGAAGCCCACCTGGCTGCCCCGTGGGTGGGTAATTTGGGAAATCCCTCTGGATTTCCAAAATTAAATCACGTTTGTGCTGGGTAACACCCAGGGCTCGAGGCTGAGCTTGCTCAGTGCAGCCTTGAAGAGTCAGGAACTGGATGCCCCAAAAAGCTAACCATCGGAAGCAGGGATAGCTCTGTGCTAATTGCACCAATTAATTACCTCCACCACCATCCCAGCAGCCAGGTGGAATGAGATCAGAAGCTTCCTATGGCCGGGGAAGCTCCCTACAGCACCCTAACCCCAAAGCCTGCCTGGAAAAAAAAAAAAGGCAAAACACCTTTGCAAGAAACCCCCAAAAAAAAGAATGGCCAAAGTGCTCTTTGATGCTTCCTGCTGCTTGCAGCGCGACGGGAGGCGGTCGATCTCCTCTCGCTTGGTTTTTGCATTAGTCGGTCGTGTCCTGTCTAGACTGGAAGGCTCTGAGGATTAAGACACGGATGAAGCCGAGCACAATTCAGCGTGGCTGCACATCTGGCTCATCAAAAGGGAGCTGCCCCGCAGCCTCGGGGACTTAGGTGGAAGAGGAGACGCGGTCCCCAGCATCACCAAAGCCTCCTGGAAGGAGCTGAGGAGCAACGAGATTGCTTTTACCGGGAGAGGGGAAATGAAATTGGCTCCCAGGTGCTTACCCACCCCCCTGCAGCTCCCTGTTTCTGCTCGCACCTTGCTGCTTTGATAGCTAATTACTGCTTTCAGACCACACCAGCCTCACTGGGAGGGCAACCCGGATGCTGCTTTCTCCATCTGGCAGACAGGGATGTGGCGAAAACCCCAAATCCCCCAAGATTTTCCTTGCTTTTAGGGTAGGATTCGGGCTGCTTCCATCCCTTCTCTTTGCTCCCCGTTGGGTGCCGGCCCCATCCCGGCATCTCCGCCGGCGCCCTCGCTTTGGGGTGAATATTTCTGGTTATCCCGTGGCCATCGAGTTCCCAGGGCCCCTCCGCCGTGGGCTGTGGCAGGATCCCAAGCTCGTGGGCACTGCACTGTGCTTCCAGCCAGCTGCATTTTCCCTGCCCTAGTGGGCAGGCGGCCAGCTCTCAGCTGCGCGCTGCATTTTCTCAGGCGCTTTTGTTGTTTGGTTTTGGGGGGGGGGGAAGAAAGAAAAAAAAAAAAGGGGGGAGGAAAAATAAATAAATAAAGCCCGCTGAACGTATCTCATCTGCCATTAACCCTTCCTGGAGCTGCTCCTTCAGGAAAAAAAAAAAAAATGAGGTTTCCTATTTCTGGTAGGACTCGTTGCTGCAGCTTGTGATTTAATTTCTCGTGGACCTGCATGCAGGGAGCGTGTCCTTGCAGGGGTCTTGTGCACAGGTCACTTATTTCAGATGGATTAAGAATGGATGAAGAAGTAGGTACCTTCCTAATTCTGCCCCCATTCACCTCCCTGCTCCTTTTTTTTTCTTTTTTGGCCTCCTTCCTGGGGCACGGACTCTCCCAGGGCTTTGACTCACGGGCACTGATCAAACCCCTGTGGGATTTTAATATTTCACCGTGTTGCTGCCCCTGTGCTCGAGGTTTTACCCTGCACTGGAAGGAGGGAGGGGAATATCTGCAGCATTTCAACCCCGTTTGCATGCCTCAGCTCGGCCTTGACGTCTCACCCCAATGCTTGAGGCTTCCCAGCACTCATCCTACAGCTTCTCCCCGACAAACGGCAGCCTGGCCGCGGTGAAAAAAGCAGAGCAGAAGGAGCAGCAGCGGCTCAGGGGATGAGCGACCGCCCCTGCTGCGAGCTGAAGGCGCTCGGTGAGGCTGAGCGGGGCGTGGGAAAGGGCCAGCACTCGGCTCCTGCCCCGTGGGCTGCGTTTGGCAGCAGTGGCCTCTCCCTCCCAACCCGGGCACGCTCGTCCTCAGCCAAAAAATAGGGTCGTGGAGTGCTTTTTCTTTTCATTCTTTTTTTTATCATCCAGGACTTGGTTTCTTTTATCTGAGGCCCCGCTTGCTGCGAGGTGCTCGGAGGGGCCGGCTCCCTCCTCGCTCCATCCTCAAAGCTCGGAGTTGATGCTGTGCATCCCGGCTGGGATCAATCCCCAGCGCTCCCCGGGCTTTTAAGCGGCTCGCCGAGTGCCAGCCAGGGCCGGGCATTAATGTTTAATGGAGAGCTGAGTGTCTCTGCCTGCTAAGTCTGCAGGGCTGATGCTTTCCCAGCTGGGAAGAAGGGGACTCTCCTTCCTCCTTCGACTCAGCTTGCTCCTGCTCCTCTCCACCCCCAAAAACATCTCAGTGCCGTATCAGGCCAGCAATGCCTCTCACCCTGCTGCTTCCAGCTTTGCGTGGACGTTTGCTGAGCTCAGGGAGGAAAAACACAGCACCACGCAACCCCCAAAGGTTTATTTGGAGGCTGGGAGCTGCCCCAAAGCTCAGCGAGGCACCAAGAAGCCCAAAGCAGGGGACAGCCCGGGGGCAGCCCCCAATTCCCGCTGCCTTCACCTCTCCTATGGCCAGAAACCAGAGGGGAAACCCTAATGACCAGGTACTTCCTTGCTATTGTGCCCGGCACACGCCTGCTTCCTTCCCTGCTCGCACCCTGGATGAGCTGCAAGCCCCGCAGCGTGCCGGGGAGCTCGCTGGTGGCCAAGAAATAGGGGCAAGGAGGGAGGCGTGGGGCTGTCCTTGCGGCTCTGAAGGCACCCCAAGCCCCGAGTGCTATATTTTGGGATCTGCAGGCAGCACTGCCACCTAAGGGCAGCCAAGCAGGCCACCAGACTACACCCTGCTGAGCCCTACACCCTCAAAAGGGGCCAGGATTTGATGGTTCAGCTTCTTTTGACTCCGGTTGCTTGGCCTTGGCTTTGAGTTTGCGGTCTACAGGGCGCTTTGGCAAGCGACGAGCAAGGTTGGGGTTGAGTTGAGCTCAAGCCATGGGGCAGATCTGCTCTGGTTCCTTCCGTGTATGTCGTTAACCCACCCAAAAACCTAATTGCCTCGTTTGGGATGTGGAGGTAGCCTGCATTGGGGTGGCAATGTGGGGTCATCGAGCCCTTTCCTCCCACCCTACAGTCCCTATAAATAGATGCAGCCTTTCCCTCGGTGTTCCCATCCATATTTTGTCCACTCAGCATCACAGACCTCCTTTTAAATCACCATATTTCACACCTACACCCCCCGATTACACATCTCAGGGACGTTTGGGGTCAATCCCACTGCGTTTCTCTCCAACGTCTGCTGACTTTGCCCAGCGAGGGCAACAATCGTGGCTGCAGATTCATACCTGGGGATGGCACATCTCAACCCATGGCTTGCTCCAGCCCACCTGGAGTGGGGCTGGGAACCCAATGACCCCATCTAACTTCGCACCAGCCTCATTCCTAACTTCATTTTCCTGCAGCCACCTCCTTGTGGGAGCCCTAGCCTATCCCTTCGTCATCCTGCCTCTTTAAATTCGCTCCAAACTTCCCTGACCCTGGTTTTCCTGAGCCACAAACAGCAAGTTATTTTAGGATCTGACACTGTTCAGCTTTTATTTCAGTGTAAACAATACCAGAGATGGAGTGGTCTTGGCACAAAGGAGCGGCTTGAGAGCAGTTAAGTGCCTGCTGACTTCCCCCCCCCATTCCCCTCCTCTTTCCCCCCTGCCTTTTTTTCCCTCTTTCCCTTTGGAGATGAGCTAGTTCAGGTGCTAATGAGTCTGCTGGAGAGCCGAGAGCCACTGACAAGCAGGAATTTGCTCCTGGAAGAAAGAAACAGGCAGAGACCACTGCAGATTTCTACCAACCCATCGGGGTCCCCTTGCTGCAATTCCCATGGTCTTTGGGAGAGGGAGCCGATGCCGTGGGCAGTTGGTTGTAACACGCCCATTTTTAGGGCAAAAGTGGAAAAAGATGTCTGAAATGGGGCAAATCCATTTGCAACAGATAATTTTGCACCCTAAAAGTGCCTGTTTCTATCCCTTGACTCTCCGGAGAATGAGGATTGCTGAGCTCAGGTGGAAACATCCACCTCGTAGACTCCTAAAAGCATGCTGAGATGAATCCCATCCATCTCAGGTCTTCTCCCAAGGCTTTTGAGGTGGTTGAGGTGAGGTGGAATCATTTGTCATCATTTCATTTACATCAGACAAGGACCAACCCCTACTTTCTTCCATACCTTTCTTTGCTTGCCATACTCGGCTCTTCATCATGTTGTGTTACCAGAAGCGTTGCAGGGCCAGAGCGAGCACCAAGAGCAGATTTCAAGCCCGTTTAGGTGCCAAGAAAAAGATTAAAGCAGAGATACAGAGGGCTTTGGAAACCAGAAAGCAAGAGAAAAAGTCTTAAGGGATCTGCATGAAGCCAAGCTTCTGGCTTCAGGGGTCTGATGCCATTGAACATCCAAGGCTTGCAATGCTGGATCAGCATTTTCTTTAGAATTTGGGAATTTAGGATTTTTTTTTTAATTTTATATTGGCTCTGGACATTTTGGAGGGCTGGAAAATCCAGGAGGTCTCTTGGCTTTGTAATTGCAAACCCGTAGCACTGTCATTTTGGGAGAGCCCCCAGCAGAGCTGGCAGAGGATGCAGCTGGGTTTACAGGCGAAGAACCCTCCTCTCCTGCTGCAAATAACAAAATCATCCACCAGCAGAAAAAGAAGATGCATGTGCAGCTTTCAAAAAAGCCCGACGAGCAAAATCTTCCAGTCCTTCTTGACTGGTTCCCAGCAGGAGCCCAGTGCAAGGCTGTCCAGCCCCTGCTGGAGATAAATATAGAGCTGGAGGCTTGGGGAAAATCCTGCCCTTTCCTGGCCAAGGTCCCACTGGGTTCACTGAGCTAGGGCTGGGATTTGAGCTGGGAGGGGAGGAAGAAATGTCAAGTTTGAGAGTTGTTTTATTTTTTTTTTGATGTTTTATTAGAGCAGAAGGCGTTGCCCAGCCCTCCCAGCAGAGCCTGGCACGCCGTATTCGCGCCTCTCAGCCCTTCCCAGGGCTGCCTCCTGGCCCAGGTACCCCGAAGGAGAAAGCCATTTCAAACAATTCTTCATTTTCTAATTGGCTTTTATCTCTGTGAGCCCCGCGCGCATCAGGTCAGCCCCATTAGGTTAATGGGCGCCGAGGAATTTTTCGGCTGACTGAGTGACCGTGGAAAAACGAGCGCGGCGGACGGTATCAGCATCAGATCGGAAAGCAAAACCACGCAAAGCCTTCGGAAAGAAAAACAGATGATGGGCTTGGAGCAAAGTGACCAGTGAAGCAGCACGGGCTGAGCACAAGGGAAGGAGGGAAGGAGGGAGAAATTTTGGGCATCAGCCAGCCGGGAGGAAACTCGCAGTCGGATTTGCCCATGCTGATGTTTCCCAAAAGGGCCCCGGGCTGGGCAGTCTTGGGGTTTGCCCTGCTGCACCCCGTGTCTTCAGAGCCTCCGTTATATGCACGTGTAGATGCAGGTGCCCCACGCGTGGGGCTCAACCCAGGCAAAGTGATGGAGGCAGAACCCCAAAATCTGTGCGCGAGCAAGTTGGGGGACGAGGGAGGAAATCAGTGACCTGCGTGTCAAATTATTTAGGGCTGCTTTTCCCATCATGGCTCTTTTCCCCCACAATCACCACACCTCCCCTTTACTCCCCCCATGTATTTCAGGTTGTTTTTTCCCCAACATTGGATGCGGGCCACGTGTTTATACCCCCTAAGCTCAGCTTTGTGAAGCGTGCTAAAAGCCAGGGCAGATTTTAAGCTCTCATTTCCCGGACCCCGATGCCTGTTTGTTTACTGCTTTGCCTTGCTTTATATTTCCAATTAAAACGAAGCCTGAGTGAAGAGAAAGCTTTCTAAAGCCTTGAAAGCCTCCGAGTGAATATGCTCATGAAGCAGGAAGGAGCCGTGAAGCTGTCGATTGCGGTGAACTTTCCATGACACCACTCAGCGTTTGTTTCCAGACTGATTTTTATTTATGAATGCAGTAGCATTTATTACTGATTTTATCTGCAAAGATAACACTTCTTCCCTAGATGGCTTCTGTGCTTTGCTTATAATTGCTGCCTGCTTCTCCAGCACGCTGCTGCATTATTTAGTGCGCTGCATTGTCCGAGCTCCAGCAAAGGTGATTTATTATTTGGACCGGAGGGTTACACCTGATCTGGGGAATACAGGAGCACGTGAAAACTCCCTTTGGGTGCCCTGGCCAAATCCTAGCTCCCTGCAGGAAGGCTGAGAACATCTCTCGGAGTCTTCACAGAGGACCAAACTTCTGCCTTTTGCTGATGGAGGTGGCGCGGTGATGGTTTCTGTCCTCTCCAAGCTAGAAGTGGTTTTAAAAGGGACACTTGGCCACAGCTCCTGAAAATAAAATAATAATAAAGAAAAAAAAATACACTTTTTAGCGTGAGGGCACTCAAACACTGGGGGCTGTGGAGTCTCTGCCCTTGGAGCTACTCAAAACCCAACAGGACACAGCCCGGAGCAGGAGGTTGGCCTAGACCATCCCCAAAGGTCCGTCCCCACCCCAAATCTTCTGTGCTTCTGTAATTTTCATGGTGTGACCCTGTAGGGAAATACCAGACCTCAGAGCACGCTGAGGAGCAGAGGCACCCCGGCAATCCCAGCAGGTAAAACTGGAGCACCAGTTCCCTGGTAGCATCCCCTCCAAGGTGGGAAGGGGCACGGCCCCATTGGAGTCCCACCCTTTTTAGCTGTTTATTAGGATGCCAAACAGCATCTCACCTACAAGATTTCCTCACGCTGCCCATGACCAAGTCCTCTCCTGGCCAATGCAGCTGCTGCTTGCCTTGAGAGTAAGCTGGGCTCGAGTGGCTCCCTGCATTTGCTATTTTTTATCTGGGAAAATCATTCCCCGAAGCTCGCGTACCCTCCGTGCAGGTTCAACCTTGACAGCAGGCCTTGACGCTGGTTAATTATTTTGGCTGGCTGGCCCTAACAGCTCGAATTGCTCTCCAATGAGTCATGATGGAGCCTTTCAAATACCCACTTGAAATCCATAAAAATCCATGATGAGCCTTTTTTTTTGCTAGCTGATGGTTGCTTCTGGCAATTAGTGGTTGGGTCAAAACCTGGTCACAGGCCACCTCCTTATCTGCCAGGGGGTTGTCTCTGAAATTCTTGGTGGAGAAGACTTTTTCCTGGAGAGCTCTCCGGTGTATTTTTAAAAGTCATTACATTATTTTTTTTAATGTATCAGTCCCAATGTCTGTATTCCCATGGCTTCTCCTCCTTCCCAAACTTCCACTGGCGCAGGGATGCCCATGGTTGTATCAGTGGGGTGAAAATATTTGCTGTAAGAAGTGCTGGAAATGGGGAAGTGAGGCATAAATCAGTTTTTCCCGTTGCTGCAGGAGTGATCCCTGTGAAGTTCCCAGCTTTCTCTGGAGCTTTTGGAAGTGGAAAACTGGAGCAGGCTGGCTTCTCTCATCTGCTCCTGGTAATTCCTGCATTGCTGTGGCCAGTGCCATGCACATTTGCTGCCAAGCCCTATTTCATCTCATGGGGAAAGGACTCCGCAACACAGATAAGGGGGCACCGGGTACTGGATCTGACCCAGAACCTCTTCAGCAGCCTTGTTAGGGCATGGTTTACGTAGGTGATTAGAGATTGGAATTTAATTAGGAATTAAAATACGACAAATCCCATTCCTGTAAGAAAGGAGCTCGCCGAAGGCACATACGGAGGCTCAGCTCCGAGCGGCAAGTGGTGGTAAAAATTCAGTGTGCTCTTCTTCCTTGGAATTCATTTCCATCCATCCTCAGCCTCGGTTTTGATTCATGCGTTTTGATTCCAAGTTGGAATGAATTTCAAAAAAAAAAAATCACGAAAGTGCATCCTGAGGATTTTCAGCCAAAACACCGCCATCCACCCCCCCAAAAAGCGATCCGAGGAGAAGGAATCGAAGCACCTTGACCTTCTCCCCCTCCACTTCAAATTCCCTTATCCCCTCTGAAGGCTTCTCATGGTTGCTGGCTGCGGACGACGCCTTGGCAAGCTCCCTTTTGATCGAGTGGCACGTTGCAGCTGGAGGATGTCAGAAGATTTCTCAGCTGGTGCTAAGCCAAGCGGGAAGAGATGCGCCGGGCAGGAGGCTCGGGATTTTGGTCTGGGTGCTGCTGCCATCTGTGGTGAGCACGAGGAGACGGGCACAGCCTCGAGGGTGCTAATGTAATCTGGCTCTCCTGGCTGTTGGGGATGGGCTCACAGAGCTTTGCGAGCTGTGTCTGGGGGAGGAAGAGGAGGGAGATGAGATGCTGCACAGGGAGAGTGCTTGGGATCGTTCCCATCCCGTGAGGGAGCATCAGGGGAGAGAGAATT
The DNA here is from genome assembly GCF_047663525.1 of Anas platyrhynchos. Taxonomy (NCBI): domain Eukaryota; kingdom Metazoa; phylum Chordata; class Aves; order Anseriformes; family Anatidae; genus Anas; species Anas platyrhynchos. The sequence continues at coordinate 203,772,054 of NC_092587.1, forward strand.
TGCTCCAGTCCTTAGATGCTGGAGGATGTTTTGCTCCTGAGTCAGGGCACGAGGAATGCCAAAGCCCAAAAATATTCCTCGCGGGGCGATCGTGACAGATGCTGCTGAGGGCCAAGCTCCTCGCTACGCTCTGCTACCCCGCTAAATCCAGCCCCGCTGCTGCTCCGCGCTAAAAACAACCCCCAAAGGAGCCCGAGCTTCAGTGCGCAAGGTTCAAGCACCAGCAGCCGTTCTGGGAGCTGCTCGGTGCTGCAATATCCAGGGGAGAGAGAGCTGCTGGCCCACGGCCAGATGGGGGGCGTCCACGTGGAAACGTTTCTCCCTAGAAATAAGAGCCAGGAGAGCGCGACGTGGAGATGAGCTGCTGGCGAAGCCCAGGGGGATGTGAAACCCAGCAGGATTTGGGGCTGCTTTAAGGACCTTCAGCTCCTCTTCAGGACTGTCCCAGTGGGGATGGAGATAGGGATGGGGATGGGGATGACCCCAACCCCAAAGCACTCGCAAGGAGAAGCTGCCAGCCCCGCGTTTCTCAGCACGAAGACCGCGCTCAAGCATCGCCGCGCTGCTTTCAGCCCACGCCAGCCCTTGCCTTTTGGCACGAGCCGCGCTCCCCGCTCCCTGCCAAACCAGTACAGATGTTTTAACACCCACCGGAGCCCAGATAATTACTAACAGAGCCCAGAGGCTGGTCGGGGCTGGTTGTTTTTTTTTTATTTTTATTTTTTCATTGCGTGAACTTTCAGCCGCTCTCGAGCGAGGCGCCTCCCACTTGCTGACATTGCTCTCAAAGATGTTTTTTGTGGGCCGTGTTGCTGACGTTCATTTTATTAGGGGAAAAACCGAGAAGCCCCAACCAGGATGAGGATCCTCACCCCGTGCCCGTTGATGTAATGATGACCAAAGAGCGAAACAAGTGCAGGGAAGACGAGTGGAGTGGCTGGGACAATGTTTTGATGGGAAAGGAGAGCCGGTTTCTATCCAGTGGCTTCCCAACCACAGCATGATGAAGCTTAGCTCATTTTCAAATGGTTTTGGGAAGCGTTTTCTGTGGGATGAAACCATGAAATCATCTGGTGGGCACTGGCCAGGGGATGCTGCAGGTTCTCCCCATCCTAGATCCTCCAAGATCACCTGGTCCAACCACCCCCTACCACCAATGTCACCACCAAGCCCTGTCCCCAAGCACCACGTCCAACCTCTCCTTGAACACCCCCAGGGACGGGGACTCCCCCACCTCCCTGGGCAACCCGTCCCAAGGCCTGACCACTCTTGCTGAGCAGAAATGTCTCCTCATTGCCAACCTGAGCCTCCCCTGGCACAACTCGAGGCCGTTCCCTCTGCTCCTGGCCCTGGTTATCTGCGAGAAGCTGATAACCGGTTGGGTGGAAGATGGCTGGCACAAGCCCACCGACCATGGCTCCGCCGTGAAATTCCTCACTCACACGCCCAGCCAGGAAGATTTCCATCCCGCATTTTGCTTCCAGTTGCTGTGGAGACCGATTTAAATGAAACCCTGGCACTTGGAAAGGGAATATGATTCGAAGTCATTTGCGATGCAAGGTCCCATGCTAATAGCATTAGCATCTTATTTGATTATGGCGATGTGTGGGGAATAAATTTTAAGTCTTTTTTCCCAATCGTTACATCTTAAAAAGAAGAGGGAGAGGGAAACGTGCAGGTTTTAGCTGCTACTGAAGCCTTTTCTGCGGCTGAACTCGTGATTTCTTTATGCATGAAGCTTGGCGGGTCACGGGCATCTCTAACCCGATGGCAAGGCGAGCTGCTCCCAGGAAGGGACCTTTTCTTTCTCTGCCTCCACTGAGCACTGTTAATAGACTGCAAAATGGGCTGGGCTCGGGTTTTTAATGAGGGATACAGAAATCCAGGATGGCTTTTGTGGCTCTTTGCTTTTTTTTTCTTTGCTGGAGCATCGGTGTCGCAGAGCTCGCGTTGTGCAGTCCTCCCAGTGCTTGCAGAGATTTTGTTCCCTGCGTTTGACCCTCAACATCTCAGGGATGGATTCGCCTTTAGGATTTCTTTAGCTGAGCCTGGCATGTAGACAGGGCACGTCTGTAGCCCTTAAATGAGAAAAATGCCCCACAACACCTTTGCGGAGGCGCTGGTTCTGAAATTGAAAGCTGCGTCGATGAGAAAGGGAGTTTGGGGTCTTCCACGGTGACTTCCAGGGAGAGCTGAGCATCCAGCAGGGGAAAAATGAGGAAAACAGTGATATTATTTTGAGTCTCTGTCCCTACAGGCGTGTTTTCTGGGGATGAACCATCCCCTGCTCACACTGACCCTGCTCTCTGGTTTAGGGACACCGTATTGCAGCCATGGAGAGAAAAATGGGGCCAAACTGCTGCATTTTGGTCCCATGCGTGCTTGCAAAATTCCCAAGGGAAGAGGAGAGGAGAAATTCGGGGGTCCCCTTCCTTTCCCCATCACTTCTTTGCTGGGTGATGGTAAAGCAGCCCCGTAACAGCGCTGCTGTTTTATGGACTCCCCAAGCAAGCGGGGAGTTGTAATGTTTCTCCCCCAAGGTAAGGAGAGCTGGAAATAAATCACTCCTGCAACGAGCCGGGGATGGCAGCTCTTCTGTAATACCAAGTGCAAATATTTGGGCCTCCTGTGCTCTCCCTTGAATCGAAATGGCACTAAAGCATGCATAAGGTTCATGTTTTTCTCATAGCAAAAAGTTTTTTTCTCTGCTCTCCCGCAACATTAAAGACCTGAGTTTTCCATAAAAAGGGCTTTAAGGTTTCAAACCTGTCCTTCGTCCCCAGCTTTAGGTGGCTGTCCCCGGGCAGAGCTCTCTGCCAAGGGTGGGATGCTCAAGGTCGCACGGACACCAGGGCTGCGGGCACCTCGCTTCCCTTTGCTTTGCCCTCCAAATATCAACACGAAAGGATTCGCTCTTTCAAGGGTGGCCCCCAGGGTTTGGGGGGATTTTATTTTTTTTTTTTTTTTGGCTACAGCCACAACCACCGCTCGGCTGCTTTTGTCACTCTCCCTCCTGCCCCTTTGTCCTTCAGAGAATCGATTTCTGTTCAGATAGCTGGGATGTGTAACGCGTTGAGGTCAGGGTGATCTGGCTTGGCTCCTTTCCCTCTCCTCTCTCTCCTTTTCTCCCCAGCACTGGGATTTTTCCCCCTGTTCCCATGCCCCTCCAAGGCAAACGCAGAAGAAATCACTTACCCATTTTTTTTAGTATTTTTGTGCAAAAATACAAGCAGGGCTCTGGCACTAATGGCTATTTATTTCCACTGATCTTTGCCTCCCTGCCTCTCCCGTCACCTCTTTCTAGGGTAATTCTTCCCATCCTGTGCTGCATGTGCAAGTAATTGGGGTTTTTTCGCTGTTGGCAGTAGAGAAAAACCTAAGGGGAGCAGCCCAGGCCAAAAATCATTCGGAAGGCTGAAATTGGGAAAGAGAAATCGTGCCCTGAGCAGCTGAACCCTGTCTGCGAAGCGGAGGTGCTCCTTTCCCTCAGCCAGTCGGTTTCTCGAAAGCAAATGGAAATAAGCAGCAGAAATCAAATGGAAAAGAACAGCTGAGAAGACCAAAAGCACCTCACTGTACTCCTTTGGGCTCCTCTGCAGTGCAGGATGCAGCTGCGGTCAGCCCCACTTAGCCCCATCCTTAGTTTTGGGGAGCTCTGCTGCCACAATTTGGGCAGCGCTGATTATTACGGTCCCTGCACCCTCTCCTGCAGCTCCTCGAGAGGGCAAATCACCCAAATCAGGCGCCCTTCCCCACCCACTCGCTGGAGAAAACCTTTAGCCGGTGCCTCTGCACATGTCCTCAGCCCAACGATGCCTTTTTTCGAATGCCATCCGGCTCCGAGAGCTGGGGAAATAAACATTCCCCGCGCTCATCCTCGCAGCATCCCAGGGCGTCCTGGCAGTGACTCATCCCCGGGCCGTGTTGTTTGCTCTGTCCCTGCCAGGAGAAGCACGCGGAGGGCTTGTTTTGGTAGGGTTGTTTGTCTTCTTCTTTGTTTTTTCTTTATTATTTTTTTTTCTAGCAGTGAGCTGGCAGCAAGAGTGGAGGCGCAGGCGGATCCCCATGGGGGTTTTGTCCCCCTTTTTTTATTTTTTTTTTATTTTTTTTCCTAATGGAGCTGCTCCAAATACTGGGGGGAAGTGTAGCGCACGAGGACGCCTCCGCGCTCTCCTAGGGATTATTTCTAGCGGGTTCCTCTATTCCCTCCCCAAATTACAAAATAACCCTCGCCACCAGTTGTGGCTGGCAAGGATTCAGCAGCACGGTCCGAAGCTTCGTGGTTTGCCATCGTGGAGGGGTGGCACAGCCCAAGCGTGGTCCCCAGAAGAAATGATGGCTCGCAGATAGCGAGCGATGGAGCACAGGCTCCAGGGCATGGCACAGCATCACCTGGAGAGGCGTTTTGGGGTTTTACTTGCAGGGCAGCTCGTGGGAACCTTTATTTGCAAGGGTGCTTGGGCTGGTTCTCCATGGGCAGCGTGATGTGTGTATCACAGCCAATTTCAGGCAAAAATAGGAAATCTGGTGCCTTGCTGCAACCACTGATGAAAGCACAGGAATTTTTAAAAAAATTTCCAAAAATCGCCACCTCCTTGGCTGCACCTTTCCCCCTCCGTGGGTTACCGGGGTTGTAGCCACAGCCTCTGCCTTCAGGGGGAAAGCCAACATTGCTGCTACGGTGAAAAAAAATCAAAAACAAAAATAAAAAAGCTGTTCTGAGCAACAATTTCCGAAGGAGGCTGAGTAATTCTTGCACTCAGATAAGCGCAGGAACATCGTGTGAAGGGATGTGCACATAGCACTAGCCGGCTGCTGGAAGCCAGGGACTTCAGAGCTGTCAGCAGCGAGGGAAATACCGCTTTGGGGGATCGAAAACATTCAGAAAAAAATTCCTGGCTCCCAGCCTAGTCAGGGCCGCTGCCGGCCGTGCTTGTAGCTGCAGATTTCTTCTTCAGGGACGGAGTCCCGATGAGGATTTCTTTTCCCCTTGCCGCGACGTGCGGCCAAAAAGGCACATCTAAACCCGGACCAGAGAGCACCACGCCTTCAGCTGACCGAAACCAACCTGTTTTTGCTTCTGGTTCTCCTCTCAAGGATCAGGACAACATCTGCAGCACGAGCCCGACGAGCTCTTTGCATGCAAGCCGTGCTGTCGACATCGGGTTTTAGGTTGTGGGCGTCCAACGCCGCTCTTGCAGAGCGTGAGAGCCGAATTCCCCAACCTCGGAGGAGCTCGGGCCAGGAAACATGGGGTTAAGATGACACTTCCCATATGGCCCCGCTCCACAACCTTAACTCTGCCCCTCTGGGAACAGCCATAGGAGCTGGAACAAGACCTCATCCCTCCTTGGCTATACTCGATGCATTCCCTCGACATAAACTCAAGATCTCAACGTAAAGCCAAGGGATTTGGGAGGTTTCATCCTCCCAAAAAAAAAACAAAAAACGAGGGCCGTGGGCTTATCCTTGGCTGCGAGGCAGATGGTGGTGATGGATGGGGAAATATCATTTTTTTGGGGTCCTGCCCAGAGTGAGCTGAGCATTGTTGGTGAGAACAATGCCTGGAGGCATCCAGATGAGAGCCCCAAAGGATGTTTGCCAAGTGCCCAGGGTGGACGCACCATCGGGGTGTGATCCAGGCATGCAAGATTCCCTTTCTTCTCTAGTGAAAAAAAAAAATAGAAGAAGAAGAAAAAAGAAAAAAAAACACATTAAAAATAAAAAATAAAAAAGCAATCTCAGCAATCCCCTTCTGCAGCAGCAGGATTTATCTTCCCAGCCCCTGCAATCCCCTCCCGGGCCCGCGAGGCCATCCATCTCTCACCTGCTATTAGGGAGTTCATCTCCCGGCCCTAATGGACTACGTGAGCCCTGGATTCACTCCCGCTGCTGCTCTCGGGCTTCGGGTGGCTGCGGGAAGCGGGCTGGGAATTCATTTTGAAAATCGATGCGGCCGTCGATAGAGCTGGCTTCCCCGGGGGAAGCAGAGGTGCTTTCGCTGGGCTTTGCTTTCTTGCTCCCCTTCATCCCCCGCTTCGTTTTACGCTGTCGGGCTGATGGAGATCACCACCACGTAATTAATTTTTCTTTCAGTGGCTGCCGTGCTCTCCGGTTTCCCCAAATTGAGGTTAATTTGGGAATATTTCCCCTGGCGGTGCAGGATTCATGGGGCTCCTCCACGCGTTGTGATTTGGGGGATGCCGGGCGCTGTCTGCTCCATGCAACCCCAACTCTTCCCTTGGGATGTGTCGGCACAAGAAAATCAATGCAATTTCTTCCTCCTGGGCATATTTTGGCTTGCTGAGGCTTTCCCGTGCCATGGGAAGAGCAGAGCCTGCAGAGGACTGCTCAGGGAAGAAGGGCCCCAACCTGGCACTGCTCTTGGTTGTCCCCAGCTGGGGACACGGCACCTTCCTTGGAAGGGTCTTGGCCAAAACCCGATGTCATGGGCAATTCCTGACCATGATTCAGGAGACAGCAGGACCGTGGGGCCGTTCCCAAGAGGCATTTTGGGTGCAGACACCCTATTTTGGAGAGCAACAGGGCTGTGGGCTCCTCCACCATGCCGGTGGATCTCAAAGAACTCGATTTAGGGCTCAGACCTGGGACTCCCAGAGCTCTCAGGGCTCCTTTTCCAACGGGGATGTGTCTTCACTGCTATGGGATAAATATTTAATAAGAATAAGGGTCAAGGCAGTGTTTTGTCCAAGGACACCGAGACGGCCATTTACGCCCATGAAAAGCACCGAGGGATCTTTAATGCCCATGCAAAGAAGACAGAAATTGAGGTTTTAAGCTCTCATCCCCCACCATTAATGTCAATGTTGCGTATCGATCCTCCCCGTGTTTAGCACAAACCGAACAATAGAGCCGAGCCACGCTCTTTGGCTTTTATTAATGTACTTTTTCTGTGTCGGGTGAAGTTTGCAGCATCACTGGGAAAAAAAAAAAAAAATGGAGCGGCGGTGAGCGAGCGGCAGACGGATCGATTTGGTATCTTGACACGAGGCAGGAGTCAGTGAAAAATCACCCCGTGCACAGCGGCTCCTCGTCTGAGCCACGACAGCCTCTTCGTAGGGAGAAGATCAGGGATTTGAGAGAAGGAATGGAAAAAAAAAGGGGGTTGGGAACCTGGAAAATCCCCCGCATCCTTGTGTTGGTTCCCTTATGGGTTTCTGAGGTTGAAAATTCGAGCAGCAGCTGGAGATCCCACGATCTCCAGGGAAAACCTGGGAGTGGTTCTTAGATCACTGATTGCCAAAAGTAATAGATTAATCCGGGGAAAGACGGCCTTTTTGTTAGGATTTGGGATTATTTTATTTTATTTTACATTTTTGCGTCAGCACCAAATAAATGTAAATCAGAGCTATAGGAAGGGTGACCTCAGTGCCACACGAGTGTTTTGCACACCAGGAGTGCACATAGGATGGACACCACTGCAGCCAGGGGTGGATCAGCTTTCCCAAAATATTCCACACCTTGGGGACTTGGGGGGTTTCATGTTTAATGGGGTTTACAGCTTGGCTGTAAAAAAACATTCCTGGTTCAAATTCCAGGAGTTTACCAAGGGAGTGGAGTATCTGGGCAGCTATTCCTGACCTCTGGGATATTCTTGATTGAAACCTAATTAATATTTTTAAATGTATTTCTCCTTAATCAAGGCGAGAGGGCACTGGGAGTTGGGTCTGCCTCCTTTTTTTACTGGCAGAAAATGTCAGGAATTCTTTCAGAGTCACAGAATTAATAGGGAATTGGGGAACAGGGCAACGTTTTCCAGCTCTGCTCTCACGGGGTCCATCCAAACTCCTGCCCCGTGCCTCAGTTTACCCGACTGTAGAAGAATGGCAGTGATGTCCTTACACAGAGGAATGGAGATGACTTGAATTACACTTTTAAAGCCTCCCACGGGAGGTCTCTAAGGAAAAACAGCAGCAGAAACCATGGCACAAAAGCTCTTTTCTTCCTTTCCCTTTTTAACCAGGTTTTAACAACCCACAGTTGCTGGCCTGGCATCCCCCAGACATCCCTGCAAGCCGCGAAGGATATGATAAAACGTGATTAAAAAGATAAAATTGAACAAAATCTGATAAAACATTGATCGACCACCTAGTGCTAAAGTATTGATCTACCACCTATCGCTGCTTTTGCTCCAAGTGGAGGAGCCTCCTGCTGCGTCCCCAAGAGCTATAAATAAATTCAATGAAACTTCACAAAGCATTTGAGTAGGAAACCCACCAGAGCTCCTTTTGTGGGGTTGCTCAATCCGCTGTATTTCTTTTTTTCCCTGCAGATACCCTGAGGAGCATCGCCTCCATGAACCATGCGCCACGGTCCTCGCCGGCGGAGCTCAGCGGTGCCAACCACCACCTGCTGCGCGAGCGCAAGTCCTCGGCGCCCTCCCACTCCAGCCAGCCCACCCTCTTCACCTTCGACTCGCCCGCTGGCCACCTCCAGAGCACCCTGTCCGCCAGTGCCCCCCAGGACTACCTGTTCCTCCACCAGTGCATGAGCAGAAAGTCGGAAAACGCCAGGTACTGCAGGGAGCAGAACGCGCGGGGAGCCACGGTTGGGGTTGGCCAACTCCACCCAACTTGGAGGAGGGCGCCTTGCTCAGGGTGGCCCTGCTTGAGCCTCTGGAGACCACCAGATGGTCTCCAGAGGTCCCTTCCGACATCAACCCCGTGTCATTCCATGAGTTTTTTTGGTTGTGAGGACTTTTGGCTGACGGGATCAGGGATGGAGGAGGGATGGAGGAGAAGCGGCCGGAGCCCAGCTGGCGGGGCGTGAGCGCAGAGCCTGGGCTGCTGCCTCCGCTGGGTTTTCCTGCCGCAGCTGCCTCTCCCTACCAAAAAAAAAATAAAAATCAACAACAACAACAAAAAAGAAAGGGTCAGATAATTAACTTCAGATGGCGTTAATGGAGCAGTGTTTTAAAAAAAGCCCTCTGATGCTCCAGCTGTGATGATACCTAAAAGCCGCCCTCCGAGAGCCCGAGCGCAGGGAGGATGAGGATGAAGAAGAGCAGGAGGAGAAGGAAGAGAAGGAAGGAGAAGTTTCTGATGCTTTGGTGGGCAAAGAAACTGGCCAGCAGCAGCTTCTGCAGCTGGGCCAGAAATAATCTCCCCGATCAATGCACCGTTCAGGGGGCCAGGCTGCAGCACTGCTGGGAATCCCTCCCCACCCAGCTCTGCAGCTCTTACTTTACTCATCCATAAAATGAGGGTAATAGTAGCTAATTGGCAGCTGAGGCTGAATTATTAACCCGTGAGGGACTGCAAATCCTCGGCCGAACGGGCTGAATGTCTCACAGGCAAACCCAGCTCCAAAGGCGGCGGGGATTCATCGGCGTTATCACAGCATGGAATTTTTTTTTATTTTTTTTTTCCCAAATAAGCCCTATTTCTGAGCGCCACCTCGTGCTGGCTCCATGAAACAGAGCCAGCAGCCCTGCCCAGCGGTGTCAACCAGCATCTCCTGGCTTCTCCCACCGAGCTGACTCTTCCCCAGGGATCTGCAGCTTGAAATCCCCCTGTAACCATTGCGTTTTCTTTCCCCAGCTCGGTGATGGATCCGTGGCAGGGCTCCCAACATGTGGGGATGTTTATATGGGGCTGGTTGAGCTTTTTTTGGGCTGCAAGCACACGATCCCAAAAACCTGCCCCAGCCCAAGGGCTGCTCCCGACTGCTGCGGCTGCATTTGCTCGTCGTTGCAGAAATCACAGTGGCCAGTTTGGGGTGAAAACCGTCTCATCTGCTGATTTGGGTGCAGAAAGCCAAGCCAGGGGGAGATGTCTGCAAAAAGTCACGCCGGAGGAAGGCAGCAGCAGCAGGGGGGGGATGAAACGGGAAGCTGAGGATGAAACGCGCTTTGCCAGAGGGCTCAGAGGGGCTCGGCAGCTAATGAGCACTCAGCCTCCATCCCTGGGCATGAGCACAATGCAAATCAAAAGATTGTTAGCCAGGCGGGGAGGTAATGGCCACGCCGCCCGGCTCCCCACCGAGGAACCGAGCGTAAGTCTGACTTCAGCCCTGAGATTTATTCCTCTCCGCTTGCAATCGGGGCTGCAAAACCCCAGTTCCCAGCTGGAAGCTGCTGGGAGTGTAATTGGCCTCCACGGGGCTTGCAGCACCCCGTGTGGGGCTCCAGGATGGGGCTGCAGCGTCCCCATCCTGCCATCCACGCGTCCCCGTAGCCGAGTGAGCGATTAAATAGAGCCACAATGAAAGGAAGAGAAAAACAAAACACATCCCTGCCCATCGCTGGCTTCCTACAGCTCTGAGCGCCGACGGAAGGAAATTGTCTCAGCTTCGGTAACAAACAGCCCCCTGCCCCATCCCCAAAACAGGAGGTGCACCTCGGGCAGCGCGACGGGTTCCTGGGGATGCCTTGATCCTATAAAGCTGCTTTTAGGGGCTGCCCCCAGCAGGAGCAGAGCAAAGGGACCCAGTCAGAGCTTTGCAGTGAGCACTTTTCCCTCCAGCTCTCCCTTAAGAGGCTTTCTCCATCCTTCCGAGCAGAGGTTTTATGGCCCTGCAAGAGGGCAAGGTCACAGTGTGATCTTTGTTGGGAAGAGGTTGACTTCACATGAGCGTCTTGAAGGTGTTTCAGGACAAAATGGGCTGTTGGGGACATTGGGAGGAGTCGGAGATGTTCTCATCATGTTGGGGTTGGCCAATGTAGCTTGGGAGGGTGGCAAGGATGGGGAGCAGAGCTCGGTGCACCCCAGGAGCCTCTCCCCAAACCTCAGCTCCTTTCTCCCCTTTCCTCCCCAGGAGCGCCAGCTTCTCCCAGGCCACCAGGTCGTCCTTCTTCATGCGCAGCGACACGGCCGTCCAGAAGCTCTCGCAGGGCAACGGGCACTGCGTGAACGGGGTGGGCGCGCAGCTCCACGGCTTCTACAGCCTGCCAAAACCCAGCCGGCACAACTCGGAGTTCAGGGACAGCGCGTACGACCTCCCGCGGGCTTTCGGCTCCTACTCCCACCCCAAATCGAGCCTCACCAGCTCCGAGACGGACAACGAGGACGTCTACACCTACAAGACCCCCAGCAACGCCCTGTGCAAGGAGTTCGGGGAGCTCTCCACGGACTCCTACGACGTCCCTGCCACCCCGCTCTCCGTTTACCAGATCCCCAGGACGTTTACGCTGGACAAGAACCACAACGCTCTGGCCGTGGCCGCCAGCGACTCGCCCGCCGCGCCGCCCCCCCGGCCCCCAAAACCCGGGCAGACAGAGCCACGGTGGGGCAGCCCACCCCAAAGACCCCAGCCCGGGGAAAGCTTAGGGCTGGCCCCCATGGCAGCCACCATTCCCCGGAGAAACACGCTGCCGGCCGTGGAGAACAGCAGGCTGCACCGAGGTGAATTTGGGGATTTGGGGCTTGGGAGCAGCGGGGGGGGGGGGAATTTCTCCCCAACAGCCTTGGGCAGGGAGGTCCAACTGGGTTGTGTTAGACACAGGGGGGATGTTTGCAAAAGCCAACGTCGGGTTGAACACAAAAAAGCTCTTTTGCAGTGAGGATCCGGCCCTGCTTTTATTTTGCAATGGGCTCACTGCTTTTATTATGCGTCCCCAGGGCCCTGCACCCCCAAGGGGCTCAGCTGGCTCTTGGCTGTGTTGTGCCTTGAAACAAAACCCCAAACTTGCCTTCCAATGCAGTCCTTCCCCAGGGCTTGCCATTTCTACCTTGCTTTTGGTTTAGTTTATAACCAGGGCTGTCAGAACTCACTTCAGCCTGGATCTAACTCTTCATTTAGCTCACCAGACTGGGAAGTAATTTTGCACATCTCCAGCTCCCAACATACCCAGTAAGGCAGAGGCACCCTTCTCATTGACTCATGGATGAGTTTCCCCTCTCTAAGTCCTGCAGGACTGTTCCTAGCCCTGCAGAGAACAGAGCACTCTTGGAAAGAGACATTTCTCTCCATATCACCTAATCTAACCCAGTTCATACAATTCTTGCTTTCCCAAGCAGAAGAATTTTAGTTTAGAATTTAGTTTAATTTAGTTCTAAATTAACTTAGAAAGAGCAGTTGGAGGGAAAACAATCTACAGATGATACACACATCCCTGAAATGACTTTTCCATCTCCTCTTACCTAAATACCAACATTTAGGTTGAATATGAAAGAGAAGCTCAGCTACAGACCAACCTAAAAGCTTCTCACTCCATCTTCAGCCCCTCCTCCCCCAACAGGAGGCTGATAGCCCTTTATCTAATGAAGCTCTCCCTTAACCCAGTTTTGTCACTGTGATCTACCTTACCTGACGTCTTCACCCTGGCGTTTTGCAGCACTTTGACAGAACCAGGTTAGGTCCGGGCTGCACGTGCAGTTGCACTGATGCTTTGGAGAGGCGTTAACAGGGAGGGAGCACTGCAGGGTGTCCGAGGAGTTGTGATGGGCTTCGAGCCGCATCATCCTACCAGCATCACGATCAGCAGGAATACAAAATGCCTTCCCAGAACCTACATTTTGCTTTGGAGAGCCCAGTTTGTTAGTGGATGCTCTGGGACACGTGCTTTTGTGGTTGTGTTGCAGCTTCTTCTTGCGAGACGTACGACTACCCCCAGCACGGGGGCGGCAGCGCCGTGCAGTCGGTGGAGTCCATGCACGACGGGTACAACTCCTACCTGGTGAGTTGGCCTTACAGGTTCAGAGAGGAGTCGGTTCCAGGCAGGACCTCAGGGTCTCGTCCTGCAGAGCTGACTCCAGCAGGGTTGTGTCACTGATTTCCTGCAGGACAGAGCTGGAGGGACAAACACCCATCCCAGCACAACTTTGCTTTGGGTGCTTCCACAGAGTTTCTTGGAGGCTTAACCCCAAAAAAACGGCCCTAAAGGCTTCTTCCTAAAAGCTATCGAGCTGCATTTTGACATGTTGCCAGAACAGACTCTCTCGTGCACTTTCTAAGACTTCCTGAACTGGAAATGACTTTACAGTGGCCTTTCATATTACATTTTAGTGCAATGGCCAGAGCCCAGAGAAAATTGACTTTCCACGTTAAGCGTGCTTCTGCAGAGCACTCTGATCATGAGAAGAGACGCCCCTTTGGGTGACTAAAACCTTTCCCTGCCCTCAGGGTCTTGAAAACATGGTAGGTAGACACACTCAGTGCTACCCGATGGCCAAGCAGGGGACAGACTGTCCCTTCCATCCATGCTGAGATGTTAAGGCTGGTTTGGTGATGATGATGAGATGCAGGGGGGCTTATTCATAGAATCAGGTTGAAAAGGACCTTAAAGATCATCTAGTTTCAACCCCCCTGCTCTGGGCAAGGTTGCCAGCCACTAGAGCAGGCTGCCCAGAGCTACATCCAGCCTGGGTGTTCCTCCTCCTATTTATACGCTGCCTTCAAGTACTGGGAGGCCGCAATGAGGTCTCCCCAGACCTTTCTCTTCTCCAAGCTAAACAAGCCCAGTTCCCTCAACCTTTCTTCATAGAAGAGGTGCTCCAGCCCTCTGATCATCTCAGTGGCCCTCTTCTGGACCTCTTATTACAGGCTGGGGCTGAGCAGTGTCTTGACGCTCTCAATGTCCTCCCACTTGTCCCCCAGCAGGCCAAGGCCGTGGTGGCCCGCTCCCACAGCGCCGACTCCGAGGACAACTACGTCCCCATGAACCCCGGTTCCTCGCCCCTGATCCACACCGAGAAAGCCAACGACAACTCCCAAAATCTCTACATCCCCATGAGCCCAGGACCGCATCACTTCGACCTGGTGGGGTTGTCCTCGGCCACCCTCCCCTTGCACAAAGGAGGAGCCATGGCGCAGTGCCACAGGAGGTTGAGTGAAATCCAGCCCCCGCCAGTCAACCGTAACCTCAAACCTGACCGGAAAGGTAAGAATGGGTGTTTGTGGGCAAAACATCCCAGGAACCCTTCTATCCTTGTGATATTTTGGGCTACATCTGTCTTGTGTCACCAGCAGCATGGTCAGACCCTCAAATTTTCCTCTTTGAGGAAGGTGATCCCATCATTAGTATGTCAGCATCTAACATGATCGATGAACCAGATGAGGGCTGGGACTGCAGCACAGCATTCTTCTCTTCCACCTAATGAACCACCCAGGATGAGAAGAGCTTTCATGTTACCCTACAAATTTCCTTTTCAAGTCCCTCTGTTGCCAGAGGTTGCTCAGTGCTGCTGAAGCCTTGATCAGCTCTGCCTGGCTGTGGGCTTTTTCCCATCCAACAAGGCATCAGAGCTCCCTAATGAGGCACCATTCCCCTTTTGGGGCCATCCATCTAAATTTGGGGCTGTGGGTCAGAAAAAAAATCACTTTTTTTTCCCCAGTCCCAGTGTAAATGATCTCAGGGGGTTGGGACTGGGGGTGTTTGTCTTCAGCAAGGAGGGTTGTAGAGCTGGTGAGAAAAATGGGAAGCAACAAGCAATTTGTAGCAGACTGTCCCCTCTCATGCCTGTTGTGATCTGAATAAATAATTCTTCCCCCCCCCCCCAGCAAAGCCATCACCACTGGACCTGAGGAACAACACCGTCATCGATGAGCTTCCCTTCAAATCGCCAGTCACAAAATCCTGGTCCAGGCCAAGGTGAGTGATGCATGATGCATATTGAATTTCCCTAAAAGCTGGGTGACCCCTTCCGCCCTGTTTTCTTTTGTTTTGTTGATGTTAGAAGCAGGAGCTGCAGAGCTGGGTCATGTCTTTTAAAATATACAAACATAGGAGCAGCTACGTTGAGCTAAAAGTCCGCCTTGCCCTAAATCCTCATCCATCAGGGCCCAGCAGCAGCTACCTGAGAAGAAGATGAGAATTGGGCATTTACATGTATGGAGTGATTCTTTCTTAAAATATCCTGCCACACCATGGTGGTTTGGGACTCAGGGATTTCCCTGGATACATCATGGCCAGACTTTGGGGTCAGATGCTGTTGAAGAAGAGGAGCCCGATGGAGCTTGCGAGCTCCATCAAGCGTTGTGAGAGCCAGAGTCATGTTCCCCACATCACAGCCAGCGGCAGGAAGATGAATTGGTTTAGGTTAGGCTTTCACATGAAAGCCCAGCATGTGGCCGAGCAGCTAATTAAGATCCCTCGGAGACGTTTCCTATTTCTGGGATCTGACACCACCCGCGGAGCTGTGGCTCCGACGCAGGACCTGTGGTCCGCCGCAACTCGTGACACGGCTGAGTGACCCCAAACCAAGCCACACTCGGGGCACGGTACCAATTTCACATCCAGTTTATCCCCCAAAACCCTGCTTCAGCCTAAAAACGCAGGGTTTGACCGAGTCGTGTTTGGATTGCCTTGAAAGCAAAGCCTAGCCTGGAGGAAGCCTGCAAAACGAAACCAAAGCACTTCACAGCGAAGTCTGCCGGCCAAAAATAACAGGATTCACACAGTTCCAGTCCTGCTGCTAATTCGCGGGCTGATGTTGTCCAATGAAAGGAAGAAGCCAGGCTTGGCTGTTATGACTCTTCTCATAAATTGGATTGTGTGGAGACTGACTGCAGGGCATGGGCTCTGCGTGCTGAAAACACTGCACCAGGAAAGGGCGAGCGGGCTTGGATTGACAAGATGTCCAAGCCCGGAGGAGCTAATGTTTTGTTTGTTTTTGTTTTTTTTTTTTCCCCTTATCAGCTAATCAGATGACCCTGCCTTTACTGCAAGGCAACGAATAGCTTTTTAAGACATGGGCTTTAATGCCAGACGCTGATTGCATTAGGTTATTCTCCGTAATTAGATCTGGCCAATTGAAAACAAGGCGACGCCTCAGAGATTTTGGTTTCCAGCAAAAAAAAATCCAGCTAGGGCCCTGCACAGTAAGCAAAGCCTCGAGCTGTGGCAGGGCTGGAGGTGAGAAGCCTGCTGTGGACCTCCACGGAGGCTGGCTCTGCATCCTCCCCAGTGAAATACTTCCTGTGAGATAAAAGTGTTTATGGGGCCAGATTTATGTAGCTGATAGCAGGAGAGTTTATAGCAAGCAATGTGTTATTAAAAAGGTCCTAGAAAGAAAAAAAAAAAAAAAAAAAAAAAAAAAAAAACAAGGAGACCAACTGAATGATTTGTTGACCCATGGAAAAGTCAGCCTCAATGCCACCAGCTTTTCTCCACCACCCACCACAAGCACGGTGATGTTTGGGGCATCAAGTGCTGCCCTTTCCCACCCCTTCCCATCCACGGATGAAGAGCCCCCGCAGCCGTCCCTAAATCCTTGCCCCTTGTCCTTACAGCCAGACCTTCAACGCCGGCTCGCTGCAGTACTGTCGCCCTGTCTCCTCCCAGAGCATCACCAGCACTGACTCAGGAGACAGCGAGGAGAACTACGTGGCCATGGTAAGGGCTAAGATATAGGTCCAAGATGCTGAGAAGCTAAGATATAGGGTCCCAACGGGGTGTATACATCCCCCAGTGCGGCAAACACATTCCTAGCTCGTGACATGGGAGCACCACAGGGATTCTGGTAGCACCAGGAGGGATGTGGTGTGCATCCCTTTGTTCAGCTAGGCACGAAACAGCGGCTTTTGTTCCTAAAATGGCACATCCTATTGGGGTTTTAACTCAATATGAGAGCAGAAACATCTATTACCCACTTTACAAGGAATTAAGAGGGGATAAAAACGCCCATGGGCTGTCAGGATAAATTTTCCTGATTTAAGTTGATTTTTTTTCTTTTTTTTTTTTTTTAAATCCTCCTAATAGCTGCTGACATCATGGCTGTGTGGAGGGCAGGGGCTATCGGCGCAGCAGCAGGGAGTGGCCCTGCTCGCAGGGAGGGGATTTTGTCTCTCTTTGCAAAGCTGCTGACTTGAAGCATATTTTGAAGGCTGTGTAAAGGAGAGGGGGCCAAGCAGATCCGTAGCGTGGCTGTGATTAGCAAAGATCCCAGCACTGGCCTGGCCTCACGAGGTGTGGCTCCCAGGAAATGCTGGAGCTTACGTCCGATGTCAGGCATGTGAATAAAAAGAGCACAGGCAGCAGAAAGGCTGATATACAAAATCTTGAGGATTAATTTGTATTTATCAGTCCCATACTCAACCCAGCAGTGCTGCACACGCTGGTCCCTGCGAGAAAGGTGAGAGCATCTCCAGGCTGGGACCTCTTTTGAAAGTGCCACTGAAGCTTTTCTTTGCCAGATGTGTGTTAATTCCTTCTTTTTTATTTTTTTTATCCTTCTTCCCATGTTAATGCTCATTATCTCTCCTGTCTCTTCCCTGCATTAGCAAAACCCCATTTCTGCTTCTCCTGTTCCTAGTGGCACCAACAGCCCAGCGCCTAAAAAGAGTTCTGGGAGTGTGGATTATCTGGCCCTGGACTTCCAGCCGAGCTCACCAGGGCCACACAGAAAGGTACTGGGGTTTTTCTAAACTTCTGGTTAACAGCAAGGCATTTTTTGAGGGTTTTTGTGTAGGGCAGGGTTAGTAACCTCAGAAGAGTGATGTTTTTTTTTCCTGCAGATCTGCTGTTGTATTTATTCTAGGTCAGGTTCGGTCTCTGTTTTGTCTGCAGCTTTGCTGGAGGTGTCACCAGAAGCACAGGTGTTGAGGGGTTCAGGGATACTGATGAGACCAGAAATCCTGCTAGATCTTGTAAATTTGGTGCCATAGGTATAAGCTGTCAGGAGGTCTCCCAAGAAGCAGCAGCAGAACTTTTTGCTCCTTCAGAGCAACAGGCCCTCCAAAACCAGAGAGGTGCTCACACATAAAGTGCTGGGGATCTGTCTCCTGCTGACATTTGGATGCTTCTACCAAATGTCAAGCGGAAATGTGGAAGCTTCCAAAGACCCAGATGTTGGTGACTTAAAGTGAATTACAGGAGAATAGAGCAAGGGAGGACCTCAGGAGAACCTTTGTGGGAGCCACCTCTGCATTGGCCTCAGCTTTCTCAACCACCACCTCATTTCCAGAGAAAGCATCCCACTGCTTAGCTCTTCGTATTATTTAAAAGTTGTCCCTTGATTCCTTCTTTCTGCCCAGCAGTATTTCTGTAGCTATTACCGATTTAAATAATAAACCACACGGGTTTCTGACCATCCAAACCATCACCTAGCTCCAGCTGCAGCAGCTGAAATACTTGTAAGAGGCAGAAGAGCTTCCAGAGCCCAAGAAAATATGGGGAAAAAAAAATCTCCTTTTAACTCAGCAGCTCTCCCCTGTTGTTTAAAGGGATTAAAATATTCTAGAGCGTGTGGAGCTGGGATTTTTTGGCTCATCTATAATTATTCTTGAGTTCTTTACAAGAAAACGAGCACAATGCAAAGCTGAATTTGCAATATCAGCCGGTAGGTAACACGTTTCCAACCAAACATTCAGGAGGTTAGAGGGAGGGTGATGAGCTATGGATTACGGGGGAAGGCCGGGGAGGATCTGGTGGCCTCTGGAGCTGACAGGTGGCCACGGGTGGCCGTGTCTCTCCCCCCGCAGCCCTCCACCTCATCGGTCGCCTCGGACGAGAAGGTTGACTACGTGCAAGTGGACAAGGAGAAGACGCAGGCGCTGCAGAGCACCATGCAGGAGTGGACTGACGTGCGGCAGTCCTCGGAGCCCACCAAGAGCACCAAGCAGTAGCACCCGGGGCGGGCAGCTCAGCGGGCAAATATCCTCGTGGTTTTCCCAGCTCTGTTTGGGCTGGATCCCTGAGACTGTTGTCTGCCGAGGGGAGGGGGTCTTCACGACTTTTTTTCTTTTAAGACAAAAAAGAAACTTAATTTCAGGGGAAGACTTGGCGGATACTGTTTGCCGATGGTAAAGAGCAACCACGTTCGGTGGCTAGGTTTGTGCTTTAGCTGCTGGATGCGCCATCCAGGATCTTCAACGTAGCAATACCAGGTTTCACCCTACACGTCTGTTGCTTACAGCTATTAAAGCCACCTTGTACGTGCTAACATCATCTCTCCCCGTCTTCTTCCATGCCGTACCCCCAAACCATGCCATACACGTCTGACAGCACCTCTCACAGGACCTCATTCCCGCATCTCCTCATGGTTACCCTCTTCTCTGCCTCCTCCCAAACCCCAAAACTGAGTAAGGACCCTTCCTGTCTGACTTTACTTTCATCATCCCATCTCTTGTAAATAATGACGTGTTCAAATCTTCTGACAGCTGTTCCCCTGGTGGGACAGCCCCTGTGTTTCTGGTTTTGGTTGTTAACCCTCAGGGGCTTGACGAGTGTCCAGACTGCCCCATTGAGCCCAGAACTTGCCCCACCATACCCGTATATATGCCAGCATGTGCTCACACGTGCATGCATGCATGAAACAGCCAGGTTAGTTGGGGTGTCTTCTGCTGTTGATGCTTTCCTGCATCTCTCAAAGTTTGGAGAGAGAGGCTTTGGAGAATTTAAGCCTATCTGAAGTCATTTGCCAGTGAATCTGGCCCTAAAAACCCAAATCTGCCTTTTGTGGCATTAAAAGAAGGCCACAGAGGAAGAGTCCTACATCCCTGGCCACCATGAGAAGCTCAGTGGTTGAGTACGAGGAGTGTAGAGAGGTTCTGTAGACCATGAATGTCCGGCCTGGCACGAGGATGAGTGGGAAGGAGGGAGAAGGAGGCTGTTGTGGGGACCAGGAGAAGGCAGGTGCTGTACCTTAGAGGTTGGATTGGGGTGAAGAAGGTCTGGTGAGGTGCATCTGAGAGAAAAAAGGAGTGGAGTAACTGAAACGTTGGTCGGTGGTGAGGCCTTGGGCTTGGGAAGAGGTTGGTGAGAAGAGCCAGGACAGGGTGTCTCAATGGGTGTTAGCTTTAATGTAGCATAAAAGTCAGTTGTTACTGGGCACAAAGGGCCGGACTTTGTATTTTTCCCCATCTTCAGTGATGTTTCTTCAACACAAATAGGACTTTTTGACCATTGTGGATGGGAATCTGCTGTAGTCCCACCTGCATCCTTGACACAACCAGGCTTTGGGATCGCTCCACGAGAAGCTGGAGTGGAGAAGGAAGAAGAAGGAAGAGGCAGCTCGCTGCAGAAATAAGAATTTGGGATCTCACTGAAACAGGAAGGCCTAACGGTCGGCATGGAGAGGCCTGGCTGCCAGACAGTGGGCACTGACACGGACACACAGGCCAACTGCGAGCTGGGAGCTGAACAAAGATCATTTCTGTTAGAAAGATCAAGTAGTGGTTTTTGTTAAAGAGCTTGAGTTCTTCCTTCCAGCTGAACCCTGCCCCACACAGGCTCTGCCTCCCACCACCACCACCAAGAAAAACAAACCTTTGCGTTGACTCTTGATGCTCAAGTGCTAGCACGTTTGCTTAATCTTGGCCTGAATTTGGAAGGGGCCAGAGATGGCCCACGCAGGTATGGGATCTGGGCCCTTAAGTGCTGAGTGCTGCCTTGAAAGTCTCCAATTTGCATCCCCAGTTTACGTTTTCTTCTCTTTTGCCATGAAATGGAAGGATATTAATGGAAAAAGCTCCAATAACCCATGTAAGACATTGCAGTGTTGGCCTTTTACAGGAATAATGGAGCAAATATCCTAATGCTTTTGGTAAAAATAATCATCATCTAGGGGGAAAAAAAATGACCCAAAGGGGAAAATTTAGCACAGACAGATGCTTTGTGAAGGCCGGGGAGTGTTACAGCCTGCAGGGGCCTTTGCCTCTCATTGAGGGCTTGCATGGTGAGATAATGAAATGAAGAGCAGGGAGCAGGGCTCTCTGTAGCCCCTTTCATCATCACATCTCAGGGGAGACGGAACATTGTTCTGGTCCAGAGCCTGCTGAAGTCACTGCAAAGACTCCCGTGAAGCTCGGTGAGCTCATCAAGAGGCCGTGGACAGATCCTGTGGTCTCGGCATCCCGTGAGGGAAAAGCCAAGCCCAAGGACCTGCTGGGTGTTGGCGTGGCTGGAAACGAGCTCTGCACCATCCCTGCTGAAAAGCAAACGTGATTCAAGCAGGAACTTGCTTTTCCTATGTCACCCTCTATCCTGCTGTACACAGAAGAAGATCAGGGGTCAAGAAGACAAGGGTCCCAAAAGCACCCTGAAAGCAGGGAGACAAGGGAGAGGCAGCAGCAACCCTCATTTCTGAGGACGCAGTGGCTTGAAAGCCAAAACGGATGGGTTTTGCATTTCCAATTTCCCAGAAACAAATATATTCCTCCTTTTTTTCTTTTTTTTTTTTTTTTTCCCCTGCTGAGCATCAAACAAACAGCCCCTCCATACCAAGCAGCAACTCGCCGACTCCATCCCTGCTGTATGGACGTGACTGTAGCAGCCCCTCCTGAAAGAAATCGATGGCTGCAGTGGAAATAGTCATTCCTGCCAGTTGCCGGGCTGATTAGAGCAGTCCCCGATGATTAATGTTTGTGCAGTATTTAGTCTTAAACTGTATCGAAAAGCAGCTGGTTTAATTACACGGCCTGCCAAGAACTTTGTCCTGAAGGCATTGAGTTTATCACATCCACTTTATACTCAGATGCTCAAGTATGACTGGCTCTTTTGTTAGGAGTAGGTATTTTAGGAAGCCGAGAGCACTGCTAATGATTCATTTTAATTGCAAGCAAAAGACCTGGCTCGAATCCTTATGTCAGAGCCTGCACTTCAGCTTTATGGGCTCATTTTAAGAGAAGGGCTGTGCTTTTGCGTGTGTGTGCTCATGGAGAAGGGTCGATTGCAGGACAAGCACTACAACCTCAGTAGTTCATTTTAGAAAGCATCAGGGCCGTGTCAGAAAGCTCCCCCCGAGCTTTAGAACTGCTAGGTTTGTGGGTTTAGAGGCAGAAACTTCCCAAAATACATGTACATATCCCATGTTGTGAGTCTGCACCTGCTGCTCGCAGCAACTCGTGCGACGTGCGAGTTGTCTTGGAACCAATTTGCTCTGAATTGGCATTTGAACATTCAGGGGAAAATAAATTGCTGGCTCTGAAAGGATACAGGGATGAGGTTTAGTCTCAAACAGGAGAAAGAAAATACGTGTGTGTGCAGATTGTGCTGGGGCAGACTGGCAGATGGGGCTGGGTTGCCTGGAGGATAACTGGGATGGGTTTGGAGCCTCACAGGCACCAACCAGGGTTGTCTATGGGCTGGGAGGAGAGAAGGCAGGTGTGTTTGCCAGAAAGGTTTGAGTCTTGGTCTTCCACACCTCCTTTGGCATGTCTGAAGTCAGATCTGCAGAGGGGGTTTGTGGAGGGAAGGGTTTTGCTCAGTGAAGGCCTCGTGCTGGTGGGAGGGCAGCACCCACTGCTCTCAGGCCTTACCCAGAGCACTTCATCCTTGAGGTGTGCAGGAGAAGCCCTACAGGGAGATACTGAGATGTCTCCGTCCTTGAAGGTATTTTAAGACCTGACTGGGTCAAGGCCTGAGCAAGTGGGTCATACCCTACTGCTGACCCTGTTTAGGGCAGGGAGTGGGACTAGAAACATCCCTTCCCCTTGAATTCCCCTAAGACCCTGCTGCTGCGTCTGAGTGAGGCCTCCTCCATGTGAGGGAAGGGGCCAAAGGCAGTGCCTGGATGTCTGTGGTATCCTAAAATCTTCTCTGGCCGTGACGTGAAAAGGCACAGCTCAACACCTAAGGTCATACACCCCGGTGAGGAGGCCAAATCCACACTGGGGCCACCCCTTGCACCTGCAGAGGGCTGGCTGGCCCGGGCCAAGTCATCCAGGACACGGACACACAGTCTGAGCCACCGGGGAACAGCCTGAACCTGTAAAGTTGTTAGGATAGACACTGACTGACCCAGGGCTCTCTGGAGCCCCACCTGAGCCCTGACACCCCAGGGTCCCACTCCCAGGAGCGTACCAGGAGGAGCTGGTTCCTTTTCTCCACCCATTGAGCACGGCTCATGGGCTGGGATTGCATTAATTTTCTTTGTAGTAGCTTTTTATGGTGCTATGTTCCGGGTTTGTGACGAGAACAGTGTTGGTGACACCCCAGTGTTGTAGCTGTTGCTGAGCAGCGCTCGCGCAGAGCCAAGGACCTTCAGCTCCTGGTGCTGCCCCACCAGCGAGGTACCTGGGGGTGCACCAGGAGCTGGGACACAGCCAGGAGCTGACCCAGGCTGGCCAAAGGGACGTCCCATGCCATACAAGCACCATGCTCAGCAATAAAACTCGTGGGGAAATTTGCCAGGGCTGCCATTGCTCAGGGACTGGCTGGGCCTTGGTCAGCTGGTGGTGAGCAAATGCATTGTGCATCGCTTGTTTTCCTTGGTTTTCTTTATTTTATTTTTTTCCTGGCACAGGCTGCCCAGAGAGGGGCTGGGGGCTCCTCCTTGGGGATCTCCAGCAGCCGCCTGGACGTGGGGCTGGGCCCCCTGCTCGGGGTGGCCCTGCTGGAGCAGGGCTGGCACCACAGGGACCCGTCACCACCAAGCACTTGGTGAGAGCCTTGGTGTCATGATTTCTCCACAGCCTGAAGCAGTCCAGCCCCTCAACAGCGTGTCCTTTGTGTCTCATCCTTGTAGCTGTGATTTTATCTCCTTCGTTTTGCAGCTCTGAGAGATGTGCTATCAACCAGGCTCCTGCCTCAGAGCTTGCTCTGAGAAGAGCTGATGTGTAGCGAGGTGTCACCCAGCCAACCCACAACCTACGTGGGAGAGCTTATCCCCAAACCCAGGGGGTAACAAACCATCCTTTTTAGTGTTGGCCTTTGGGTGACACCACACTTCATCTTCAGAGGGGCCAAGGGAGTGCGCCTGAACTCCCTGTATCCTGCTTTCTCTCCAGCCTGTAAAATGAAGATTTTTAGTGCTCGTTTCCCCACCTCACAGTGAGGTTTAAGTAGTTGACAACTACATTGTCACATTGTCCCTGAAAACACGTTTTATCTGAGAGCCCTTTGGACACGCGGAGCATCGTGGAGAGGGAAGGGAGCGGGACCCTGCAGAGCCCCCCGACAAATCCCATAGGGTTAGGACCAAACCTTTAGCTTAGCTACATCCCACTCAACCCAGCCCTTGGCAAAGTCCCCCCTGACTCTGGGCATCGTTGCGTGGGAAGGGACCCAGCCAAATTAGGGTAGTTTTCACCCTCCCTTTCTTAACCTGCTGCGAGGAAGGGTCGGAGCCCCGGCTTCGGAGCCGTCGCATCGGCAGCCGATTCGCAGGGATATTTTTGTGTGTTTCGAAGCCTATGACTGTTCTTAAAGAGGAGTATTTTATTTTTATTTTTTTTCTCCATTTGTAGAAGGAAGGACAAGAGTAATCTGTGGCAAACTGTACAGTACGTGTCTTCTTGTGGTGTCACTGTTTGAATGGTTATTAAGTTTTCAAATCACTGTGGACAGCTAATCACTTAAGTTATTAATTTATTCTTTGGGGTTTTGTTGTTTGTTTGTTTTTTTAAGTAATTTGAAACAATTATTTATCCTGTAAATCGGTCTCGAGTGAAACCTAGGTAATACTTTTTTTGCTGTTAATAAACATGGTACATGCCTGATGTGAAGGTGATCTCATTTTTAAGTACTGTATATGCAGCGGAAAAGCAACGGGAAAATAAAAGAATGAAACCAAAAATGGATCTCTCACTGCTGACTCCCTGCACGGATTCGGAGCTGGGAGGGAGAAAGGGGGAATTAATGGTTGGGTCACACTGAATTAAGCAGCACTATGAAGCTCTCAGAGTATTCTTCAGGTAATGTCATCAAGTATCTCCTACAGCTTCAGGTGTCCCCTCTCTGCCGTGACAGCCTCAAGGATGCACCTGGGGCTTTTCTTGATACCAGAACCCAAAACAGATGTTTTTGGGGCTGATAAACTGAATTTAATACTATGTCTATATCTGTTCTTGCGACGCACTTGGGTACATGCAGGGTGAGGGCAATCACCTTCCTTACCCGTCAGCAGCACAGGTCCCAGCTTAGGTCACCAAATCCCCCATAAAACCTAAGCACAAGAACAAATCTTTCGCACCTGGAGTTAAAAGCAAGCCACCTCCCTACAGCATTGACCCCCAGAACGCCCTTTTCTAGACCAGAGCAGCATCACAGCACATCTGAGATCCCAAATGTGGAGCTGAGAACCAGGCTGGAGGCTCTTATTGGGCAGAGGTGGATGTGAAACTCCAGCACATACGATATTAGTATGATATATACAAATATTCCTGCTATTAATAACACTAACAGCATAGTAGATATTATAATTGGTATAGCAGACATGGCAACATGCTATACTACTGTATTATAGTACATATATATGGTATAATAGTAATTATAACATGTTAATAGTAATCATGGTGTTAATAATTGATGGCCCACGCTGAGCACTGTGTGCACTTTGCCCCTCCTCATCTCAGCAAATTGTAGGGGGGAAAAAGGAAAAGAGAAAAAAAAAAAAAAAAGAGATACTCAAGGAAGGGCATTGCTATGAAATGACCTCTCCAGCTTCCCGTGTTGCGTTCATTAGTTAAATTAGGGTCTCATGGTCTCATCAAGGCAGAGACCATCTCCTGCTGAAGTGCCATCCAGCACTTGGCCCAGAGCTCAGGAAATGCCTCCAGGTGACACTCCAACACACAGCAGCAAGAGGAAGGTTTTGCAATGCTCCTCTCCCATCATCTTGTTGACCCCATCCACCCCATGAGCACTGCTGTAAGACACGAAGCTTCTCCATTGAATTCATTCATTTCCTTTATTTATATGTAGGAAAGACAATAAAAGAATATATACGCTAGTATATGCCAGAGATTCAATCCCGTGCCAGAAAACGTCCCCTCCAGCAGACTTGCTGCTTGCATCACCCATAGCAATGTCTGTGCTTTGTCTTGTCCTCCACAGCAAAAAAAAAAAAAAATGCTCCCCCCAACCCCTCCCAATAGGATTAGGCCCCGCACCCAGGACCTAAGGCACAAGTTTGCCACTGGAGCTAGAGGAAATCTACTACAGGCGCAAGTAAGGAGCAGGTAGGGACGATGGATGGGTGGGGAGCAGCCGGGGAGGGAGCCACAATCCTATAGATGCACTGCCCAAGGCTTGGGCTGGCTCCTGCCACCGAGATCAGTCCCTGTCCCATTTTTGATTTATATAAAGCATTGGTTTACGTACTAGGTATTTATGTTGGGTGCATACAGTGTATTTGGTGGAGTTACTCTTTGTAAATCAGGATATTGAAGAAAGGGATAGTGGTTGCAGGGGTCTCTATCTTTCTTTGTCCCAAAGGGAAGCCCAGTTTTCAAGCCATGAAATGCCAGGTGAACCGAGCCTAAAGACACATCTGGACAAGCAGCTGGGAACCTTGGAGTGCCATGTACACTAACAACATCCAGAGGTCACCAGTAACTAAAGAGGAGCTTGAGTGGCCTCTTCTCAGCCTTTTTCCACCTCTAAAGGTTTGTCCAGGTGGTCTTTTAGAACCACATTATTGAAAAAAAAAATGGTGAAGAGGTTCCCCCAAAATTCACTGCCATGGGAATGGCTGCAGGTGGGATGTGCACGAGCAGCCCCCATCCCCAGGCCATCACTGGACCCTTCCCCATCCCCACCCCGTGCCCTCCCCAGGCTGGTGGCAGCAGGCAAGACACGGCGGCGCTGAAGCACAAGGGCACTTCTCCGAGCTGTCTGCAGGCGCTGAGCTGCAAGGCTTCGTTTAAGGCGTTAAGACCGAGTGCATAGGAAGCAGGACGACCCTCCGGGTGCCAGCAACGCAGTCTCCAAGTCAGCCCCTGAGTCCTTTTCCATCGCGACGTTCCCCAAATCCTCCTCTGAGATGCTCGCTGCCAGCATGGCGAGGAAGAGGAGCCTCTGGCTTTGGATTGGCCCCGTGGATGTTTGATGTTCTGATTTCACCCAGCTGCTAGAAGACAAGTCCGTGAAAGGAGCCAGATCCACCTCCGCCCGCTGCAGGGCTGCATCCCCCCGAGGAGCTGTCATCGTCCTTGTCCCTGTCAAAGTCCCTCCACCACAGCGGGGATTTCGGCAAGGCAGAGATGTAGGCGGCTCGGTTCCTCGCCTCTTTTTCCTGCTCCTGGGAGAAAGAGGAGAAATAACACAAAGATATCGACATTATCTGCAGCTAAAGGGATCCCACCTTCCCTTAGGAGTTAGTCAGCAGCCTCTTTGGGCAGCCTCCTCCAAATTAAGCTGGGGTTACCAGGCCACGTCCTCATCTCTAGAACTTGGTAGGGGAGATGCATCGAAGTGTTGGGTCTCTCCAGCCATATGGGTGATCAGAAAACAGCCCTTCAATGTGCACCTCGCAAGGGTAAAGGGCCCTTGAATTTCCCTGTGACTCCCAAATTTCACCTCATACTCCTACACTGCTGTTTGGAAATATCTGAACTTTGCTGGTGAATGAAATCTGCTCTGGAGATAATTCCAGTGCAGATTTATCCTTAAGACTTGACCCTACTGCTGCCCAGGGGGTGGAAATTTGCCCCACAAGCTGGCCAGCCACAGATCAGGCCCTGCAGCAAGCGGCAAGGGGACATCTTACCTGCAGGTAGAGAATGTTGTCTTTGGAGATGGCTTCCATCAAGTCCTTATTGAGGGAGGGTTCCCCATGCAGGTGGCCGGCCTCGGCCGCAGCCTCGTGCAGTGGGCAGCTCTGCGTGCCCGGCCGCTGCCTGTAGAAGAGCACGTAGGCAGTGTCCTTGGGGAAGAAGGAGGTTACGTTGCTGACCGATTCGAAGGAGGAGAAGGAAACCCTGGTGTCGTTGAAGAGGTACCACTGGATTTCAAAGTCCAACTGCTTGTCAGAAGCCGGTTTCGGAGCCCCGTCCCGCAGCTGCCCATGGGGCACGGCGTCAGTGCACTCCCTGGAGTAGCAGTAGTAGTGTCCGCTCTCGGAGGAGATGCCCGAATGCACCACCACGCTGCAGAGGTCATACACGACGGACACGAAACTGCTCCCCGGGCCACCTCTGCCCTTCCCGTGTCGCCAAACATCCTCGTTTTCCTCCGAGGAGACGAGGACTGGTAGCTTGAGCACCACGGGGATGGAGACATTGTCCAGGATCTTCTTCCTCTTCATGGTCCGCGGGTCGAAGGAGAAGCGCAGCAGCGTGAGGATGAGGTAGTGCGGCCCCTCCGTCAGCTCCGCCACCTTCTCGGCGTCCTGCAAGGAAGCACATTTCTCACAGTGGTATTTGTTCTCCGCCGTCAGTCTCTCCGGGGACAGGAAATAGTTGATTAAATCCGGGACGGATCGGGAGTCCTTGGGAGCGGACGCCTGCTCCCCAGAAGCCAATATTGGGTCTTTGGTTGATTCTGCTCCAACAGCGTCGCGGCTTAAGGGATCTGATGGTTCTCCAGCCTCCTGAAAACCCAATGTTTCCACTGGCACCGGCTGAGCTGGGTGGTCTCCAGACACATGGGGCTTCCTTCGGACCCAAGGAGACCCCATTACCTGGTTTAGGTTTTCAGGAGGCTCAATAAACTGCGGGCCAATTTCTTCCACGGGTAGAACAGAGGCACTCCCAGGCCCGTGTATGTGCCTGTCCGGCGGGGGGAAAGCCAACGACAGGTCTGTGAAGGCTTCTTCTCGGGAGGAGACATTGAGACACTTCAAGCAGCGGATCTTTGTCATCATTTTACCCCCAAACATCTTCTCAATCAATGTCTTGTTTAAGTAATGATGCTCCACGGCCTGAGACATCAAGCTGGACTCTTTGAGTTTCTGGTAGATCCTCTTCCCGGTTTTTTCTTCTTCGTGTAATCTTTGGCAGGGGAAAAAAAGTCTGCATTATACACCAGTACAACACCAAGAACTGGTTTCTAAAGTATGGTTTCTGTTATTCAGTCGTGGGGGTTAATTTGGGTTAGCCTGCCTGTGCACAGGGGTCTGCTGCAGGAGGAAGGTGGGGGTGGGCAATGGGCCATTGACCCCACTCCTAGGGGCATCACCAGGACACCAGGATTTGGGATTTCTAGGTGAGAAAAAGGCAAAAAATCAACATTTTAAAGAGGAGGCTTGTCAAGCAAACAGCTCTCCTCTGAACATGGTGCAATTCCAGAAATTTTCAAGCTGGCCTCATTGCTGACCTCACCGCCAGGAGGGCACAAGCAAGACACCCCAGACTGGTCTCACCATCCTTCACCCCAAGCCTTTACTCTTTGAGTTCCTCCAGCTCTCAGCCACTTCCCCTCCTTCCCCGTGGGTCAGCATTAAATAACACGCCGGGTCTGGGGAAACCTGTTGCTGCTGGGCTCCGAAATCAGGGTGTTTGCCACGTACCGATCCAGCAGGTACTTGAGATACTCCGAGCAGTCCTGCTGAGCACCAGGAGTAAACCAGGGTGGCCAGGAGGCGGAGAGGAAGCTCTCGGGTGAGATGGCAGGTCGCTGGCACCAAGAGAGAAAAACATGTTTAAGCCATGAGGTCTGGATTCCCACTTCATAGCAGGGAAGGCTTGCATGGTTTGCTGCAAGCCAGGACTGGAAGGATTAATATCAGCCCTACTGAACCTCCCTTTTTGCTATTGTTATTAGAACAGGAGCTTCCAAATGCTCACTTTTACCTATATATTTTTATATATATTTCTATGAAATATCCACGCATTTACTTCATTCAGTTTTACAATGGTTTGTTTTCCTGACCCAGAGACTTCTACTTAATTCAGCCTGAATTTAATTTGATCATCAACTTAATTTGATCACGATCTCTCTCACCGAATCCATTCCTTAAAAAAAAAAAATAATCCACTGAACTTCCACCCATCATTCTGATCACTGCAGGCAGGTAATCTGCATAATCAGTGATAATGTAATTGGCACCACCAGGAAGCTGCTGCCTAATCAACACGGGGAAAGACTCATCATTGGCAAAGAAGTGACGTTAAGTACTGCCAAAAAAAAAGAAAAATAACCTGTATGATGATAGGAAATTACTAAGATATTATTATCTACAAGCTACCTAACAAGCAGCTATGTTACTGGATTTACACATCACAGGCACCCTAACTTGCCCTGAAAAACAGGCCCTTCTTTGGCCAAATTTAACAGGTTCTCTATATTTTTCCCCCAAAGTGATCGGTAATGGCATAATACCACAGTACAACAAGCCAACTCATAGCTTGGAAAATGGGGAGGCCCATATGAATGGGTTCACATCAAAGGAAAATTCAGAACTGTGTCTTTTTAGGGACAGGCAGATGCATCTTCAAGAGAGGACCTACATACGACCTATCTGGAGTCACCCACGTTAAATTTCAGATTTGTCAAGAAAGCATTCATAATTAATTTGTTTTGGGGTTATAACTTTTTAATTTTCCTCAAATGCAGAAGACTCAAAACATCTGGAATCCACAGGTTTGTTGTTGCTGGTATTGTGTGGTTTTTTTTTCTGTCCAAACTGTTTTTAAGGCAATTTCTATTGATTGACTGCACTTTGCCATGAAGCAAGGGGACAAGCAAACTGCTCCAGTCTTCTTTGCTGCACAGCAAGAAACAGAAACTGCTGCTTTACACCAACAGGCTTTTCAGCTGGCCACATATGTAAGCTATTACCAAATGGATTTCATTGTCAAAACTATTAGTGATTGCATCAGTCAAACCCAGGAAGGCCAGAGGCTGAAGAAAGGCAGCCTGGTGTGAACACAGCTTGCTTGCATGGGTGAGAGGAGCTTGAGACTTGCTTGCCTCCTCCACCCCCAAAATTAGCCTCTTTCACGTAAACAAAATTCGTCCCGTTATAAAAATCCACCAAGATCCACAATTCCTTATCAGCACATTGGAGTCGGCAGGAAGCAACTTGGAGACGAGCCTTTCCGCAGCCGACAGTCCAAACAAATAACTAGAACATGAAATAATTACCTGACTGTGCTCCAAAAATGCAAAGAGCCACTGGAGCTTTGTCATCAGGGGCTGGGAGTTGCCCTCGGTTAAATTCAACACCGAATGCCGAAAGCTGCAAAAGAAAACCAGAGAGGCAAAACAAGATGGAAAATCAGCATGGAAAGCATAACGCCTGTGTGATGAGCAACCCCAGAGCAGTCTTGAATGGAAGCAAGGGAGCAAAAACTCACTCAGAAGCCATGAAAAGAGACTGTATGATGCTATTCATGTAGCAGGTGTTTCCCAAGTTAATTAAGCCAATCTTTCCCGTCTCCGATTTGGATGCCAGGCGTGGGTAGAAGCAGGCTAGCTCATTCTTCTGGGAGGTCCAAGCATTTTGTCCCAAGAGATGTTTAATCCTGTCTTCATTTGGAATTGGAAGAGCCTTGGAAAAAGAGATGGGTGTCATGAATCCTTGCCTTTCTATGTGAAGAATTACTAAAGGGCAACTGCAAAACTCCTCTGCTGGAGGTGTCCACGGCACAACTCATTTCCCTGCTCTTCACCTGAACATGCATTAATGCAAGGAATTGTTTAGCTGCTAGTATTAGTACTTTAGAGGCACTCAAGTCTAAATCTATGGCTAAAACCCACAGCCATGACAAGGACTTCTGCAGATCCACCATAAGAGAAGTCTCTACTCCCAAAACACAGCCAGCTTGCCTACATGGGGTTCAAACTCGGAATTTTAGGTTGTTTCTTCTGCCACAACTGGAGGTGTTGAAGTTTGGGCATCCCTACCAGTAGGACAGTCGCTCAGCACTGCACTGCAAACTGAGATGTCATATCCATAAGCAATGCAGAAAAAAACAGCCAAGAAGTACACATCTTACTTTAATTGCTTCCAAGACTGGTTCGTAGAGATCTGGAAATCCTGAGAAGCGGAAGAACATGCAGTGGATGAGCTCAGCCAGCTGCTCCAGGGAGCTGGTGGCAGAGTTGGAGTCCTCCTTCTTCAGAGAAGCCACCAGCCTGGGGATGTGAGGGAGCAGCTGGAAAACAAAAAAAAAATATAAAATAAAAGTTTGCCATGCTGTATTTTCCATTCTTAGTGCAGATCAGCACCTGCTCAAACACGTACCCATGCTGGAAAGGAATGTTTTATGTTAAGCACCAAGTGCAGGGATTCAAACCTGTAAAATAGGTGAATTAACCTCCAAGAGGTGTTATCTCATGTGCTATATTTTATTTCATACTGCATAAACTAAATTGGATGGGTGGATGGGCAGTGACAGGCACGTAAAGAGCACGTTCGTTATTTTGCTTTCATCTAGAGGCTCTTACAATGAGCACACAGACCCAAACACAAAGATACATTGCTCACGGGCACCCTCTGCCGACCCCACAGCTGCACAGAGCCTCGCTAACCTGTTCCCAGCCCTGCCGATGTGCCAGTCAGGCATCGTTTTTCATATTTCTGTTTTACGTGATTTTACCCCCAGAATGATCCTGGTTTAGTGGCTCAGAATCCACAGTTCAACCTTTAGCTTCAACCTTGAGTCCCTTCTTCACTCTTCTTCCTCTCTTCTCCCTCTCTTTTTCTTCCTCCTCAAAATATTGGGGATTTTAACTGCTTCCTTTCAACTGGAAAGCTTTGGTGGGGGAAACAAATGAATCCCAGAACCTTTACACATCGATATTTTGATGTCATCTGAGCAATTCTCAAAACTCTTCCAAGGTGCCAGGGCAAACAGAAAGAGATAAGAAGCATGACAGGCTTATGCCTTGTTGTTTTGTTGGGTTTGGGGTTTTTGTTTTTTAAATAGGGGAGGAAATTTGTGCTCACTGGGCTGCAGATGGAAACTTCAGGCCAATAGCAACCGATGGCTTTTGGAGTCTTTCAAATTTTGGACGCCCAATCGAAGACAACCCGTTGGAACGTCTATTTTTAGAAACTGAGGAGTTTCTCAAGAAATCAGGCTCGTTTAAAACGGCTGCAGCTGAGGAACAAGAAAACATCAGTTGAAAATGTTGGCTGGCTTTGCTTTTTTCCAACCTTATCTGTTTATTCCGTGAACTTTAGGTGAAAAGCCAAAAGTAAGGGCTTTAATGCAAAAGTATGAAATCAAGCATTAATAGCAGTAAATTTCCATTAGCTCTTTTATCAGTTCAATCGCTGCAGGCATGCCTTTGCTCTCAGCCCCACTTTTTAATTACAGCATTCTGGGGGCAGCACTGGTGGGAAGCAGAGCTGTGCCTTAGTGTCAACAGGCAAAAAGCACCACCCTGGAAATGGAAAGCAACTTTCAGAAACTTTCTTAGGAAACAGCAAGAGCTGTTTGGGATTATATTTGCTGCTACTTGAGCTTTCCAAAATCCTCTCAATCCAAAGTCTTCTCCTAATGCATCCCAAAGTCAGAGTGGCAACATCCACAACACCTCAACTGGAAGGATGGGATCAAATGTGGGGCCCTATCTTCTAAACCTGCCCACGAAACCCCATCCTGGGTCAGCATAGCCCTGCCCAAATCCCTTCCCAGGCCACCTCTCAAAGCTCCCTTTCCTTCTCCAATGCAATAATGCAGTTTGGTGGTGACCCAGACCAAGCTGGGCAATACCAACCATCAGGACTTCATTATATATATTAATATATTACTTGTTCTCCAGAGGGTGAGCAACCTCCAGCAGGGACAAGCTGCAAGTTGGCGGGCTGAAT
The DNA here is from genome assembly GCF_047663525.1 of Anas platyrhynchos. Taxonomy (NCBI): domain Eukaryota; kingdom Metazoa; phylum Chordata; class Aves; order Anseriformes; family Anatidae; genus Anas; species Anas platyrhynchos. The sequence continues at coordinate 203,805,377 of NC_092587.1, forward strand.
TTACATCACAAGGCAAAAACTAGCAGAGGAGGGAGATATTCAGCCCCATGGGCTCCCTCCCAGCTGTGGCGATGCACTCAGCCAAGGGCTGGACGCATCCTTACCAAGTGAAACGCTTCGTGGGAGTGCTGGAAGCTCAGCAGCATGTACTGCAGGACGGACAACGCTCCCTCTCTCACGATGGGATACAGCAACTTGGAGAAGACCTGGTGGGGAGAAAAAAAAAAAAGCAAATGAGAAGGCAGACTGGTATCATGACACGAGTGAGAAGGACCCAGCAGGAAAGGGAGGTACTGAGCATCTAGCACACCTCCAGAGTCATCTCCTGTCCAGAAGACATCCTCAGAGCACCCTAAAAATACCATCTGGGTTATAATCACTCATTCAGGCCTGTGCAGTGCCTGGCACACTGAGGTGTAGAGCTCTGGGTGATCCTAATAGCCACAACATACCTCCAGATCTCCTGATAGATGAGGCCACCCGAGCACAAAGGGATGCTAGATTTTCTAAAATGTGCCTCTTCTGTTTTATGGTTGTATTTGGAACCTTATCACCTATCTTTCAGGCAAAGAGATAGAAAGCAGAGCTCTTGCAGAGCCTCTCAGCACTTTCAAAGGCTAAGCAATGATATTTATCTCATTCTACAGAAAATGGCAATGGTCTCTACCCCTTTCAGACCATACTCCTGAGAGTTTCCAAGAATCACACAGCATTTTAAGGGCAGCGTCCCTTTTATATGCATCAACAGTGTAAAAATAAATAAATAAAAATAAGGAAGTGTTGGAGATACTCAGCTACCTTCTCACTGCTTGATGCACATGGGGAATCACAGGGACAAATGCAACCACAGATAATGTTCTGGTGCAGATAATTATGGTATTGGTAACTTCTGTGGTGACTTGCACTGGAGACTCAACCAGGTATTATTTTACAAAGGAGGAAATAGCAGGACCACAGCATGGAAAGTGTTGGAAAATGGGGGTAGGGCTGTATCTGTGCTGGTAAATCAAATAAAGCCAGGACACAGGCTTTAAAATTGACCTACAAGTACGTGACCTGTTAACCTGCTCACTGGTGTGGTGGACCAGCACTGATCCAGGCACAGTTAAAGGACAGCATTTCATGTTCCCAAGGACAAGCTGTAGAAGAACGTTTTGTTTTGGGAAGGAAAGTCCTTTGTTTATTATATTTCATAACCCTTAAGATATCAGTACCTCTGTAAACCAAGCCCTAAAAAACTTCAGGTTGAGGTCTCAGTTGCTGCCACACCCAAAATCCTTTGGCAAGGAGTAGTCCCACAGCTGGGAAAAGGAATCCCAGTGTCCAGCTCCCTTTAACAAGGAGCTAGGCACACAAACGGGTATTTCTGGTGAACATCATTCCTAGTTGCCCACCACCCTACAATATATTGCAGTAATGCAGCATCTACAGAACATGCAGCAGGCTCAGTGCTCCCTTCAAAACCCTTTGGGACAGCATAATCTTTTCTACACATCTTAAGTCATATCTCATCTTTATTCAAGCAAAAGGCAAGATCTCCCGGATGCAAGGAAAAGCTTTTCCAAATGCCCACTGACCTTCTCGATCTTTGAAAGAGTAACTTCAATCAAGATGCTGAACTTCTTCACCGCAGCCAAACCCTTCAGCAGAGCAATAATCCACTTGTCTATGTTCTTTCCCAGGGGCCAGGACACCCAGTCGATCATCCTGAAATGAAATCCAAACTCTGACAGTAAACAACGGATATATTGTGAAAGCCCAGCTCCACTCGGGGTTAAATCTCTTCCAAGTTCCTGTCCATTCAACGGGTTGGCCAAGTAAGAGAGAGGTTCCACATCAGACATTTCGAATCATGTAATAGTTTGGGCTGGAAGGGATCTTGCAGACCATCCATTTCCAACCCCCTGCCACAAGGGGTTCATCACAGCATCCATCCCATTACTCAAAGCACAACAGAGCCTGAAGCTGAATTGCAGTAATGGCATCAGCATCCTGTGGCTCATCAGAGAATCTGTCCCAAATCCATAGAAAAAAGTGGGGATTTCTACCATTAACTTAAATCAACTCGAGTTCAAGTTTCTAACACCAGTCTGGTGCCCTATAGACCACAGCATTTCTTTGTGTATTCTCAAATATATCCTTCAGAGGAGGCCCTAGAAGGTCAGTTCTGTTTTTAAAAGTAGTGGATATCTGCGTGAGGTCTTCACTGAGGTCTTCTCGTTGCTGCTGTTAGAGAACTAATGATACTGGTATGAAAAAATACCCAGATTTGGATCTTTATCTTCTCTGGATAGTAAACATTCATTCCCCAAATCACATTAAAGAAAGAAAATACTGGCAACCTTAATAGAAACCAGATATTCCTGAAGGTCACAGCTAACAACTTTCTTCTATAGCCACTCAGCCAACGAGATGCCATGTTTCTGCAACTAACGCTTCACAGGAGAGTCACTCGTAACAAAATAACCTCAGACTGAGTGATGACAGGTTGTTTAAATAATTACTTAAATTAGGCATTAAAAAAAAAAAGCTTAAATTAAATGTTAAACAGAACTGCAGGGTAGCCAAGGCTTAGGATCTCCAAAGGTCAAACTTTGCTAATCATTTCAGGATCGTTGATTTGAAGATATCCCAGGTCTTCACAATCTCCCACCTCAGCCCAGCTTTCTTACCCAATCAGCTCCTTTTGTTTATAAGCTTACGTCTTGTGCAAGATATATAAAAGCAACTGTGGATAAATAACCACATAAGGCAAAGAGCAAGCCCACAAGGAACTGGGAGGAAAAAAAAAATAAAAGAACAGTTTGAAGAACAGAATATGTTGGGATGTTGAGAAATAACAAAAATCAAGCCAAGCTGGATAATAAAACAAATACCAGAAAAGCTTCTGCAGACATTTGCATCAGAGTAGAATAAGGAAAGACACGCAATCGCTGTACAGGGAGGATGTGATGGTGATTAAAGATATGATACAGCCTCCAGATTTGACTTCCAAACTAAACACATCCTCTGCCTCTGTTTTGACGGAGAGGAAGGAATTGATCAGGGTGACAGAGAGGAGGCAGATAGAAGATATGAGAATGGAAACAGGAGCAATGACAGCCAATGCGAAAGAGGAACGAAGAGCTCATATGCTCCGAGGGGGGGCAGTGATGTTCATCAAGTAAAATTGAACTCTGGTGAGTTTAATGACCCTATTAACACTGGCATGGTGCTTTCTGTGGGAATAATAGGAGGAGAGTTCCTATAATGAAGACAGGCAATAAGGGGGTGACTAAAAAGAAGGGGTAGCAAGCCACAGGGGTTTATCATAGATGACAAGGTATGACTTGTCAGGATATCTGATTTTCTAGTCAAACGTCACAAGCAGATCATATCTGGCTGGGTATCTGAGCGGATACAGGACCTGACGGTGTTGGTACAAACATCCTGAAGGCAGCTGTGAAACTTGGGATGATGCAAAGCTGGGAGGCATCATCAAAACAAGAAGAGGATCCTGAGGAAGACCTTGATGACTACAGATGCAGAACCAGGATGAAATACTTTCATTCAAAGCACATGCAAGGCATGTGGGGAGCAAATAACAAGAAACAGCTCCTGTGTGATGAGAATTGATCTGCCTGAAGAAGACCAGCAGGGCACCAGGTGGCTGTGAGTTCCCAGTGTAACACTAGCCATGGAAAAGGCCAGCACCTGCTGCAGTGTAGGAGAAAAAGACCCTTTCCAAAGCAAAACCATCACCTCCTAAGCCATCATTTAAGGCCACGATGCACCTCGTCAGGAACACAGTGCACAAACCTCTCCATCCACGTCCAAGACCGATGAACTGAAGTGGGAGCAGGTGGTGAAAATGCCTCTTAAGATGGTCAGGAAAATGAAGAACCTCTCCTGCAAGAAAAGCTTGAAATAAGCTGGCTAGTTCAGCACAGCCACTGGAAAGCAGAGAGGGGATGGGGCTGTTGTCTGTGCATACATTGACACAATAAACACCAGGGAGGGAAAAGAGGTATTGCAGCTATTGATGCTGGCATAAAATCAAAAGAACTATGAGAAAGCAGGAAATGAATAGAGGCTGGCTATCAGAAGAGAGCTCTGAACCATTAAAGCAGTCAAATGGTGGGGCAGCTATGAAAGAAAGCAGTGGGAGCAAAAGCCCTTCCTGCTTTGAAGACCGTGGCTGGACGTTCGTGAAAGGGATCTGTAGCATCAGTGCATAAAAAGCAGGGAGAAGAATTCAGGGATCCAAATGCCTCCCTTCATCTATCTTCTTTTACACTGAAATAAAACAACCTTGTCTGCAATAAGCTTTTTTTTTTTTAACCAACATTAATGGCCAACTTACAATCCTGCCCCACCTGCTGCTTGTATTGCTGCAGTAGGAACAAATTCCACTTTAAATTCACACTGCAGTTCCCACATTGTAAGATCCACAAACATTTTGCAAGCCGGGCCCCTCATTTGCCAAAAGGAGCCATTGATGTGGCCTGCCCAGCTTTGAAAAGCTCAAATCCTGATTTCCAGAGATAACAAGCGCTTGCATCTCGGTGTGACAGCAGGCACTCTCCGCAGCCGGAGCTGGGCTCTTTGAAACAGATACACCCTAAGAAAAAAAAATAAAAAGAAAAGTAAAAAATCAGTATTTCTGGATGCACATCAATAGAGTTTATCTGAAAAGAGACAAACTCTGAAAGAGAAACTAAGAGATTGTGGTGTACGCTTACACCAGCAGGTGCCAGGCTTGCTGTTTTTACTGCTCTTTGCTCTTTCAATGCTTGATCAAAAGCTCTGCCCCACATCCATTTTTTTTCCCCCTGCCCTGCACTCCCAAACCCAAAGTTTGGAGGAAGACTTTGCCAGGGATCCCAAGCTGAAAGACCCTTTTGACTTCTTTGATTCCCTAAGCGTGCAGCACGCTCATCAAAAGGCCAACAGTCACGCAGTTTTCTGGGGCATCCGTCTGCTATAAACGCTCTGCCAAAACTTCTGCACTTCTCCTAAGTGAGCTTAATTACATTTTGCAGGCCCTGCTTAATGTTTGGCTCAGTCTGAGTAATCATTTACTCACCCTTCTGCGTGACAAAGAATTTTTTTAAGGCATGATGCAATCGCTTTTGCAACTGCTATATTTAGGCACTGGCGTTCGCGGAGGATTTATCGCCTGGAGCTCACAGCAGCATCTGGGAATAGGATCCCAGAAGGAGAAAAAGATGGAGAAGAGGCTTAAGAACTGAACTGATAACTTCTTGTTGTTGTTGTCTTGGGTTTTTCTTGCCCCTGAGGAAAGCATGACCCTCCCCAACAAGTCAAAGTGAAGGGATCTCTTTCTTCAGGCAGAAGGTTCCCATCAGGAATAATGTGGGTTTCTGTTCTGTAACTTACCTGAGGGAGAAGGGAGAAATCCTTTAAGAGAGAGGGGAAAAAAAAAAGATTTTTTTCAGTGAGATCAAGTCACCCCAGCTCCCTTGGGTTAAATCTGAGTGCTCCTGCATGTGAACATCACCCATTTAAATGAAGACCTCTGAGGAAGATGCGGGTTAGAGATAATCCTAGGAAAAGCAGGAGCAAGGTACGGGGACATAGAGGAGCTGTAGGACTTGGACATGGCTGTGCAAGGAAGATCTGGTGATGCCAGAGAGGATCCTGGCTCTGCAAAGACCAAGTCTGGCACGTCAGGCAGAATTTCACCCGCTACTGCTTCATCATGCCTTGATGTCTCCGTTTGCTCTGCCTGCACTGACGTCAGGGATAAGCATGGCACAGCACCAAGATCCAGACCAGCAGCACCGCAGCCGTCTGGTGAAGGTCGGGGTGGGCTTGTTGAAACAGCTGGACATTAAAAAATGCCTGCGAGGTTTTTAGCTGTGGCTGGTGGTTTAGGGTGATGTCCTTGAAATTCTTTAAAGGAGATTTGGGGAAGAAATGGCCCTTTACATCTTCTGGAAAAAAAAAATAATCCATTCTTTTCAAGATACCTTATGCTGGGTATCCCATAACACAGCTTATTTCTGAGAAAAAAGAAACCAAATCAAACCAGACAAATACAATAATAATTATAACAATCAGTCTTTATGATAATATAATAATAAAAACCAGTCTTTATTCTAGTTCTTTGGGCCCTCAGAGCTGGAAGGAAGGATTCAGAAATTCCCCTTTTATCCCCACACCTCACAAGACATCAGCTAAAATGGCCTTTGCTCCAGTCCTGGAGTAAAACCCCACAGAGGAGCCGAGAGAAGCTTTGGGGCAGGTTTTTGTCCAGACCAAGAACATTCACTCCTGCATTCCCTAATTCTCCTACCTGCCAATGGCCATCATCATTTGCACGTCGCTGATGCTGTCGTCGTTGGTGAGGTTCCTGATAACACCGTCCATCAGCTCCAGAGGCACAAACTGAACCACGCTGGCCAAGGCGTTGGACGGAGCTTCCTGCTCCTCTGCAAGACAGGAACGAGCACGAGCAGGGAAGATGTTAGTCCCCGGGGAAAACAGGCACGTGAGGTCAGTTCTCAGCTCTAAAAGCCAGAAAATTCCTCCCTAGGTAAATGCAGCTGGCATAAACAGGCCATGAGGAGTCCACGCGTAGCTGTGCTAGGAGGACAATCCCCCAAACCCCAAAATATTGAGGTTGGGTCGCAGCAGATGGGCTGTTGCATGCAGTCATATCCAGCCCAAAAGGATCACAGACACTAAAACATTATTGCCTGGGTCCCAAAGTCCCTCTGTGTGCTCTCTTTATGTTAATTACTGCAAATAATTGCAATGGGGTATGACTGCAGGTTTGCCTGCCTGGAGCACGTTTCAAAAGATGAGGTTTTGATATAGGGGATATTGAAATGTTCATCTCCTTATGGGCTCAGGAATAGCTGGGACAGGAGCTCACCTGCCTACAGCCTGACATTTCATGGCACTGGGATCTCCAAAAATCTTCTGAGCCTCTCTGTATTAATCTAAAGGCCCCAGAAGATGGATCAATATCTTCTGTCCTACCTTAAGACCTCTGTCCAGAGAGACAGGTGGGCTTCCTACCTCTAGGTTGGTGAGGAGTTAAGTCCTTAGCTCTGCTCTTACTTTCTGCTAAGGAGCAGGCTGAGGGCTTCATCGATTGAGAGTGACATTTCTGAAAGGTTTCAGGTCCCACTCTGACCTGCTGCAGATAAGATGCTTTCCATCAAGCCCAGCTGATGCTGAAAAGTACTGAACACACAAGACTGTGCTGCATGTATTTCAGCCCAGTTAACAATTCCTGCGTACAGACTCTGTGAGGTTTCAGGATAAATTATTTTCTTAGCTTAAAGTAACAGTTAGGGACACTTATTTGTTATATTTCAGTCATGGTTGCATTTCTGGAGTGGGTGGGAACCAAGAAAACCACCAAGCGCTTTTGTTCCTCATCAAAGCCAATCCCTACATTTGCACCCCTTATTTTTTTATTTTTTTTAATCATTACCTGTCGAAGAAATGATAGTGAACAGCTCCTTCAACGAGGGCAGGATGGCTGAGGTCTGAGTCCTCCAGATCCTCTGCAGGAGACCGCTCACCTTGTTCACATGCTCCAAAAACTCCATGATGTCCTCTTCCCCCTCGGAGACGCACTGGAACTGCCCGATGCATCGGATCAGCTGCTGACAAAACAAGACCTGGTGCTTGCCCGTGGGGATGCACTGAGGATGTTGGCTTAAGAGTTTGCTGATCTTGGCGCACTGCTTGGGGCCGGGCCTCTCGCAGACTTTCCGGAGCACCTCGATCCTCAGCAAGCTGAAAATGCTGTTTGCTGACGGGCTTTCCAAGACGAACTGCAGCCCTAACTGGATATAATCGAGGACGTAATGACTTCTCTTCCCCAGGGGGCCGTAGCCCTCCTGGAGGAGACTCAGGAGGAAGCGGACGTTGAAGAACTCCTCAAATTCCTCCGGGTGGTAGTGGCCGTAGACCTCCAAAACCTCCTTCCCGATCTCTCTTTTATACTTGGTGTCCCCCACGAGATAAAGCTTGGTGCACAGCTCCAGCATGGACCAGCACTGCTCGCTGTCCATGGGCTGCTTCGATGCCTCAATGACGCGCCTCACAAGGCCTTGCTTCACGTTGTTGGGGTAGGAGGACATCACCACGGCTTCCAGTATCTTATCCATCCCTGCTCCCAGCTGCTGAAAGAAGGAACAGAGCAGCAGGTTAGTTCAGGGAAGATCCGTCGAGCTTTTAGGACCAGAAACAGAGCTTGGAAGCCATCTGGGACACTACAAAGATGATAACCCTTGTGACTTTTTCATGGTGGTGTTCTGAGGGATGAGGAGAAGTTTCCACTCTGGTGATGCTTGATTGAGACAAAAGTCCCAAAGCCAGAATAAATACACAAAAAACACAGAACTTCTTCGGACTAGTCACATACTTGAGCATTTTTATCTTGTAAATAACCAACTACAACCTTACACTTGACCCTAGGAAAGGATGAGCTCCCTCTCCTCGAGGGGTGCAGCAGCTCAGGGTAGTGCCCCACATTTCCCTAAATCCACCCAGCTCTCAGCAGAGGGAGTGGTGAGGTCCTGGCTGCCCCCCAGGACCTGCCGCATTTGTTTGCTGGACCAAATTGAGAGGGGAGAGAAACTGCAGAGTCAGGCAAAGCTTCCTATTCGTCTCAGCCCGAATTCACCAGCCATAAAGCATTAGAAAGCACTGAAAAAGCCCCCGGGGCTTCCCCTGGAAGACAGCTCTCCAGGCACCATCCTGGTCCTTTCTGTCCCCTGTGTGTTCACTGTTCAGCTGACCTTGTGGTGGAGGATCCATCACCAGCAAAGGATTTCACAATACAATATTAAACCTGTATTAAAGCTACATTCCAGATGCATTGTACTATATAAAAATAAACACTACAGTCTTCAAACTACACTCAGACAACATTCAAGTGGCAAAGTTTAGGAGTTAGGAGTGGGTAATTCAGCCCCAGCACAGCTCCAGATGCTTTCAGGGATATTATTTAAAGGATCTCATATTAACTCTATTTATTTATTTTTTTTCCAGGGCCTTCTTGGAGAATGAATCAGGGTTTGCAGTGAAGGAGACTGTTGCCTGTAAGAGCACCGCCTCATTTGTTGCAGAAATTGGAAATGTGTCATCAACAACCCAGAGAACTGCAGGAGAGGGGGGGAGAGCTTTGCCACTGGGCAGCCAAACACTGCTCTGGAGATCTGGTGCCTGGTCCTCTTCTGTTAAATACTAAAAAAAATTAAAAAATAAATTAAAAAAAAAAAAAGAGAGAGAGAGAATAAATATTCAAAGAATCAGGAATCTGTCATAAGAAGTGGGAGAACTTCAACATTTTTTAGCACTTCATATTCCAGGCAGTAACTCATAGAAAAGTTGGGAGGATCGGCTCATTCCTGCTTGCAAAAGAGAACTGAGTTCCTGGAGCACAGGAAGATGCTGGAGGAGGTCAAAGTGTTAATTATTAATCTGAAAAGCTGCTCTGAGGTTCCATCTGGTGTGCAGCTCACACGAAACAGAAAGTACACAGCTTTGCAGTGAAAAAGGAAAAAATCCCATAAAGTGGTGAAACTGTTCTGTGCCCCTCGTGCACGACTGGCAGGAGCAACCTGGGGAAAATCAAAGGGTCAGGAGGGAGGTTTGTGGTCCAACCCTTGCACAAAGCTGAAATTAAACCAATTTGCTCAGGGCTTTCTCCATCCAGGTCTTAAAAACATGCTAGGATGGAGATCACACAACCACCCTGAGCAACTTGCCCCAGTTTTTAACTAGCTCACAGTGGGAAGTTTTTCTTTATTTCCAGTTGAAAACTCGTGTTTTGATTTATGCCTGGTTTTTCTCTCATTCTCCTGCCATGCACTGCTGCGAAAAGCCTGGCTTCATCTCCCAGATAACCTCCTGGGAGGCACTGGGCAGCTGCTATCAGCCAGTGCCCAGCTTTCACCAGGGGGTTGGTACAGCCCAGCTGAGTCCATGCTGGATGAGTCCATCCAGAGATGAATCTGTACCAAATGCAGAACTTTGCATTTGTCATTGCTGAATTCCACGAGGTTCTCATCAGCCCTGGCCAGCCCTGGTCCGCCTACATGGCAGCCCTGCCATCAAGCAAACCTCCTTTGTGTGCCCAGACACAGCTTTTAAAAGGCTGTGCCCAGTGATTTTCCCAAAGACAGGCTGACAAAGGTAGTTTCTGAGACCATCCTTGATTTTTGGAGATGTGCTGGAGGGGGAGCTGTACTTTAGAAGAGGGAGGAATGTCTTCCTACCTCATCTTTGTCACACAGATGCTCAGACTTAGGAAAGTGTCCTGCAAACACTCTGCCTTCTTCCTGATAGATCAACGAGCACGGATGGTATTTGGTAGCACAAACTGCATCCACAAACACAGGGCAGTGCTTTCTCCCATACCTCCTCAAAATAATAAATAAATAAATAAATATAGAGATAAATAAGTAGATAGATAAATAAATAAATAAATGAAAAGGATGCTGTAAAGGACAGCAGCTCTGGCTCCAGACCTAAATGCCACCTAAAGCCACAAAGAAAATGAAGTATTTCCAGGCTTGCAACAGGCTTTGTTTGCAGAGAGCATCATCGGCCAGCTTATTTTCACTCCCTCAACTGAGTAAACTGCAAACAAAAAAATAACAAAAAAAAAAAACTGAGCTCAGGATGAAAAGTCACCTTGGGCTTTACTTGGGTCTAATCTTCATATTCTGTAATGCTCTGAGGTATCCTCTTAATATATTTCTCTCCTGACTGTGTTTTTTTTTCTTTAATTGGGACTCATTTCACTTGAAGTCTCTCCAATTACTTCTAAATCAATTCATTCCCCCATCTCTGCCAGCAGCAGATTTCCAGTAAAGGCTCCTCAGTACTTTTTGCAGAATGCAGTATTGGTTCCTGCACCCACACCATAAAAAGCTGGGAAAACATAGACCTGAGATTTACCTTACCTTCAGGAAATCTTGGTAATAAATTTAACACATTTCCTACGATGGCATCCGGACTGTTTCATGCTATGTAACTTGATAAATACCACTAGGGGAGGGAAAAAATCCCACTGTCCAAATGTAGGCTGATAAATAATGTGACTTCCTTCTTACTTAAAAAGAAGACAAAATTGTGATCTACTTCCCTAACTGCTCTGGAGGTCTGGAAGTACAGAATCAAGAGTCACCTTTTATTGTCCTTAACTCCTGCTCAAGTGGTTCCTTTTATGCCAGCCAAGACATTACTGTTATTCTTCCTTCATCCTCCAGGCAGTCGGGCAATTAGGGCTCGATCCTGCAGGCTGCTGAGCTGCTGCAGGGCGGAGGTGAGTGCTCACAGCACCTTCCTAGAGCACAGCATACTGCACAACAGTATTCTCTGAAATTTCTAAAAAATTTGCTGTGACTTATTGTCCAAACAAAAAGAAGCAGCCCCTGCTGTCACACACCTCTCTAGGTCTGTTTTCCAGGAACATCAAAGCAATTTGCAGTCCTGATATTTTCTTTTTTTTTCCTTTCTTTTTTCTTTTCTTTTCTTTTTTTCTCTTCTTTTCTTTTCTTTTCTTTCAGAATAAATATCTCCTTAATTCATAAGCAATGGGAATATTTTTGGTCCAAAGTACCTGCACATCCATCCATCTGAGGAGGGCAAACAGCCTATAACACATCAGTGTGGTATAACACATCCAATAGATGCAGCCTCACCAGCAGGTATCGAGCAAGCACAAGCAATCATTATCACTTCCCTATGACTTTTTTTTTTCTAAAATGCTAAAAAAACTTCTGCAAATAACCATAAAGAAATTGCAACTGACCTACAGAATGGTAAATCATCAAATAAAGGCCGTCATCACTGCTGCCACATCCCCTACTCTTCTCTCCCTGTGATCTATTGCAGTTTACACAATCAGTTATACTCTTAATTTAGCTGGGATCTAGCTATTTTGGCTAAATCACCTGAATTAATTGGAGTGATGTGATGCCAGCTCTGTGATCTTCCGTGCATACCTCAAGCACTCACAATGACTTAATGCTGCGGTTTCTTCCTCAAGTCCCCTCAGCGACACAATTGCTGCTTCCCTCTTTATTTCTTTCCTAATTATTTGTCATCCTGCTGTTCATTAATATCTAAAGCCTCAGGCTGCCTTATTTATTATTCGCACTGTAATAATGCCTGGAGGCTTCGGCTGAAACAGTGCCCGCTGTTCTGCAAGCCATGGGTATCTGTAGGGATATGCACAGAGGAGCACATATCGCCTTCATGAGACAAGGCTGTTGCAGCAATATAACAGAAACTCAGAGCTAATAACTTCCCCCCAAAATGCAGCTAAATAGCCCTTTAGAAACCAAAGAGAGACTCTACCCATCTGCAGTCGTAGCAGGGAAAGATTGCCAGCATGGAAGGCTGGCCAAAATTTTCGCCTGTAATTACAATCTGCCTCCTCTAATCCACCTCCCCTTTTCGAGGAGATAACATATTCCTCGCTTCCTGTCCCAAACTGTTTTCCAGTGACAGATTGCACTCGTGTTGCGTGTCTCCTACTCACTACAGCTAATTAATTTGGGCTCTTAAAGCTCTATCATGCTTTCCTGCCCTCTGGTGTATTTGATCCAAAGCACCCTGAGCGCTTGTGGGGCTCCTCACCCTACAGCTGGTGGAGCCACAGGCAGGTCCCCTAAAAAGTAACTAGCTAAAGTGCATGTGTGCAACCAGCCTAAATTTACCAGATAGCAGGCTGTATCTTTACTAAATTCTGTTGATGTTTCTAAAATTTGTTGTTTTTTCTCCTAAGAAGCCAGAGCTGGGGGTGGTGGGCCTGGGGAAGAGAAGGCCCAGGGGAGAGCTGCCAGCGCCTGCAGGGGGGGCAGGAAAGCTGGGGAGGGACTCTTGGTCAGGGCTGGGGGGACAGGACGAGGGGCACCGGCTGGAGCCTGGCAGGGGGGAGGCTTCAGGAAGAAATTGGGAAGAAATTCTGCCCTCTGAGGGCGCTGAGGGCCTGGCCCAGGCTGCCCAGAGGAGCTGAAGGCGGCTGCCTCAGCCAGGCCGCTCTCTGATCTCCAGTGCTGCTCCTTCGGTCCCTTTGCTGCACACAAACCCCAAAGCCTCTTCTCTTGCTTTATGTTTCTCGCTGTTAGGCACTCAGTCATCAGACAAAACTAAAAAAACAAAAAAAGGCTTTGGCTAGATGTCAAAGCGATGAGTGCAGTAATGCCAAATAAAGCCCAAGGCCCTGACATTTCATCCTCTCTCTGTCTCCAGACTCCTCCCAGCTCCATTCCTCCCCTCCAGACAAGAGATACACGCACAGCTCTAACCCATGTCAGCATCCTTCTCCAATAAAGCCTCTCAAAAGCACTGCTAGCGTGTTATCAGCCATCACCTCCAGCTGTGGCTGCAGAAACTGAGGCACAAGGGATTACATTTCCCTCTCCCATTGCCCCCAGATTCAGTAGCAAAGGCACAGGAACTGGGACTTGGACCACCACTGACAGACCGCTGGCTTTATGGCTAAGCCCAGCACCAACCACAGACAAAATTTCCTCCTCCCAAAGCCTTCTGCTTTCCTCCCTAGCTCTCAGCCAGGGCTGCATTTCTCCTGTGTGATACCAGGAGTGCCTGGCTCCTGCCCTGACCTTCAGACCAACGTCCTTTCTATTATCATCCCCGGGGACTGTAAATACATCTACTCCGGAAGGCTTTTTTGGAGGTATTTATAGAATAAACACCACTCTCCTTCCTTCACATTGCTGCCTGCTTTTATCTGTGTAGAGAAATAAAAGCCCTGGAGATCGTCCAAGCGAAAACCACATCTCCTCCACCAAAACACACCGGACCGAGCGCTGGCTGGGATTTATCAGCCCCTGCCTTACTGCTTGGAGATACAGAGACCTCCAGTTTTCAGGAAAAAGGGGACATGTCCCTCATTTTAGACCTCAGTTTCCCTGCAGCCCCCATGTATTTGGCTGTGCCTCTGCTAATCCAGAAACCAGGAAGGCCAATTGAGATCGTGGCAAACAGAGACCGTGGCAAACTTCACCGCCCCTGTCACAAAATGTGCTCTGAATCTTTTAGGGCCTGTGGGATGGGAACATCCCAGGCTGTTCCACTCCCCAGGTTGGTTTCCCTGGGTGAAAGCCTGGACACAATTTGTACCAGCTCCTTGTGGCGAGCTGCTGCCTCACAAAGGAAGGTTTGCAGAGCTCTGCAGGCACCAGGGGAATGCACACAGACACACACACACACACAGCATCGTTATGGGTTCCCCACCTGCATCCTGAGCATCCCCTTTGCATCCCAACCTTCATCCCAGCCATGCCTGCTGCACCCATTCCCCCAAAAATCCCTCCCTCTGGGCAGGCCTCCCTTTAGGTATCCCAGTTCCCGAGCACCCCTCCTGCACCCAGACCCCCCCAAGCACCCCAAGCTCCCTCCTGCAGCCTGAGCCCTGAACACTCTTCCTATACCCTGAACCCCAAACCCCATTAATCCCAGTTCCCTCCCTCATCCCAGTCCCTAAGCATCCCTCTCTCTGAGCATCCCGGCCTCCAAACATCCCTCCGAGAATCCTTGCTGTATCCTGAAGCCCTGAGCACCCCAGCCCCTGAGCATCCCTCCCTCTGAGCATCCCAAGCCCTGAGCATCCCTCTCTGTGAGCCCCAAGCCCCAAACGCCTCTCCCGCATCCCTCCCTCTGAGCATCCCTCCTGCATCCCTTCCCCGGAGCATCCCAAGCATCTCTCCAACTCCCAAATACCAAACCCGCATCCCGACCCCCAAACACCCCTCCTTTGAGAATCCATCCTATACCCTGAAACCCCGAGCACCCCAACCTCCGAGCACCCTCTGAGCAGCCCGATCCCCTAATACCAACCCTGCACCCCAACCCCTGAGAATCCCTCCTGCGTCCTGACCCCCAAATTCCCTCTCTCCAGTATCCCTCCTGTATCCTGAAGCCCCAAACATCCCAAACATCCCAAACATTGCATCCCGAGCATCCCTCCAGCATCCCTTCCCCGGAGCATCCCAAACACCCCTCTCTGAGCATCCCTCCCTCGGAGCAGCCCTTCCCAAGAGCATCCCTCACCCTGCGCATCCTTCCAGCATCCCTCCACCCTTTTACACCCCAAGCCACCCCCCAGCACCCCATCCCCTGACCTCCCCCCGTCCTCCTGCCCCCCGTTACCTCCCCCCCGGAGCCGTGCCGAGCCGTGCCAACCCGCTTCGCTCCTCTTTAGGGCAAAAAACCCGCAGCCCTGCGGGCAGCTCCGGGGGCAGGGCGAAGGGAAGGCGACGAAACTACAAATCCCAGCTCTGGCAGCACCGGGAGAGCCGGGCTCGCCGCCCCTTTGCTTCCTCCTCCTCCTCCTCCTCCTCCTCCTGCGGCGCCCGGGCGGGGACGGGGCTCGGCGGGGCCGCAGGTGGGTGCGGGGACAGCAGGGGGGGCTTTTTGGGGGAGCCACCCCATAAGGGGGGAGAGGGATGGCTTGGGGTCACCCCCTTCCCATCCCACCGCCAGCTGGGGAAACTGAGGCACGGGTGGGATTTGGGGAGGGGGGTGCTGCTCGCTGGGCCAGAGGGGCCAGAGGGAGAAGGGCTTTGGGATGCGGGGAGGATTTGGTGGATTTATTCCTATTATTAAATTATAATTATTATAATTATTATTATTATTAGGATGATTTTAGCATTTCATTCTGCTGTAGCGAATTCCCGGCTGTGCAGGGAGGAGCCAGCCCCTCTCAGCATGGCGCAGCACCACCCGGCAAACTTTGTCCTCCCCCCATTTCCCCAATCCCATTTTTCTGCAATTCACGGGTTTTTCAGCACTTTGGGGGACGAAGCTGGCTCTGAGGGCGGCCGGCTTGGATCCTGTCCCCTACCACATTCATCCCACCTCCTCTTCACCCAGAGCTGCACTCTGCTTAACTTCAGCATCTGCAGATGCAGCATTTTGGGGTCGCCTCCATCCCCCAGCAAGCGGCACCAGCCTGGACCCGCTGCCAGGAGATGCTCCAGACCCCAAAGAAGGGAGGTCCTGGCCTTGGAAGGGATGGAGGAGCACGCCAGCGAGTTGGGGATGTTAGGAAAGTCGTGTTCATCCTTCCCCGTGTATTGCTGTGTTTAACGCAGCGTGATTAGAAAATAAACCTCGAGTCACGGGTGAGCTTTTCCTCGAGGCTATAGGGGATGTTTCCTCGAGGCTATAGGGGAAGGGTGAGGTGGCGTTTCCTGCACGGTGCCTGCCGGGAGCTGGAGTCCCTGCCGCAGCTCTCCGCGTCTTGCGGAGGCTGGCAGAGCTCCCTGTGCTCGGCCCGGTGGCCAGAACGATGTGGGATTGATTTCCATCCTAAAGCGACGGGAAAACATGGGGTTCCCTCTGTAGGATCACAGTAAATAAGCACGTAGTGTGTAGAAGGTGTGTTGCAAACATTTAACCTGCTGGAGCTGAGCATCCACTGAGATCAGTGCGTGCATCAGTGGTACCCTAGAGGAAGGTTAAGCCTCTCCTTGTAACACATTTTATCCCAAATCCTTCCTTAAACCCAGCTCTCACATGCTGCCTGCTGGCTGCTGGGGGCTGCCTCTCACTTGGGAAGCCACGAACCAAGTTTTCCTTTTATTTTTCTTTTCTAAGCCCTTCTTATTTTGTTTTCACTTTCCCTTGGTCATTCTTCGTTATGGCTTTTCTCCAAGCTGTCACCATAGGGTGACTCCTGGACGTCAAAGTGCCTTTTCTCTAGCCCCCATAACACAAATTCCTAGCTGAGGGTCTTGCTTTCCCCTCCTTTTTACTCCAAATCCATCTGGCCCCTCCGGGCTTCCCGCAGCGCATTACCTGGCCGGCCTCGTGCGGCGTTTCTGCAGCCACTGCGGCTCTCTTGGGCAATACCCAAAAGCCAGGGAGGTTTTTTTTAGGCTGGCTTTTCTTCCCGATACTTATCAGAAACAGTCCCCATCTTGCTTTCATCTTATTGCCCCTTAGGTTTTCTTCCTAAATAATTCATCTCTAATTTTTGCTGCGTGTGTGCCTTGCTGCTCGTCGCTACTCCGCAGCTTTTTCTTAACCAAGCTGGGTTTTTCGCTGCCTTAAAGACGGCTTTCCAAAGTTTCAGCCACGAAGGGATGTTTTATGGGTTGGGTACGGAAGGGTACACTAAAATTAATCAGCGAGGCATCTATAGAAAATTAAAATTAAAATGCCCTCCTCCCACATCACATCGCCCTCTGCTGCTCTGCGTTTAATTCATTTCCCTAACGAGATCCTCTGCACGATGCTCTGAGCAGCCTGTTAACCCCGTCTTACCTGCTGCCTCCCCAAAATCCCCCCAAAAGAGTCTTTTTCTTTCCCTGTAAAGGAAAACCTGTGTCCGTAAGCAATTCCTGCTGCTTTTATTTTCTCATTCCCAACAAATACTTGTGCTTTGGTTCACTTCTGAGGGAAACCAAGGCATCGCTACGCCTTTTCCCAAATAAAAACTTCATTTTGTTTTCTCATCTGCTTAGCACCTCTTGTATCTTTTCTCTGCCCTGCCACTATTTCTAGCTTCAGCCACGCTACTTTTATCTTTATTCTGTTAATGCAGAGCCAGTTTTCTCCAAATATTTAATGAGATTGTGAAAGAGAACCAGACGTTCGATCCCTCGGGTTTCATCAACTCGCTGGTTTGGGGTAGATTATTTTTAACTGGAAAGATCAATTTTTATCTGAATCAGGAAGCAGAAAACTCATATTAAAAATGGCTTTTCCTGTGCTTTTATATATATATACGCAAATTTATATATTTCTTAAGGAAAGGTCCCTGTTGTTTTTTGCTTTTTGTATTTTGAAAATGATAAAAGCATAATTACAACTTTAGAGTTTACAGCAACCTGCATTTTCTGGCTTAAAAAAAAAAAGGGCAAACTGCAGCTTTGCTCATTTTTCAGAGAGGTTAACCACTCAGCAATAGTTGTGCCACTTGCACCATTTTTACCTAAGGAGGCACATCGTGAATGATGCATTTTTGGATGGCTGTTTGTGCACGTGTGGGTTTTTTTTTCTAAATTGGGTGAAACCGGCACTCCGTTAAATTATACATGCAGAATTTTATTTATGAACTAATTAAAGCACTCTTAAATGCGATGAATAAATAAGAGGGGAAATAAGCTTGCCCAAGGCTGTTTTGCATTGAAAATTATTAAACAAAGGAAGCGTCACAGATAATGAAGGAACTGAGGTGAGGGTTATAAATATGTGAAGATGTTAATTAGTGAAAATGGGTGAATTTTGTCATTTCCCACACCGTTTCCTAGCTTCCTGCTGTGTCAACCCCACGACTCTCCCAGGTTCAGACCGATTATTTGCTGAACTAAACTCCTGGAGTAGAGGCTCCTTATAGAAATGGGCGCTCTGCATCTGCTGAGGATGCTCCTGCCAGTAAAACCCACCTTCAAATTTACAAACCCTGGTCTGCCGAAATGCTCGGAGGCTCAAGCAGCAGCTTTGACTCAGAAATTGGACTTCTCAATAAAAAATCGCCACAAAGCAAGGCTAGTTTCTCTCAATTTGCATCGCCTGAAGAGATTATGTCTTTAAATAAGTGTAGTTTTTTTATTTATTTATCTCCTTAACACTAAATTACATCTAGTTTTTGAAAGAAAAATGTATTTAAACCCAAATCACTCTGAAAGCATGTAATAATACTATGCTCTTTGGTGAAACTTGCATCTTCAGCTCTCAAATTAGATCTCTAGGTGATCTAATCGGACTGAATTTTAAGTACTGCTTTGGGAGCAGCTCCACAAAAGGCTTTACTGTAATTCTCTTGCTTCCAAGAACCATAACCCAGTTCATACTTGGCCTTGGGGACCGTAGGTTACAGCCACCCACGGCCACATCAGATGCTCTCCTGCAGCCTCGTGTTCGTGGAAATGCCACCAAGGAGCAGCGAATGCTGTGCTGTGTTCTTGGAGAGCCTTTCTCTGATATTAGGTCAGATAGGTGCTGAGAGGCCGGAGCCAGACACTTTTTTTTTTAACGTTACCCATTTCAGATCAGTCTGAGCCATCTGCCTCATTAATATGTGTGTAACCAGCCGGGTTTGGGATCAGAATAAACTTAGGGTGGATGTTGGGTTTGAAATGGACTCTCTCTTGTCTTCTCACTGAAGATCTGGGCCATCCAGTGATCTTTAGGTTCTTGATGAGAGAATTTGCCAGGAGAAGGCTGTCGCAGACCCACGGAGGAGGGCATCTCGCTGCAGCTGGCAGACAGCATGAGAAAACTCCTCCCGTGGTACCAACAAGCAGGCGTGGGCTCCAAAATCTGCAAACATGACCTATAAAGAAATAACGGGAAAAAAAAATTGGGTTGTTTGGTCTAAAACAGCCTGAGTTTTAGCAGAGGAGGGAAGCTGTGAACGGGCCTTTGGGCCACTGTCAGTCCTGCCTCTGCAATCTGTGTTATTCGCAGGGAGATGTTGGGAACGCTTCTGTTCTCGGCTGAAACTTGAAAAAAAATACGCATTTGGGGCTGGTTTCGTGAATGTCAGACTGTGTTTGTAGCAACGCTTTCACAGGCATATTGCAAGCCCTTAGGGGGGAAAAATACACGGCAGCCACTCGTACAACAGAATTAGACCGGTTGGAGCCGATATAAAATGGGTTTGAAGAGCTCTCGGCTCTAATTTGGGTTGAAGCCTTCAAGAGTGGGAAGTTTGCTGAGACAACAGTGCTGAGGGGAGGGTAACACTGAAACAAACAGCTTTTTTTTCAGGGTGTTTTTGGCTGAAGTTAGTACCAAGGACGGGCTTTGGTCACGGGGGTGGAGTGGGTGCTGTGTTGCTTTCCACGTGTCTTTATTTGCCACTTTTATTGGATGCAGGATCTCTATTGCTTACACAAGCAAAGCCCTCGGTGGATTTGCAAATCTGATTGTTTCCCCTCATTATTGTGCAGTGACAAACGCGCTGTGTGCTAAGGACCAACACGGGCTACAGGGCAGAGGGAAATGTTATACCTGAACTATGTGACTGCAGAGCTGATAACAACGTTATCCTGGCTAGGATTATTCCATGACTATTTAGGCTTAATAAATTTAATTTTAAGGCAGCTGTTGGGCTGCTTTCTGTTGCATGACCATAGCTACTACAGCAAGAGCTACCTCATATCTCTGCAGCAAATACCGATGGGTTCCCTGCTGCTTTTGAAACAGTCAAAATAAAGCTGGGAATGAACTTGTGGATGCAAGCAAACAAGGAAAAACAGCTGTGCGATGGAGCAGCAGCTCCCTAAACTGGCTTAGTGTGGGGTCAGGAAAGTGCTGGAGCTGCAGGAAGGAATAAGGACGGTAAGGTAGCGGGTGAAGGGAGGTATGTTCCCTCCAGAGGCAATGATGCTGAACTGCAGCATAAAATCACATCCTCAGTTTGGCTCAGCTGATTGCAGAGGAGCTGCACAGAAGCTATGCCAGCTGAGGATATGGCCCCAATTAATTAGGAAATGTTTTCTCAGGCAAAGTACGTTGGAAGGAGAAAGTCTGATTTTTTTATTTGTATTTTTTTTTCCTGAATGGTAGCACTTATGGCAGCACAGCTCGCTGGCTCCCTGCTAGGATGACTGCACACAAATGTGTGCTAGGGGGGTTCTGCCACCACAGCTTCGTTGCTTTGATTACATCTTGAGATGCCATGGAAGGTATTGGGAATGTGTCCAGTTCTTGTCCTGCTTTTCTGTTTCCTCTAAATCCTGTGGTCATGAGGGAGATGAGATCAGGTGAGCCTAGGATCTAACTCTTGAAGTCAGCAGTTGTTCTGCTGTAGGCACCTGTGGGAGAGATTTCACATTCAGCATGACTGCAAAGCTTTGGAAAACTCGTGATTTCTGCCACTAAACTGAACTAAACAAAGCCCTGTTAAAGACCCTTAAGAGAAAAAACATCCTGAAGTTTCTTCTCAAGACACATCCGCCAACAACCCAAGTTCCAATTCCTATGATGAATTATTACCCTGTAGTTACCCAGATATATTTAGTACTCTTTTTTTTTTTCTTTTTTTTTTCCCTGTTCCTTTTGAGCAGGTTAATGCAGCTGAATGTGTGGTGTTGGATTTTTATTTTTATTTTTTAGAGTTAGCCCCAGCACCGCGGCTTTTCCGTCATGTCAGAACCCATCACGCTCAATGTGGGAGGGAAACTCTACACCACCTCCCTGTCCACCCTGACTAGCTTTCCAGACTCCATGCTGGGGGCCATGTTCAGTGGGAAGATGCCCACCAAGAAGGACAGCCAAGGCAACTGCTTCATCGACAGAGACGGCAAAATCTTCCGCTACATCCTCAACTTCTTACGAACTTCTCACTTGGACCTCCCCGAGGACTTTCAGGAAATGGGCTTGCTTCGGCGGGAGGTGGATTTTTATCAAATCCAGCCTCTGATCGAGGCCTTGCAGGAGAAGGAGGTGGAGCTTTCCAAAGCGGAGAAAAACGCCATGCTCAACATCAGCCTCGACCAGAAGACCCAGACCGTTCACTTCACCGTCCGAGAAGCGCCCCAGATCTACAGCCTCTCCTCCTCCAACATGGAAGTCTTCAGCGCCTATATCTTCTCCACTTCGTGCCTCTTCCTGAAGCTTCTCGGTTCCAAACTTTACTACTGCTTCAACGGAAACCTCTCGTCCATATCCAGCTACCTGCAGGACCCCAACCATTTGACCTTAGATTGGGTTGCGAGCGTGGAGGGCCTTCCCGAAGAGGAGTACACACGGCAGAACTTGAAGAGACTCTGGGTGGTGCCTGACAATAAGCAGATCAACAGCTTCCAGGTGTTTGTGGAAGAAGTGCTCAAAATAGCCCTGAGCGATGGCTTCTGCATAGATTCTTCTCACCCACACACTTCGGATTTCATGAATAATAAGATTATTCGCCTGATTCGATACAAGTAGGAAGGGCTGTTGATGGTGGTGCCGGCGTGGAGATAACACAGGTTAAGTGTTTCCCTCTAAAACACACTTACAGCCTAATTCAGAATCGTGCTTGCCTGGATTAAGAGCCACTAACAGGGAGATGATTTTCCTTTAATGTATTTACCGATGCCATCTTCCAGAATATGGCCATATTCTAAGCAGGAGGAATATTGTCTAACACCTGAATTCAGGGTTGGTTCTGTCTCTGCCTCCACCTCTAACCTGCTGTACAACTGTGGGGAAAATCACTGAACTTCTACCCTTCCTACGTTCTCCGGTTGGAAAATGGGATGGTCCTTAACCTATCCTGCAAGGGTGATGCGAATGTTCAGTCATCAAGATCTGGAGAGTAGCTGGAGACCTGACGCGGTGAAAGAAGCCATGGAGCTACACTCCAGCGGGCACATTTTCCTTCTCTTACCATGCCACCTGCGTGGAGCACGCAAGAAACTTGTTGGATCCACAGAGAAGAAGCCTCGCCACATGGACTCATCCAATATTGCTGCAAAGGACAGTGCGAACTGCACATGAGTAGGGGATCCTGTCCTATCGCCATCTGAAGGTGACTTTTTTTCCTGAACCCTGGGAGGAAGCCTGTTCTGCTTTCAGGGAAGCCGTGTTTGAATGATGTGCCTGACACTGGGAACGACCAAGAAAGCCATAAGAGAGAGAATGATGTTCTTAAAAATTGAGAAGATTGTGTCTGTTGGGGAACTTTGCTTTGGATGCTCTTAAACCTTTACATTCCAAAGTCATCCGAGACCACTGGTCCTTTTCCTTCCCTCACAACGCTATAATTTGTCCTGAGGATGCTCCGAAAACTCTTAAGAGGTGAAGACATCAAGAGGGCAGAGGACCTCAAATAAATTCTGAACGGTTGAACCTCTTCTGCCTGGACACGGCCTTCTTTTGCCATGTCAACCAGCATGGGATGGTTTCGAGGTAGGCTGGATTCCATCTGAAAGGACTATTTTTCCATCATTACCCCCAGTATTTCTAATTACAAAGCTAGGGGCTCGTTTTTGCTGCACATTGAGCCATTTATGATGTCCTTGTGAACAGTCAGGCTGCTAAGGCAGCATTTTGCCTTCTTGCTGGGATTTCCTGTCCAGTCGTCAGAAAGATTAGGCAGGAGGAAACCAGAGGTGACGACAGTGGTCAAGCCCTTTCCTAAAAGCTTGGCCTGGTGCTACGGTGATCGAAATGATGATTAGCTCATCTGTGCCACGTTCAAGGTGGTTCATTCTCAGCTAATTACGTTTAGAAATATTTTAGGTGTCCCTAACCAGATTGCATGAGAGACCCCCCCGGAACATTTCCCGTAACCTCTAATGAGATAGGAGGGAAAATGCAATAACCAACTTCTGCATTTGTAATTTTATTGCTTCGAAAAGTTCTCGGTAGGGGGCTGCAAAGCTCAGTGTCGCTCATGTTCTCGTTTCCCAAAGCAGCCAGTTGTTGCTGTGTTAAGCTGACCAGTAAGCAGCATAAAGAAGTGTTTTGTACTGTTGTAAAAACAGCAAGAGAAATAGAATAAATAACTTCTACTTCCCAAGCTGTAATTGCATGAACAACACAAATCAGCATGCTGCTGGTGAAAATGCACATTCCGTAGTTATTAGCAACCTACTGTAAGCTTCTTTCCCTGTCTGCCATGGTGCTAGACCCACCAGCACGATGATGGAAGTGGGACCATGTTGTTAGGAAGCGCTGACTGGGATTGAAAACCACGGAACCATTAAAGCTGGCCAGTTTTGTGAGCCTTGAGGATGGTAAACAGTACGTTGTGACCAAATTCCAGCTTGTGGCACCATTCTTCGGGGTTAGGAAGCATTAGGAAGAACTTTTTTTCCCCACTCCTGCCCTGAACTGTGAAGCAGAAGTCATCTGTTCTAGGGGTTGCAGCGTGTCACTGACAAAGCAAAGCAAGAGCAATGTGAATCTTATTTCTGCCACGAGTTTGCCGCTCATTTGGACATTCACAGCGATGATCTATGCATGTGATCTTATTGTGATCTGTAAAATGCCACACCTGAACCCTCCTTCATCAAATCTATGCCTTCAAAATAGGTATGCCCTTGCTGAATTTATGGTAATAGTTTTTGGGGGATGTCAACCGCGTGTTTTTTAAACTCAGTACTCAAAAGAAAAGTTTTCTTTCAGCTTATTTCGTTTAATTAGTTTAATTAAATCAACGTAATTAGTTTCCTTTCAGCTTGAGTTAATCAAGGGGCAAGAACAGTGTGCTTAAATCTCATTTGAAAGGGTGTGGGGGAAGGTCTGATCAACACCCCTTCGAGCTCTGGATTGGTACTGCCTCATTCTGTTTCAGATAATAATAAAGAAAAAGAGCTGAATCATTCATTTTCTGGTGAAAGGCATGTAAGAAGCGGCACCAAAAGCACTATGCATAGCTTTACAGAGAGCTCTAAGCCTCCGTTTTGCCCCCACCCCTTTTTCTTTTCTTCAGACAGCAGCAGAGCCCACACTAAAAGCAGTCAGATAGCTCTTTAAAAATCTGGGCAAGTGAAGAGTGCCCCAACGTGGCCCTAGTAACTGGGGCAATCTGCTGAGATGGAAATACGAGTTTGAGTCTCCACAGATCAAGGAGAGAACTGATCCAGATCCTCATCTGGAGAGCTTGAACCCATCAGGATATTATGCAAAAGATGGACAGCTTGAATCAACATTTTTCTGTGCTCAGGTAATTAAATCAGGCAAGAGTAGGGTTGACCACAGATCTCTGACATTTATTGATATGCAGAGAAATGTCCAACCAGCGTAAGGACAGGAATGAAAACAGGCTTTGGGAGCTACACAAAAGCTTGAAATAGCTCTAAATTGTTAAATGGAATAAACATCTTTGAGAAGGAGGTATTATTTATAGCACCACAGCAGTTCTGCGTGCTAACAAGTATGTGAAGTAAGTGCTAAGCTGGGATTGCAATCAAACATATGTTATACAAATGGAGTTGCTATTTCAGCGGACGTGCTAAGCTAAATATATAGCTGCTCCCTAATTTTGCGCTCTGATTTATGTTGTAATGACTGTTTGGAGGCACATTCTCTCTCGGAAGCATTTGTTCCCTTGTTATCTTGATAGCTAGCTTTTGCTTACCTTCTGTTTCTGAGCCCGAGGGGTGTAACTTGCTTTTCTTTCACCACTCAGCAGCACTGGGGATTCTTGTTCTCTGCAGTTCTCCTGAGTTAAAGAAAAATAAACATGCACAAAGCCATATCAAGTGCTTAGGGTACAGCACAACCTCATCTCTAGTCGTGGAAAGCACTTGACGTTGATTAGCAGTAACATCTACAAATTATTTCACTGTTGGAGTTGAATATTCCCTCTGAGAACAAACTTATTTTTTTCCTTAAAACAAGGAAAGAATCTTTCTTCCCCTTAAAGTTTGAAGGATGGCTTCTTCCACATCTCAGAGCTTATCTCCCGTTCTGATTCTGCCATCAGCCCGTCTCCCTCACCACCTCCATCTGTAAAATGAGGCTGAGATGCACTTTATTTTTTTTTTTAATGGCCTAAATGCTGAGAGAGTCACTGGGTACAGAGATCAATAGTTTCAGGGCAGAAAAACATCAGAGTTAGGGCAGATGATAAATAAGTTATTAGCTGTACCATAATGGCATCTTCAGACATGTGCATATCCATGGCACAGTGGGATTTCTTGTAAGACAGAAAGATTATTATAAAGCATCTTAGTGGAGTCCAGAAAGAATCAGTCATGGATTTATTTTACGTGTTTTTTTGGCTTGATATCGCTTAATTGTCTAATAATGCCCAGTTACGATAAAAGGACTGAAATCATACCTGAATACTAAGATGTCTTTGGGTCATGCTGCTGTTCTTCAGAGTCATTAGGAGACAGTGAGAGGAGTGTTTGCTTCTGCAGGTGGTGGTAGGGAAATAAAAGGTGTAAAATTAGACCTGGAGGAATTCTTAAGTTAACAAGAATGTGAAGGGGGAGAATAAAGGATCTAGGTGCGTTCAGGAAAAGAAAACAGCAAGGTAACAATGGAGACAAAGATTTTGTTGTGGAAGAAGGCTGTGATTAAAATGACTCCCTGGTCCTCTCCAGTTTTAATCTCTTGTTAAGCAACTTAAATATTGTCCATGCCAACAGTTACGCTAGTACCCTGTCAGATGCAGACAGCTTTGCTTAAATTTGCACGTGCTTTAAATCGCCAAGCATATGCACTGCTGTAGTTACCCGTGTTTTAACTTGGATGCTGAATGTAAATCGCTACTCGAGTTTACTGGCAGTAAATATCTGCAATCAATCAGATTCATTCCCAGTCATAGAAAGGCTGGTGGGGACTGTACGTAAAGTTCAAAGGGTTGATAAATATGGCCTTCAGCCCATGCCACGGACTGTGTAAAATAAATCTACGATCTTCTGATACTTCACGGATAAATGGAGAAGTTATGAAGAAGACTTGTTTTGGAAGCACCCCATCCCTTTTAACTTGGTGTCACTGCCCAGAATTTCCACATCTTTGGGAACATGAAACTGTCCTTTAATATCTCCTTTAAAATTCTTTAATATCTCCTTTACCCATGCACTGCTGGTCACAAACGTGCAGGGTACAAGCTGTGCTAATTAATATGTGATGCCCCCGTAAAAGTCTCATGTGTGAATTAGTACAGTCAGACATGTCTGTGTTCTGTGTGAGAAGGGCTGGATCGAGTAGATCATGCTGTCAGATTCACTCAGGAATAATAGGAGCAATGGTTTTCCTATGGATTCAAAAGTTTAAAATAAAAAAAAAAGAAGGAACTACAGGTGAGGGCTCCATGGAGTAAATAATTTATTTTCTCTCTTACTTTCTTGTTCTTAATCCTAATTTGGGATTTTTGGGGATTTTTCTGTTGATCAGAACTCGGTCCCTGATTCACGAAGAGCTATACTTTTGAATGAATGTTTTTTGGAAGGTGTCAAAAGATGGTTTGACTTCCTTACCACTTTTATAGGGAGCCTGTAGGGTATCACACTTGAAAATCTGGTTGCATTTATCTGCCTGTAAGTCTTCTGTGAACTGTTACTAATATGTATTTTTGAAGGCAGTAAATAAAATGTGAATGAAGCAGTAGATGCTCTGCATGTTATTAGATGCTCACATATTATTAACATGATTTCAAGGTGCCCCTATGAGTACTGTTCCTAGAAGGACAGAGGTTTGCTATAAGCAACCAAAAACCCATCCTCTTTGCATATATCTGCCCTCTAGGCTGGCAGAACTATCAAATGGAGCATGTTCCTCTCGAAGAGCACACCTAAAAGGGGACTCAACTCCCAGAGACACTGTTTGGAGATGGTACCTCCCTGGAAGAGGGCTAAGATTGTAGGTTTTGAAGTGGCTTCTGCTCGATTCAAGGGAATTGTTGGCATGAGAGCTGCTACACAATTTCTTCCAACCTTAATGCACCCACAAACACCATGCTTCTTGTCCTAAGGGGGAACCTTTCACAAATCAGATCGATAGGGTTAAACCTGTGCTGATGTGTAGATTGGCATGGGGGGCTACCCAGCACACTGCCCATTGCCACAAAGGAACAACGAGAGAGACCCTAAAAGATCACCCAAATCCAGTGTGAGCCAGATCCCTCCGTCTCTTTGACCATATCCCAGGGTTGTCCTGGAAGAAGCAGCAGCTGATGATGAACCCTGTAGGAACATCATTTCTCCGCTCTAGTAAAAACGGAGAAGGAGCATGAAGGGAGGGAGATTGGGCAGTGCTTGGACAACGCCAACCCTTCATGAGACCAGTAATGATGGACACACAACCACCACCACAGGCTGTCCCCTCCTCACGGAGGTGCTGGCCACCAGGATCGGCTCAAGCCCTGGCAGCAAATACAGCGTCAGTGTGGCTCCACACCACCCAACCCCACATCCCGCAGGTCCAACACAACCCAATACCCCTGGTGGGCCCACAAGAGCCAACCCTGTGCCTAGTCCCACAGCTCTGAACCCCATGCTTTCTCCTACACCACCCCGTAACACCCAGCACCAATCCTGACCCCACAACACCCAGTTTCACTCCCAAACTCAAGGGGAAGACGTATGGGGGATGGCTGAGGGCACTTCATGTGTTTAGCCCAGGGAAGAGGAGGCTGTGGGGACGTGAGAAACAAAGTTGTGTTTTTTTAGCAGTAGAGAGTTACTTTTCTGTATTCCAAGGTAGTTGTGTAGTCATAAGGAGAAAGGCTAAGTAGGTAAGTAGACAGTAGAAGGCCTCACTGCTCCAAAAAAAATCATCCTGGAGAAAAACAGGATGAGCAGTGTGAGAATAGTAAAACAAAGATCACAAGTTTTCAAAACAGAAGGAGAAATTAAAGGGTTGGAAAAAAAAAAAAAAGAGAGAGAGAGAGAAAAAAAAAAATTGGACATATATGATTAAGATTATGATTTAGCTTTAGATTATGATTTTTCATATATGATCAAAAGATTATGATTTGATTACTAAAATGCGCTCCTGATTGACAGGATGCCTGCTATCGCAATCACAAATAAAATAGCTTCACTGAAGAGCCTGTCCGAAGAAAATTATTTGCGGTTTTTCTCACAGGGACACCCTCTGGGTGTTAGGGCAAAGTTAGGGTGGTTGTCCACTATGACAGGGCCGTGCTCACAGCACCGAGCCTGCAGGACCTCAAGGAGCATTCAGACACCGCTTTCAGGCACAGAATTTTATTTTTATGTGGTGCAGCGTGGAGCCAAGAGCCGCGCTCCCAACCCCTCTGCGCCCCTCCAAGCACCGCCATTCCCCCCCCACCTCCATGGCTCCCCTCAGGCCCAGCCCTGGCGCATGCGCGGGGGGGGGCGGGCGCGTAATGGCGGCGGGTCCATAATGGCGGCGGGCGGGAGGAGCTGGTTCGGAGCCCTGGCGCTCGGCGTCTCCTTTCTCAAGTGCCTCCTCATCCCCACGTAGTAAGAAAGAAAGGGACAGGGATGGGAGGCTGCTGGCTCTGCCCCTGCTCGGGTTCGGGGATCCATTCGGTGTGGGGACAGCCCCGGGGGGGGGTTGCTCCCCTCAGCTATTGCTGGCACTGGGGTGCCGCCTCCTCATCCTCTGGGCGATGTAAAAGGGGATTAAGTTTGGGTTTAACAGTGTTCACAGCCAACCTGGCTGTTGTTCGGGGGCTTTAATACGCTGAAACAGGCACGCTTTTTCATTACTAGGGGGAAAAATGCAAAAATGCAGCTTTTTCCTCAGAAATTTTAAGTTGCTTTTAAAAAGTCAGTAACCCCAGGAATTTTAGCGTTAATTGTAAGAAAAGTCTGAGCTATAAGTCGTTCCTGACCAAAATATACCTATATTATACCTACAGTATACCTTGTCCTATATCTATCAGTGTCCGGGGTACAAAGTTTGTGCAGCATCTCTGTTACTGCCCAAATTATTTGGGCAATTATTTGTCAGAGTCTGGGAGCTTGGTGGCGTAGGCCCCCTATTTATCTGCCTCTGGCCTTGTATTCAGTAATGTTTCTCCTTCAGGTGCATGCGTCTGACTTAACATAAACCTTTTGCAGTCATTCCACAGATTTTGAAGTGCACAGGAATTGGCTCGCCATCACACACAACTTACCTCTCTCTCAGTGGTACTATGAAGTAAGTTTCTTTAGGGGGAGAGGGTTTCTTTTTCTTTTATTAGCTGTGTATAAGTTATAGATATATTGGTTGTGCCAGCCTCTCTCAGTGCTAGAGGAAAAAAAAACTTTATTTGCAGAACATACATGCCAGGGATACTGATGGCTGGCAGCTGGATAACAGTGCTATAGAAGCTTATCAATCCCAATTAATTGGCCCTATATAATGCTTAAGAAAAGAATTGTTTGGGACAGCTGCTAATACTTATGAAGGCAAACTGGGAAAGACAATTAATGCACATGGTTTATTAGAAAGGCTGCCTAACACAGGAACAAGCTGTGTGGTCTTGCATTGTTGCTGTCTTGGCTGTTGTCATTAATAATTCATAGTTATTGCAATAAAAACGAATCTTGTAAAGGGGTTTGTGCATTATGAAGTTAATTAGTATATTAAAGTTATGATGCTCTGCTGGTATTCTACAAGCATGCATTGATTTTAACCTGGATGGATCACCTTCAACTTGATGATAGATTAAAACCCAGTTGTGTAGGCTCACTATCTCAAGATATTTCTTTGAGTTCTGGGATAAAGATCAGTCTCTAGGACTCCACATAATAATTTGGGAACTGTACATCCAGAGATAAATGATGTGTGATAAATGATGTGTGTGGGTCACAACTTTCCAACAGGCTGATCTAATAATGTGAGAGATTAATATTGGTCAGGGCGTAACAACTGTCCTTTTTAGAAAAGCTTAAATAAAACTTTTGAATTGAAAAGGGGTTATTAGATGTAAAGTATGAAAAATAATTTTGAGTCCAAGAAGACTGATTGCGCTGGTGGTTTCTTTCATGCAGACAAAAGATAAGATTGAGATAAAATGTCAATTGATTTGATGTCATGAACTACATATGAGGACTGCAAACAGCACAGGTTGTGTTAAATTATTTATTCTCATTCTATCTTCAGGCAACTTCAGAATGGACCCTGGATTATCCGCCTTTTTTTGCTTGGTTTGAGTACGCGCTCTCCCATATTGCCAAGTACTTTGACCCCAAGATGTTGGTCATTGAAAATCTGAATTACAGCAGTCACGCAACCATCTTCTTCCAAAGATTTTCTGTCATCTTTACGGATATCCTTTTCATCTATGCAGTTCATGAGTAAGTCTTAATGATCTGATTGTAGGGACAGTGAGTTCAGTATTCTAACTTCTAGAGTAACATCAAAATTATTTGTACAATTAAGCTTGTAGATGCATGGAATCATCAAAGGTGCTTTAACCTACTCAAGGGACAACTATGGAACATGCTGCTAAATGCAAGATAACGTTGTGTTTCCCTTGGAGATGCTACTGCTATAGATGTCATCAAATTTCTATGCCTTCAGACATCAGCTGCCATTTCACACTCTGGGTATCTGGGTTCTGTGATGGGTTCACTTTGTAGGAGCTCTGGGTCAGTTTGGGTGAGCCCAAGTGTTTTTGCCTATTTTGTTATCACTCTGTCCTTCTAGAATAGAAGTGTATAAGAAACCTGTGATGAAATTTTAAGTATGATCTCAAATATGCTAAGTCACTCCAGTGTTTTTGATGTTCTTGATGATAAATTGTTTCAAGTTTAACTTAGCATTATTAAGATTCTGTGCTTTTAGGGTGCCCTGGATTTCTGAGGGGGAAGAATGATGCTACTCATAGCAACAAAACACATCACCCATGGTCTTTTAATCTGACCTTCAACGTATGAACCAAATGGCTTCACACTGAAGTTATAGGATGTTCTTAGCCAGTAAGCATGTAGCTCACGGTTCTGGGGGAAAGCCACAAAGAGGTTAATGCCCCAGCTGGAGACTTTAAATACAACCCAGTGCGCTGTCTCCAGATAAGAGCCATACTCTGGTCTTTGAAAAGAAGCTGACAGCAAACAGGCAGTAAAAACTAGTGTTAAAATTGAAGAGGAGATGTGGCCGAGACCAAGCTACTTAACAAAACTTAGTGTGTGGGGAAAAAAAATATGGCTACTGGTATTTTAAATCCTTTTATTTTTTCTACTAAACTTTATCCATAACGTTCTATTCTCTTGATGAGTTTAACAGGAACTCTGCCGTTGTCTTCCAGCCATGTGATATCCTCAGGTTAAGTGCATGTCTCAACTTTTAAAAGCAATGTGGTTTCGTTAATTATTTCAATTAAGACTTAACGTTTCTTCTGTTGTTTTTCAGATGCTGCCGATGTGTAAATGGGAAGCGCTCTGCAAAGGATATTTTGGAAAAACCAACATTTATTCTTGCTGTTCTGCTCTTGTGGAACTTCGGGCTGTTAATTGTGGATCGTATCCTTTCAAACCAGTTGTTTGTGGGGTTTTCAACCTGTTACAGCGTGTGGTACAAACCGTTGGGTTTTATTTTTACTGTAAGAGCAAGTAACGCTGCTTTTTGTGTTCTAGTTGAATAACTTCATGTTTTCTTGGCAATTATTTGTCAAAGTGGAAAATGACCAGGTTTTTGTCTGATTTGCCAGAGCTGCTGAAGGACCGGTCTGGAAGCAAGATGCCTGTTCCTGCTGGCTACTCCTCCACCTTCCTACAGAAGTCTTAGCAGAGAGCTTCTTTTTCCTGGGTGCAGTTCTAGGTTTATCCCACGTAAAGGAAAATCTTACAAGTGCTTTATGTTTGGGATGTATTTAAATGGTAATGCTGTGTGAGAATTAGCAAATTTTCTTTAAAAAGGATATAAAAATAATTCTGGGAGGTCCAATTATTGCCAGTCAGTTTTGACATAACGTGCGTTCATTTTGTTGAGCAGGGAGTGGGGAAATACAGTGGTTCTTAATAAAAAGGACTCATTCTGTGCTTCCCTGTCTTTATCAATTCTGATTGCTTACAGGTGGTAGGTGATAAGTGAGGGCTACTGTCTCCATCCATAAACCAATGTGAGGCAGAAACTAGTATTTAAAATTTCAAAAAGTGGATGATTAACTTTTTTATTTTGTCATGTAAGCTTCATGGTAGATACACAGTCAGACTGCTGAGCTTCATTTCATCATGATAATACTCCAGGGTTAGTAGTGTCTGTACTTGGTGTACTTAGAGGTAAGATTAATGACTTTGTGTCTACATGGAGTGAATTTAAGGTTAATTTCTTGCCTTAAGTTCTATTTTAATTTGATTACATCATTATTCCTTTCTTGACTCAAGTTCAGATATTCACTTCCAGTACAATGGCTTTCTGTTTGGCCTGATGCTTCTTTCTGTTGCTCGACTATGCCAGGTAAATTTAAGTGGTTCTTTTCTCTTTTTATTTGCGTACACATTTTAGGTACATCATTTCACTTCCTTGGGCTGCTGCTGCTGAAGCTAATGGGAGTGGCTCACTGTTGGTGTGTCCTAATTTGGCTGTTAAGTTATGGAATCTGGGGGGAAGAAGAGAACCTGAATGTAACTACGCTTCCTTATTGATGCTGCAGCATTTCAGTTCCCTGTGAGAAAAAAGCTAAATCTGTTACACCTGAGCAAAGTGGCATGATTTGCTGCCATCTTACCTCCTTCCAAGTCACCAGTCCTTAAAAAATGTACTTCTGAAGCTGCACAGAGAGGAGGCCATTCCCAGTTTTCAAAGCAACATCTGAGAATGCAGCTTCCTCCTCTATTTATTTCTGACTATATTGTTTGTAATTTGAAGTAAACACCTCATTTGTTTTTTATGCCTATGATAGTTCTCCTGTCACATTAGGATTACACTAGAGGGTTATTTAAAGCTCATACAAAGGAAGAACAAGTAGAAAATCTTGGACCTTTTTTGTTCTTTTTTTTTTTTTATTATTTTAGAGAAGATATTTGGAGGGCGCTCTACTTTTTGCTATTCTTCTGCATTTCAAACACATCTACATGTATGTGGCCCCAGCATATGGCATTTATTTGCTGCGATCCTATTGTTTTACTGCAAATAATGCAGGTAAGATGGGGTTTTCCTTGCTTGCTTTTTGAGGAATTGTGTTTAATGGGGTATGGGGAAGACACAAGACATGGGGGTACCATTGGATCAGAATGGCTGTTGGTCAATTGAAAATTCATCTCAGGGAGTAGACTTGGAAAGATCTTTTAAAGATCTTTTAAATATATTTGTGTGTCAAAAATTCCTGTTTCTAGGCAGTTCTCAATTAAGAAAATGCAACATGAACTAACTGCAGATGGCAGTTTGAAGCAGTAAGAATTATTCTGAGTAAAAAATAATGAGATGGCTATTCCAACATCCATCTTTCAGGCTTCTGTCCACTTTTCAGCACTGAAAAATGTGTTTATTTTTCATGTGAACAAAGAACTCCCTTTAAAAGGAGTTCTCCTTTTCCCTTTAAAAGGGCGAATAACAGAAGATTGTATAATGCAAGAGCTGCCAAGTAGAAAAAGTAAATGGGCATAGACTAATGAAGAGCACAAACTTAACTCAAAAGAAGTGGGGCAATCTCAAGTTGTACTTTCCTTCTCTACGTAAATTCAGAATAAAATAAATACCCATACTCATGGAGTCACCATCCCTGGAAGTCTTTAAAAGGCGTTTAGATGTAGAGCTTAGGGATATGGTTTAGTGGGGACTGTTAGCGTTAGGTCAGAGGTTGGACTCGATGATCTTGAGGTCTCTTCCAACCTAGAAATTATGTGATTCTGTAATATGAAGTGTTTCTTTCCGTCTGGGTCAGCCTTACTTCTTTGGTTTGGCCAAGCTGGGCAGTTCTATGTAGATATTTAATGGGCAAAATTGGCTTTGTTGCTTACCTTAAATTACCTAAAAACTACCTGCTAAAGGAAACAAATATATTGAAATGAAGGACTGTGTGCTTCTTCTAGATGAGCGTTAGCATTCCCCCCTACCAATGGATTGCTTTGCCTCTCCGCTTGCCACAGTAACTGCATTGTTAATCTGTTTTCTTCTTATAGATGGATCCCTGAAGTGGAGGAGTTTCAGCTTTCTTCACGTAATTCTTCTGGCATTGATTGTTTGTCTTGTTTCAGCTCTTTCATTGGGCCCCTTCATAGTCTTGGTAATGACCCCTTCTCCACTTGTTACTCACCTGAACAGCTAAGAAAGCTTTGTTATGAAACTATAAACCATATCTCATCTAAAGAGACTTTTTTTTCATTCTTTTTCTTTCCTGTAGGGCCAGCTGCCTCAGGTCATTTCCCGGCTCTTCCCTTTCAAGCGAGGCCTCTGCCATGCTTACTGGGCCCCTAACTTCTGGGCTTTGTACAACGCCGTGGACAAAGCGCTCACAGTTGTTGGTACAGCATGCACATCTTGTGGTTTGGTGCTCATTTGCAGATAGAGCTCTCTGGATTTTAGGCTTCCCCATTTGAAATACAGATAGCAAATTATACTTCCAGTAAATCAGCCAATTAACTACATAATTCAGTGGGTGACAAGCTCCCAGTGGTAGGTCAGAAATCAATCTTACCTCTCTGTTATATTTTAAAACAGAAAAATCTCAACCATATACTTAGTTCACTTTGACAGCTACTGTATTTTATTAATATTTAAGTTTGTACGTCTTTAATCTTCTTTTTTCAGGCTTAAAGTACAACTTCCTTGATCCCACCAAAATCGCTAAAGCCTCAATGACAGGAGGGCTGGTTCAAGAATTCCAGCACACTGTCCTTCCTTCTGTGACCCCACTGGCAACGCTGATCTGTACTTTCATATCTATATTGGTAAGAACAAATCATTGTTTGGGAAACTTTTCTTTTGTCCTCAGCAGCTTTCAATCTGATTAGCATGTCCTTTGTACAAATTTCAATCCCAGGTCAAAAGATAACTTTTCTTTAAAAAAATAAAAATAAAATTATTATGATAAATATGGGGTTAATCTTTTTGGATACAGTTGTGTATCCAAAAATATTTTATTTTTATTTAATATCTATCTGGAGCACAGTTGTTTAACATTGAAAAGCTCTTTGGACAATGGCTTGCATTCAGGATTGCAAAACTTGACTGAAGTCCTGTTTTTGCCTGTTTCTAGCCCTCTGTTTTCTGTCTTTGGTTTAAACCTCAAGGGCCCAGAGGCTTTCTCCAGTGCCTTGTTCTTTGTGCATTGAGCTCCTTCATGTTTGGGTGGCACGTGCATGAAAAAGCAATCCTCCTCGCTATTCTGCCTTTAAGGTGAGTGAATCCCACATGTGGTAGTTGGCCAACCTGAACCTGCAGCTGCTTGCTGAAGAATCCTCAAAAGAGGATCGCTTGGTTTTCAGTATATTTCATAAAATAAATGTGTTTATATAGAATGCCTTCAGCTGTAGTTTTAAAGTGTTCCAAGTGCATTAATTTCAGACACAATAAAATGTGTCTTGAAGTGCTGAGTGCTGTTAAGATGTGTAGTGTAACAGGAAATCCATGTTTTGGATTCAGACATTATTTTTGATAATAAAAAAGCTCATAAAAGAAAGGGGTTCAGACTTCTGGCTGTGGGTACCCCAGAGCTCTTAAAATAATTTGTTGAGCTTCCCCTTAAAGCCTCCTTTCCATACTGACAGCTTGAGGGCAAGCTTGATAAAAATCATAAAATCAGAATGCTTTGGGCTGGAAGAGACCTTAAGAATCATGTAATTCAGCCACTGCCCCAAGCTCCTGGCTTCACCTAGTGCTCAAGTTTGGCAAACCAGGTCTGAATTTAGCGACTAAAACCCTAAAGTGGGACTTGTTCTGATGGTACGTGAATGTGGGTACAACTGGAAAATAATCCTGATCATGTGCTGCATCACTTGTAATTGTACACAATTGCTCTGCAGCAGTGGTGATAGAGAAGAATGGATGCTCAGACACGTGTCAAGGAAACATAACTGATACTTGCGAATATGATTAGAGGCAAGATTGCTAACACTTAGCTTATTGTCACAGTTTCGGATAGTTCCTGCATGTGAACTACTGAATAGGGCTACTGTAACCACCGACATAAAACCCCAGACTGGGGTGCCAGTCATAGGAGGGAATTAACACCGGAATAGCAAAGGGAAGGAGAAGGGAGCAGGGATGACAGTGTTGCCAGGCAGATGGCAAAGGAAAAAGACCATTTGTAGGGGGGAAAAAATAGCATTTTTAGAAAATCTTGGAACTTTCTGAGACTTGTGTTCAGTGAGCGTGTGGTTTCCTGGGGAGGGGGTTTCTTGGTTGATTTTTCTCCTGTGTTTTTAAGAAGTCAGGTGGCTTGGTAGCAGGAGATTCCATCACAGGTCCAGGATTTGGAAGGACTGGGGTCCTACATAACTCCATATCACCTGTTTTTCATCTCCTTTGTGACTTGCGTAGTGTTTTTGCTGAAACAAAGTTTCTTTGCTAAAAGAAAATTGGTTAACATAAGTTCTTGTCATTTTTTAGCTTGTTGTCTGTTCAGAGAACAAAGGATGCTGGCATCTACTTGATCCTGACGACCACAGGGCATTTCTCCCTTTTTCCATTGCTGTTCACAGCACCGGGTAAAGTGTCTTTTTTCTGTGCTCTCACGTTTCTGGTTGCTGAAGAGCAGATAATGGCTTTGGATTATTTCATGTGATAATTTGGAAGTTGCAAGATGCTATATGTGAGCCTGGTTTTGTAAATATGGCTCTCCAACAAATGAAATTTTGGTTTAAAAAAACAAAACACAGTGGAAGAATCATGAAATTCAAACTGAAATAAAGATGGGGAATTGTAATCATCAGTATTTGTTACCCCTCACTCTGCCACAGTTCTAGAAGCTTTCCCCTGCCATGGGGAAAGCAAGATAACCACGTGAAGCAAGACATGATAAAGACGACTTGAGACTACAGATCCGGCAGGCTGTTTTCCAGCCAACTTTTCCAGCTGACCGCTGCTTAGTGCTATCAAATAAATTAAAATTCCTGCAGTAGCATCAATTAAATCAGTTGTGTAGGGATAGATTTTCTTGTGTGTGAATGAGTGCTGTTCCTTCTTCCTCTTGCCTTTGATTAATCAAAGGTCTGACGTGTTAAGGTTTAAATGAAATAAACAGACAACCACTTGCGTAATGATTGGCATACTTCTGGTAGAGCTCAAATCCAGATGATCTTCTGGTCAAATAATGCCATTTATTTGCAGTAGACTTGCTGCCTTTAGACTTGAGAAACTTCCTTTATGTTCTCTGTTAACTAACTCCTTTATAGTGTGCAACTTAGAACTAGATTTTCCTGTTGTTCACATGTTTTAAGCTTCCTAGTAATTTCTGATCACTTTTGAATAGAAAAATCTTATTAGCAGTGCTGTCGTATATTGTAATTGTGTTCACTCTGTATCCTGTGTGTGTTGGAATGCTTGGCATTTTGTTTAGTAAATACATATGCTAATTCTTATATTCTGTATATATATGCAAGTCCTATATATGCAATATATATCCTGTATATAAATGCAAGTCCTATAAATAATTTAGTTTGGTTTGGAGAAAATAATTAAATTGAACAACACAAGCTTGAATACTAGCACTTAAGGTTGCTGTAACTTAAATGGTAAATGTTTGTTGTAACTAATTTTAATTGTATATTGTGTTCCTTCCGTTTCAGAACTTCCAATCAAAATACTGCTTATGCTGCTGTTTACAGTTTATAGCTTCTCTTCGCTGAAATCTCTATTCAGGTAATGAAACAAAATTTGTTCCTGAAGTTAAGAATGAAACCACCTCTGTCACTGGGAACTGTGTTGTCATAAGAGACAAACAGCCCTTCAGTTTCATGTTTTAGCGTCAGTTTTCTGTGTTAAGGTGATGTCTCTGTTTTCAGGAAGGAGGGCTTAAGATAGGATCTTTTTTAGGACATCCTTGTTCTGTTTGAACGGTGACAACTGTCCAGTTAGTCTCAGAAGGGTGTAAACCCAGTGTATTTTTAAGGCAGTTGATCCCGCTCAACCAAAGACAATGTTTATTATAAATCCTGTAGTCTCCATGTCCCATTTCCCAAACTTTTTACGACAAAGCCAAGCTGTAATGAAGGTTCTTTTTGCTATAAGCCTGTATTTATTACAGCAGTCACTTGCTTTTTGTAGGTCATCCCCTTTCAGCCAGACTTCTTTGTCCCCTGTAGTGTTCTGGACTCAGGTCATTTCATAAGTGCCCTAAGTCCTCTGTAGGTGCTTAGCTTGTGTAGAGCTCAAGCTTTTGCAAATTTCTTGTTCATAACTTTGTTAAAATCAGAATATGAATGTAGCCTGTTGACTGCCTGTAATCAAAACCCTACTAGCAGTGTCCATTCCAAGAGATGAACTTAGATTTCCTACAGAAAGCTTGTGGGGAGGGGGCAGTGGTTAGGATAAACCTGACATTTGTAGTCCTTGGGTGAAGAAGAACTTGAGTGGAACAAACCCGTGTATAAAGTACAGGAGATTTGTTTAATTGTCCTTTGGTGTGATGTGATCTCCACCTAGATTGATTTGTGCTCAACAAAGGCCTGTTGGAACTGTGTAAAAACCACGTGATAAGGGAATTGACTGTACTGTGTGTTATCGTGGGTTTTCCTCCTGACAACTGAAGATCTAAGTGTTTATTGAAAGCCTTTTGAATTAGTGGGTGATATTCTCTGCACTGTTTTTGTGTCACCAGTAGTAGCTGAAAAAAAAATAGTTATTTTTAGTAACAACATGTATTTTAACATCTTTTTCTTTAATTCTCTCTGACAGGAGAGACAGGCCTCTCCTTAACTGGCTTGAAACAATCTACCTCATCCAATTGGTGCCTTTGGAAATCTTCTGTGAAATTATATTTCCTCTGACCTCCTGGAAGCTGCAGCTTCCTTTTGTCCCTCTGTTGTTGACCTCTGTTTACTGTGCTCTGGGTGTCACATACGCTTGGCTGAAGCTGTACATCAGCGTCTTGACTGAGCACGTTTCTGTTAGGCAGAAGGCTGAGTAAAGCTGTGTTGGTGGGACCCGTTCCAGGTTATCCCTTGAAGAGGGTTATCCAGCACAGTGAGGCGTTGTTGTCTTACAGCCAGCTGTATGTTTACCATCTCCGTGAGGAGAGTTTTTCTTCCAACACTTCCGTACTGTCCAACTGCTGTACCTCTGCTCAGAAACACTCGTCACAATAATGTGGTCCACTGAGACTATACTTTGCCACGAATAAACTGTGAAGCTTAACAAAAAAGGATTTTGTATTCTTGTTAACTATGTAAGAGGTTCAGGCTTCTGTCCTGAGGAAAACCTGCCTGGCTTTCCCGTTACTGTCTGTATTTGAATAAAAAGGGAACCAGAAATTACAAGAGGTCATGGTGGTGTAGCGAGAGCATTGTAACTGCATACTGTGGAATATGGAAATAAAAGGAACTTGGTATTTTTGTTTTCAGCCTTTCTTGCCCCTTTTTCAGCTCCTGTCCAAGCTTTACTGTTGAGGTACAAATAAGGACGTAATGTCCTTGGGGAAACTCTTGGGGTGCTCTGTGAAGCTTCTGAACACCTGAAGCCACAGCTTTGCATTTCTGCTTAATGTGGCCATGTCCCTTTGATCTATTTCATAGCCTTTTCAAGGAGGTTTTAATGTATTCTAATCACACCTACTTTAGAAGACAAGGTTTTTGAAAACCTGCTGTCCCTCAGAGATTTTGCTCTAGGAATAGGATTGTTTTGGGCCCCAGTGATGTCACACCCACAAATGGGGAGGGATTCTGTGGGGGAGGGCAGAGGGGATGGAGCTTTTGAGCAGCTTTTGGACTTCAGCCCTGTCAAAGAACGAGGTCCCCTTTAGAGGGGATACTTGATTAAAAGTCTCCACTCTGAATATTTTGGATGTTAAAGTAATGTGTGGCTCAGGTAGGAAAGCAGGTAGCAGTTAGAGGGGTTGCTGTGGCAATAGGGGTGCTTGGAGTAGGATTTTAGGCAATTTGTGTAAACACAAGGTACCGATAAAACTATTCACAGATGACAAGCTCCTTTTCAGCTTTCTTCACTGCAGTTGTCATTACTTTCTCATAATTTCTTGAGGCCATTCTCTATAAATCCTGTCCCTGGTTACCTGTGAGCAGAGACCGACCCCCAGCTCCCTGCTTTGAGGGGGCTCCCGTGTCACCTCCAGCACCCTGCTATGGGACACTGATACCCAAACATCCTCCTTGTGGGGACAGACTAAATAATAAATAGGGTTAGATCGGGAAGTTGTGTTGTGTTTGGCTTTTTTTTATGGTTATGTTATTGTATGGGTATTGCTCTCACAGGTGGCTTAAGGTAATTTCAGATTCATTTAAAAGAAAAATCATTCTGGGTCGCGCTACCATATTAATATTTATCTGTTTTGCAGAAAGAATTCTCAAAATGAAGTGTTTTTGAAGCAGTTTAACCAAAACTTAGGCCTTCGAAAGCTGCAAAAACCTCACAGCCGCCGCGCCCCCTGCTCGACCACCACAAGAGGGCTCAGCCCCGTTACCACCACGCCGCTTGGGGGGGGGGGGGTGGCATTTAGGGGAGGGCGTTTGCGTTAAAAACACCGATTTTCGTTCAAAATCGTGGTGAAAACAGAGGAAGGAAGGCGGCGGAACCCGTGTGTGAGGGGCGGGCGGGCTCGGCGGAGGGGCTGGCTGAGGCGCAGGGAGGCGGGCGGTCACCTTGGGCGGCCCGGGCGCCATGGCGGCCGTCCCTGAGGAGGCGCGGGGGCTGCCGCCGCCACCGCTGGTGAACAAGATGTCGGCGTGGCTGGGAGGCGCCGGCTGGTTGGCGGCACTGCTGGCCAATGGCTTCAGCCAGCGGCCCCTCCTCACGGCAGGTAGGGGACGGGGGAAGGGGCTGGGGTGTGGGGTTTTGGGGTGGGTTTGGGGTTTGGGAGGGTGAGGGGAGGTGAGGGAGGTAGGGGGGAGAGTGGGTTGGGGGCGTTGGGGAAGGGGGAGTGAGGGGTTGGGGGGGAATGGGGAGGGTTTGGGGGGGGGGTTGAGGGGGAATGGGGAGGGATTTGGGGGGACTGAGGGGGAATAGGGAGGGATTTGGGGGCGATTCTGAGGGGGAATGGGGAAGGATTTGAGGGTCTGAGAGGTAATGGGGAGGACCTAGGGGGGACTCTGAGGGGGAATGTGGAGGATTTAAGGGGGGCTTTGAGGGGTTGGGGAGGGATTTGGGGGGATTCTGTGGGGTAATGGGGAGGGTTTAGGGGGTCTGAGAGGTAATGGGGAGGGATTTGGGGGGTCTGAGGGGGAATAGGGAGGGATTTGGGGGTCTGAGAGGTAATGGGGAGGGTCTGAGGGGCAATGGGGAGGGATTTTGGGGTCTGAGGGGGAACGGGGAGGACCTAAGGGGGACTCCGAGGGGTAATGGGGAGGATTTAAGGGGGGCTTTGAGGGGTTTGGGAGGGATTTGTGGGGATTCTGTGGGGTAATGGGGAGGGATTTGGGGGGGCTGAGGGGTAATGGGGAGGATCTAGGGGGGGCTTTGAGGAGTTCGAGAGGGATTTGGGGGAATTCTGTGGGGTAAAGGGGAGGGACTTGGGGGCGATTCTGAGAGGTAATGGGGATGGATTTGGGGGTCTGAGGGGGAATGGGGAGGACCTAGGGGGGGCTCTGAGGGATTGGGGAGGGATTTGGGGTGCTGAGGGGTAATGAAGAGGGATTTGGGAGAACTGAGGGAGAATGGGGAGAATCTAGGGGGGGCTTTGAGGGGTTGTGGAGGGATTTGGAGGAATTCTGTGGGGTAAAGGGGAGAGATTTGGGGGATCTGAGGGGGACTGGGGAGGGATTTGGGGGGTCTGAGGGGGAATGGGGAGGATCTAGGGGTAATGGGGATGGATTTGGGGGTCTGAGGGGGAATGGGGAGGATCTAAGGGGAGCTTTGAGGGGTTGGGGAAGGATTTGGGGGGCTGAGGGGTAATGGGGGAGGATTTAAGGGGGACTCTGAGGGGTTGGGGGGATTTGGGGGGATTCTGTAGGGTAATGGGGAGGGATTTGGGGGGATCCTGAGGGGATGTGGTGAGGGGTTTAGGAGGTCTCTGAGGGATTTCAGGGGTGTCTGA
The DNA here is from genome assembly GCF_047663525.1 of Anas platyrhynchos. Classification (NCBI taxonomy): domain Eukaryota; kingdom Metazoa; phylum Chordata; class Aves; order Anseriformes; family Anatidae; genus Anas; species Anas platyrhynchos. The sequence continues at coordinate 203,847,840 of NC_092587.1, forward strand.
GGGATATGGGGAGGGATTTGGGGGGATTATGGTAGGTAATGGGGAGGATCTAAGGGTGGCTTTGAGGGGTTGGGGAGGGATTTTGGGGGCTGAGGGGTAATGGGGAGGATTTAGGGGGAATTCTGAGGGGTTGGGGGGATTTGGAGGGATTCTATGAGGTAATGGGGAGGGATCTGGGGGGACTGAGGGGGAATAGGGAGGGATTTGGGGGCGATTCTGAGGGGAAATGGGGAGGGATTTGGGGGGTCTGAGAGGTAATGGGGAGGGTCTGAGGGGGTCTAAGGGGCAATGGGGGGGGATTTGGGGGTCTGAGAGGGAACAGGGAGGACCTAGGGGAGACTCTGAGGGGGAATGGGGAGGATCTAAGGGGGGCTTTGAGGGGTTTGGGAGGGATTTGGGGGGATTCTGTTGGGTAATGGGGAGGGTTTAGGGGGTCTGAGAGGTAATGGGGAGGGTCTGAGGGTCAATGGGGAGGGATTTGGGGGTCTGAGGGGGAACGGGGAGGACCTAAAGGGGACTCTGAGGGGTAATGGGGAGGATTTAAGGGGGACTTTGAGGGGCTGGAGAGGGATTTCGGGGGATTCTGTGGGGTAATGGGGAGGGATTTGGGGGTCTGAGAGGTAATGGGGAGGGATTTGGGGGAATTCTGAGGGGTAATGGCAAGGATCTAAGGGGGATTTTGAGGGGTTGGGGAGGGATTTGGGGGGGTCTGAGGGGTAATGGGGAGGATCTAAGGGAGACTGAGGGGTTAGGGAGGGCTTTGGGGGGATTCTGTGGGGTAATGGGGAGGGATTGGGGGGGCTGATGGGTAGTGGGGAAGGATTTGGGGTGGCACTGAGGGGTAAAAGGGAGGATCTGTGGAGATTTTGATGGGTTGGGCAGGATTTGGGGGGATTCTGAGGGGATGTGAAGGGGTTTAGGAGGACTCTGAGGGATAATAAAGAGGATCTGAGGAGGGTCTGAGGGGTTGGGGAGAGATTTTGGGGGCGTTCTGACGGGTAATGGGGAGAGATTTGGGGACTCAGGGGTAATAGGGAGGATCTAAGGGGGATTTGGGGAATCTGAGGGGTAAGTCTCCTAAGGGAGACTTTGAGGGGTTAGGGAGGGATCTGGGGGGATTCTGTGGGGTAATGAGGAGGTATTTGGGACTGAGGTGGTTTGGGGGATTCTGAGCGATTGGGGGTGATTTGGGGAGATTCTGAGGGGTAGTGGGAGGGATTTCAGGGGGATTGTGAGGGGATGTAAAGGGGTTTAGGAGGACTCTGAGGGATAATGGGGAGGGATTTGGGGGGTCTAAGGGGATGTGGTGAGTTTAGGAGGACTGAGGGGTGATGGGGAGGATTTGAGGGAGGTCTGGAGGATAATGGGGAGGGATTTGGGGGGATTCTGAAGGGTAATTTGTAGGCATTTGGGGGGACTCTGAGGGACACTGGGGAGGGATTTGGGGTATGCCGAGGGGTTGAGTGGTTTGGCAGGGATTCTGAAGGGCCTTGGGGATTTGGGATTCTGAGGGGTGTAGGGCAGGGTTTGGGGAGATTCTGAGGGGATGTGGAGCGGGATCTAGGAGGACTCTGAGGGGTAATGGGGAAGGTTTGGGGGGACTCTGAGGGATATGGAGAGGATTTGAGGGGAATTCAGGGAACTGGGGGGGAACCCTGAGGTGACAGGTGGGGGGGGCGGAATTTGGGGCAACTCTGAGATTTTGGAGGGGGATTTGGGGACAATCTGAAGTGAGGGATCTTTTTTTATTTCTTTTTTTTTGCGTCCTCGATGTCAGATCACCCTTTTTGGCCTTTTCTTTTCCCCTTGCAGGTGTTCACCGCCAGGTTCTCTTCACCACCGTGGGCTGGTTTGCCGGCTACTTCCTCGCCAAGCGCACCGAGTACGTGCACGCCAGGAAGGACCGCGAAATGTTCGAGTACGTCAGGCACCACCCGGAGGACTTCAAGACAGCAGGTTGGTATTTTGGGAAAGACCTCATCCTGCCGTAGCATTTTGGTTAATAAACAAATATATAAATATAACAAGACGTCGATGTGCTGCTTGCAGGTTCTTTTTTGACAACTCAAAATGCTTTTGATGCTTTTTCACGGTATTAATTGTAACAGCAGTCAGCAGTTAGCATCTGAAAGCAGGTATTTTTGTTAAGCTGATCAGCTCGATGACCAACTCTTCCTCTTAATAATTTATTTATATATAAAAATGGCAGAGCCAAACCGAAATAAGCGGATCGACCAAAATTGTGCCAGTAAATGAAAATCCAAGAAAATAACGAATATCGGAAATCACAAAAAATGCCTCAGTAAATAAAAGTTTCGCTAGCAGCTGGGGGCAGAATTGTTTGTTTTCTAATAAAGCACAGCCAGCTGGCTGCCTGTTGGATAATGATGGCATCGTGCTGTGTCAGCGGGCGGCTGCAGACGTAAGGAGGCGTTGCAGAAGTGAGCTCTGCACTTCTGCCCCATGGAAAAGAAATTGCGTGCTCGGTTTGTGCAGCAAGCTAGCTGGTAGCAGGAGGCAGGTTTTTGGTGGCTTGGTAACCTTCTGAACAGGAAAATAGTGCTGGTTTGGGCATTTCAATCTTGAAAATTGATCTCAAATGCTGAACAGGGATTTTCCTAAACCATCTCCTTGCCCCTTGCAGGAAAGAAGAGAATCGGAGAGCTCCTGGAGGACTTCATTCCAATCCGCTGAGGGTTTCCCCAGCAGCTACAAGCCTGCGTCTCACAAAGCATCCTCCCAATTCCATCCTGAGAGCTCCTGCAGGCTGCTCATGGCCTGGGTAAAGAGCTACCCTTCATTTTCACTGAATAAAAGTTAGGATTAAACACAGAGTATTCAGGTTTTTGTTCTTCTGTTACGTTATATCAATATATTTTGTGTTCTTATGTTGGTTTTTCTTTGCCTGGTGGTCAGGATTCAATCTTTCTGCCCTGCTTTGTGGATCCTAAGTCAGCACGTTGACCCCGAACGTGTTCCAGACGTGCTGAGAACCCGCAGCTCTCCTGAATTTCACTGCGGGGTGCTCAGCATGTCTGGAGGTGGGAGTATTTCCAGATGTATTTAAACATTTAGGTCTGGAAATATAAAAAGGTGGAAGAAAATACTGCAGGTGCGGCCATGCCAGGGATCTTTGGAGCTCAGGGCAGGTCACAGCCCCTTCTGGGTGTCCCCCCCATCCTCCCAAATCCCTCTCATGGGGTCACCTCCCCTTGACAAAACCGTCTTTCCCCCCTTGGAGAGGTGGCTCCTGCCTCTCCCCAGCACACGCTGAGCCTTGCGCCGGCTCCCACAGCCCCAAAACCCAAAGTGTCCCCCTCCCAGCTCCCTGGGGCCCCTCTGGGGCCACTTGTCCCAGCCCTGTGCTGGGGCTGCAGACGGACCCCACTGTGGGGTCGGGGCCCCGCTTGTCCCCGTGTCCCACAACACCACAAGCACGCGGCCGCTTCGGAAGAGTCCTTTTATTAGCAAAGAGAGGGGCAAAGGCCCGCGCGGCTCCAGGTACCAGCTGGAACCAGCTCCGCAGAGCTCGGGGCGAGAGCGCAAGGCCGCCGCCTGCCCCCGCCGCCGCCGCTTCTGCTGCTGCTGCTGCTGCTGCTGCTGCTCGTCGCCAAGCGAGAGGAGGGCGCGAGGCGGGCAGCTCCGTGGCGGCCCCGGAGGGCGGCGAGGGCTCTGGCGCTGAGGGTCCGGCCCCACGGCGTTCCCCGCGGGTCCTGGCGCTGGAGGTGGAGGAGCGGGGCTGCGGGAAGAGGCAGAGACGCCGCGTGATGCCCGGGCTCCGCCAGCACCTCCCCGGGGCCCCCCCGGGCTCCGGCCCCCAGCGCTCGCTCACCTGGAGCCCGCGGCGGCTTCACCAGCTGGGCTGCCCGTCGCTGGGGCTGATCTGCTCCAGGATCTGGCTGTACCTGCGCGTCAGGGCCGTGGTGTCCCTGGCCAGGTGGCTGAGGACCTGCTGCAAGCCGGCCAGGTGGTGGGACAGGCGCTCCTCCAGGTTGCCCTCGGCTCCGTCGTCCGGGGCCGCCTCGGCGTCGTCCTCGGCGTCCCCGCTGCCGCCGGGGTCGGTGACGGAGGCCAGGCCTCGCTCCACCACGGGCTTGATGGCCTTGAGGAGCTGGTAGCGCTCATACAGGTCTGTGGGGCCGCCCTCGGGGGCCTCCCCGTCCCGCTCCTGCTGCGGGAAGACCCCTCGCAGCAGGCTGGGGAACATCACCTCCTGCTCCATCTTCTGGGTGGCCGACAAGTACTGCTCCATGGCCTCAGCGCTTCTCCTGCTGCTCCCCGTGTGTCCCACAGAGGCTTTTTATGGGGCCGGGCACGGCCCCGCTCCGCTCTCCTCTCCTCCCCTCTGCTTCCTCCTCCCCTGGCCGGGCTGGGCTCCAGCCCCATGTCCCTGGCTCTGCCCGCGCGTGGCCTTGGCCCCAGCTGGCCCCCGGTGCCGCTGTGTCCCCAGGGTACCCAGAGAGCCGGGTGGCGAGGAGGGGAGGGGATGTGCCGTGCGGCCTCTGCCTGAAGATTTCCCATCCTGCCAAGGCCACTCGGGAGGCTGGGGGTGTCACTGCCGCTGGGGTGGCTTTGGCTGGGGCTCGGTGGCCGCACTGTGTCCCTGGCTCTGCTCCCCCTGCCCCAGCGGTGCTGCTGCCACCCAGGGGGACGTCCCCTCTGCCCCCGTGCCTGTCCCCCACTGTCCCATTGGGGCCACGGGTGTTGAGCAAGGCCCTGAGGCAGCCAAGGCTCAGGGGGACACACAGGGGGACACCACCTCCTGCTCCCCACCCCCTGGGCTGAGCGTTGTCCTCCTGGGCTGCTGCGGGGCTCGGGGCAGCTGATGGGGTCTCAGCAACCCAAGGATGGTCCCTGGCACCGCAGCGTGTCTGTCCCCATGTGCCGGGGGTGCTGCTTTCAGGGAACGTGGAAAAAGCCAAGATCAGAGCAGGGCTGAAGTTCTGCTGAGCTCCCACCGGGACCATGCCCGGCGGTGGCGCCTGGCGCTTGCAACAGGGCCAAAGGCCGGGCTGCCAGGGAGTGTGGCAACCCGCTCCTATTTTGGGATCAGCCACAGGGTCCTTTGGCCCTTTGGCAGCCCTCGCCGGTAGCAGCTCTGCCCCGCATGCACACCGCGGGACGCTCTGCCCCACGCGCTCTCACGCTGGGGCCCCGTGGCCTCCCCCACCTCTTCCCCTAAACGGACCTAAACGTGCCCCTAAAGGACCAGGGGCTGGAGACCCCAAGGCACAGGACCCTGAGTAGCTGCTGGGGTCGGGCCACAAAAATATTGAGCAGAGTGGGCACAAAGGAGTCCATGGACCCTCATGGGATGCACCCAGGGGTGCTGAGGGAGCTGGCAGGTGGCGATGCAACAAGGGGAAATCGTGCCTGAACTAGTCGAGATGCTGCTAAAAGGAAATCACCAGCTTGATGGGAGAGGAGGGAGCAGTGGATTTTGTCTCACTGGACTTCTATAGGGCTTTGACGCTGTCCCCATAACATCCCCATGGAGTCGCTGCTGAAGTAGGGGAAGGGGGAGAGGCCAGTGAGGGGTTTCAAAAACCAGCTGAATGGCTGCACCCAGAGAGGGTGGCAGGGGAGCAAAGTCCTGCTGGAAAATGGACACACGTGGAGCACCCCGTGGGCAGTATGGACCCAGCTGTGTTTGACAACTTCAGTAAGGATCCGGGCGGCCCCGCAGATTGCAGCCTCAGCAAGTTTGCTGATGCCATGGCACGGGGAGGAGCGGCAGGTTGGGCACAGGGCCCCACAGCCATGAGGACGTGGCCAGGCCGGGAGGTGGGCTGAGAAACATCTCCTGGAGCTCAGTGAGGGGAAGCACAAAGCCCTGGCACCACAGGGACACACTGCTGCCCAACCCCAGCAGCCACTCGGGGTCCTGTGCTTTGAGGTCTCCAGCCCCTGGTCCTTTAGGGGCATGTTTAGGTCCGTTTAGGGGAAGAGGTGGGGGTGGCCACAGGGCCCTGGCGTGAGAGCGCGTGGGGCAGAGCGTCCCGCGGTGTGCATGCGGGGCAGAGCTGCTACCGGCGAGGGCTGCCAAAGGGCCAAAGGACCCCGTGGCCGATCCCAAAATAGGAGCGGGTTGCCACACTCCCTGGCAGCCCGGCCTTTGGCCCTGTTGCAAGAGCCAGGCGCCGCCGCCGGGCATGGTCCCGGTGGGATCTCAGCAGAACTTCAGCCCTGCTCTGATCTTGGACTTTTCCCTGCGAGCAGCACCCCCAGCACATGGGGACGGACACGCTGCGGTGCCAGGGACCACCCTTGGGTTGCTGAGTCCCCATCAGCTGCCCCGAGCCCCACAGCAGCCCAGGAGGACAATGTTCAGCCTGGGGGTGGGGAGCAGGAGCTGGTGTCCCCCTGGGTGTCCCCCTGTCACCTCTGTGCCTTGGCTGCCTCAGGGCCTTGCTCAACACCCATGGCCCCAACGGGACGGTGGGGGACAGGCACGGGGGCAGAGGGGACGTCCCCCTGGGCGGCAGCAGCACCGCTGGGGCAGGGGGAGCAGAGCCAGGGACACAGTGCGGCCACCGAGCCCCAGCCAAAGCCACCCCAGAGGCAGTGACACCCCCAGCCTCCCGAGTGGCCTTGGCGGGATGGGAAATCTTCAGGCGGAGGCTGCACGGCACCTCCCCTCCCCTCCTCGCCACCCGGCTCTCTGGGTACCCTGGGGACACGGTGGCACCGGGGGCCAGCTGGGGCCAAGGCCACGCGCGGGCAGAGCCAGGGACATGGGGCTGGAGCCCAGCCCGGCCAGGGGAGGAGGAAACAGAGGGGAGGAGAGGGGAGCGGAGCGGGGCTGTGCCCGGCCCCATAAAAAGCCTCTGTGGGACACACGGGCAGCAGCAGGAGAAGCGCTGAGGCCATGGAGCAGTACTTGTCGGCCACCCAGAAGATGGAGCAGGAGGTGATGTTCCCCAGCCTGCTACGAGGGGTCTTCCCGCAGCAGGAGCGGGACGGGGAGGCCCCCGAGGGCGGCCCCACAGACCTGTACGAGCGCTACCAGCTCCTCAAGGCCATCAAGCCCGTGGTGGAGCGAGGCCTGGCCTCCGTCACCGACCCCGGCAGCAGCGGGGACGCCGAGGACGACGCCGAGGCGGCCGCGGACGACGGAGCTGAGGGCAACCTGGAGGAGCGCCTGTCCCACCACCTGGCCGGCTTGCAGCAGGTCCTCAGCCACCTGGCCAGGGACACCACGGCCCTGACGCGCAGGTACAGCCAGATCCTGGAGCAGATCAGCCCCAGCGATGGGCAGCCCAGCTGGTGAAGCCGCCGCGGGCTCCAGGTGAGCGAGCGCTGGGGGCCGGAGCCCGGGGGGGCCCCGGGGAGGTGCTGGCAGAGCCCGGGCATCACGCGGCGTCTCTGCCTCTTCCCCCAGCCCCGCTCCTCCACCTCCAGCGCCAGGACCCGTGGGGAACGCCGTGGGGCCGGATCCTCAGCGCCAGAGCCCTCGCTGCCCTCCGGGGCCGCCACGGAGCCGCCCGCCTCGCGCCCTCCTCTCGCTTGGCGACGAGCAGCAGCAGCAGCAGCAGCAGCAGCAGAAGCGGTGGCAGCGGGGGCAGGCGGCGGCCTCGCGCTCTCGCCCCGAGCTCTGCGGAGCTGGTTCCAGCTGGTACCTGGAGCCGCGCGGGCCTTTGCCCCTCTCTTTGCTAATAAAAGGACTCTTGCGAAGCGGCCGCGTGCTTGTGGTGTTGTGGGACACGGGGACAAGCGGGGCCCCGACCCCACAGTGGGGTCCGTCTGCAGCCCCAGCACAGGGCTGGGACAAGTGGCCCCGGAGAGGGGCCCCAGGGAGCTGGGAGGGGGACACTTTGGGTTTTGGGGCTGTGGGAGCCAGCGTGAGGCTCAGCGTGTGCTGGGGAGAGGCAGGAACCACCTCTCCAAGGGGGGAAAGACGGTTTTGTCAAGGGGAGGTGACCCCATGAGAGGGATTTGGGAGGATGGGGGGACACCCAGAAGGGGCTGTGACCTGCCCCGAGCCCCAAAGGAGCACTCCACAGCAGATCAAGCCCTCACCACCACGGCATGGGCTCTGCTCTGCTGGAGGTGACCCCATAAGGAGGGCTGACCCCAGAAGGAGGGCCAACCCCATAAGGAGGGATGATCCCATGATGAAGGTTGACCCCATGAGGAGTGCTGATCCCATAAGGTGGGCTGACCCCATGAAGAAGGCTGACCCCATAAGGAGGGATGACCCCACAATGAGGGATTACCCCATGAGGAGGGATGACCCTATAAGGAGGGATGACCCCATAAGGAGGGATGACCCAATGAGGAGGGATGACCCTGTTAGGAGGGCTGACCCCATAAGGATGGCTGACCCCACAAGGAGAGCTGATGCCAGAAGGAGGGCCAACCCCACAAGGAGGGATGACCCCACAAGGAGGGATGACCCCATGAGGAAGGTTGACCCCATGAGGAAGGTTGACCCCAGAACGAGGGCTGACCCCATACGGAGGGCTGACCCCATAAGGAGGCTGGAAACAAGGCAGGAGCTGGGAGGGAGCGGGCAGGCAGCAGCCCCGTGCAGGATCCATGGGTTATGGAGCAGGGTGGGGGTGACAGAAGCAGCAGAATGGGGATTCAGTGGGGTCACCTCCAGCCCTTACAGGTGAGCAAGGAGGTGCCTGCATGGCACCGCCATGGAGAAATCCCCTAAATTCGGGACAGATCTGTGTCCCATGCACTTCCTCATCCTGGCACAGCTGTGGGTTTCTGTCTGATCCCCAACCATGGGGTGGTGACGCGGGGAGGCGCTGAAGCTGTCCTGTGGCAATGAGATCTGGGGAAAAAGAAGAAATCTGGGGAGAAAAGTCCCGTGGGGAGTGGGAGATCCACCAGGGGGCCGCGCTGCCATACAGAGGGACCTGGACAGGCTGGGGAGGTGGGCTGAGAAATATCTCCTGGAGCTCAGGGAGGGGAAACTGGTCAGAACCAGCCCTGGACCCCCCAGCACCACGTGGACCCGCAGGTGCCCGAGCCCAGGAGCCACGCGGGGTGCTTGGGGGGGGAATGTCCCCGCGGTCATTCACCCACCCGGAGCAGGAGGACGGGGGCTGAGTGAGGGGGAGGAGGTGGCAGCGCGGTGAGGAAGGCTGAGCCCAGCTCAGGCGATGCTCCTGGCTCAGGATTTTGGGTTGGCAGCTGGAGAAGCTCCCGGTGCCCTGGGCAGGGTCCCGTCAGGGCATCCGGAGAGCTCAGCACCGCTGATGAACGTGACTGATAAGGGCCCCAAGATGTTCCAGGCAGGGGCTGTGACCTGCCACCAGCTCCAAAGGTCCCTGGGCAGCACCCCACAGCAGATCAGGCCCCCTCCACCACGGCAGGGGATGCTGCAACAGCCCCCGTTGCCACTGCTCACAGAGATTTACCCCAAAAGGACTGCAGCGTTGGGTTCTCAGCCTCACACCGGGAACTGATCCCAAAATCGGTGAGCTGAGTGTACAGACACGAGCGGGAACACAGGGGACAACCCGCAGTGCTGGACCAAAGACTTCCAGCCCCCTGCCTGGTGCCCTGCTGTCACCAGTGCCACCGAATCCCAACCGAACCCACCCCAAAAGGCAGCATGAAGCAGCCCAAGAGCCATCCAGCTCCCTGGGCACCCGGGGACACGGCGGCACCGGGGCCAAGTGGGGCTAAGGGCACAGCCAGGGACATGGGGCTGGAGCCCAGCCTGGCCAGGGGAGGAGGAAGCAGAGGGGAGGAGAGGGGAGCAGAGCATAAAAAGCCCCTGCGGGACACACGGGCAGCAGCAGAAGCGCTGAGGCCATGGAGCAGTACTTCTCAGCCACCCAGAAGATGGAGCAGGAGGTGATGTTCCCCAGCCTGCTGCGAGGGGTCTTCCCGCAGCAGGAGCGGGACGGGGAGGCCCCTGAGGGCGGCCCCACGGACCTGTACGAGCGCTACCAGCTCCTCAAGGCCATCAAGCCCGTGGTGGAGCGAGGCCTGGCCTCCGTCACCGACCCCGGCAGCAGCGGGGACGCCGAGGGTGACACCGAGGTGGCCCCGGATGACGGAGCCGAGGGCAACCTGGAGGAGCGCCTGTCCCACCACGTGAACGGCCTGCAGCAGGTCCTCACCGACCTGACCAAAAACACCAAAGCCCTGACGCGCAGGTACAGCCAGATCCTGGAGCAGATCAACCTCAGCGACGATCAGTCCAGCTCGTGAGCCTGCACCCCCGCCAGCCTCCGAGGTAAGAGTTTTGGGAGATGAGGAGCCCGAGGAGGAGCCGGCCAAGGGGTGGCACAGTGTCATCTCCTTGCCCCATCAGCTGGGCGTCTTCCCAGCGTTTGCATCACTCCCCCAAACCCCAGAAGTTTTGAGCCTTCGTTTTGAGCCCTTTGTTGCTCAACAGCTCCTCCAGTGTTTGTCCTGCTCAGTTGCCAACTGGCACAGGGCTGTGCCGCTGGACAAAGGTCACTTAGCGAGCTCCAAGTTGTCCCCAAAGCCCCCAGCTTGCAGTTTAGGCAATGTCTGGCTCCTGCTGGGCGGACTCCAAATATCCCAAAGCATCTTCAGGGAGGAAGGGGCCGGGTGCTTGGAGGACCCCGAGTTTTGGTCTGCAGGAGCTGCCAGACACTGGTGCTTCAGCTGCTTCTCCTTCCTCTCGGAGGAAAACCATAGGATTAATTTTTCAGGGAGTAAATTGGCCCTTTTGGGTCTCCAGATGTCTAAATGAGACGTGCCATCAGCTACCTCAATCCTCCCTTAGCCTGGAAAACAAAGCCAGGCTCTGGGCTGGTAGGACTTCAATCCCTCAGTCCCTTTGGCCCCTGTACCCAACCCCAACCACGGGCTCAGCACCCAACAGAGCTCTGACAGCGCAAGCATACAGAAAAGATGCCCTGAACAACAACACCAACCCTAATTTTGGACAAAATTCAACCAAGGATGAGGTCTTTCCAACCAAACCACCTCCGTTTTCCCCGCAGGATGCTCTGACGTCCACGGCCCAGCGGCAGCTTTTCTCCTGCGCCAAGTCCCACCGAGGAACGTCCTCTGTGACCAGCGCTGAGCTCGGCCGCCGGCCCGCCGGGCGCTGCCTGGACCAGCCAAGCTGCCCCGCGGCCGATCCCGCCGGCTTCGTCTCACCTCCGTGCCCTGAAGGTGAAATTTCCCTGCAGCAGGGCAGAAGCAAGCGTTCAGTGTTATCGCTCTGTATAAGGCATCTGTAACTTTGAAGCAAGGCTTTTATTTTATTTTATGTTATGTTATTTTATTTTTGCGTGTGTCTAAATTACCTCCCCACTGGTCTCTGATGATGTAACCCAAGGGTGGTCTGAAATAAAATGCAAAGCCTCAAGCAAGTGTGAACGTGTGTTTTATACGGGCTGATCCCTTCCCTTCCCTTCCCTTCCCTTCCCTTCCCTTCCCTTCCCTTCCCTTCCCTTCCCTTCCCTTCCCTTCCCTTCCCTTCCCTTCCCTTCCCTTCCCTTCCCTTCCCTTCCCTTCCCTTCCCTTCCCTTCCCTTCCCTTCCCTTCCCTTCCCTTCCCTTCCCTTCCCTTCCCTTCCCTTCCCTTCCCTTCCCTTCCCTTCCCTTCCCTTCATGTCTCACATTATTCCTCAAGGGAATAAATTATTTTTGCTCACCCTGTAGCCAGGCAGGGCTTCACCAGCTATTAAAACAAAAAATTACCTCTTTTATTCTGTTCCCCTAGATTAAAACAGGCGAGGAACCGGGCTGCATTAATAGCAACCAGGCAATTAAGCAACCAGCTGCTTTCGATGGCATCTTGGGGGCTTTCCAAGGCCACCTCAGACACCTCCTCAGCCCTCAGCCACACATTCCCCAGGCACGCAGAGGTGGGTGGAGGAGATAAAGGACTGGAAGTGTTGCTGGTGTTTGCTCAGCGCCCGGCTGTTTGATTTAGGAGTGGCTCCTGGAGCTGCCCAGTGGCGCAGGAGCTATTTCGCAGCAGTCCTGGAGCAAACTGCTGCTGGTTTTGCTTTTTGGCCACGCTGTGCCTTGTTCCACGAGGCTGGAGGTGTCCCCAGTCCTGGTGTCCTATTGCCTGGCTCTTGAATCATAGAATCACAGAATCGTCTAGGTTGGGAGAGCCCTCCAAGATCACCCCATCCAACCTCTGACCTAACCCCAACCACTCCTCCACTAAACCATGTCACTAAGTCCAACATCTCAACGTTTTTTGAAGACCTCCAGGGATGGTGACTCCACCACCTCCCCGGGCAGCCCATCCCAACGCCTCACAACCCTTTTGGTGAAGAATTTCTTCCTAATATCCAACCTAAACCTCCCCTGGTGCAACTTTAGCCCGTTCCCTCTCATCCTGTCCCCAGCTTTCCATGGAAATCTCCTTCCCTGCGATGCCCTGGAGCACGTGGGTCATGGAAACAGGGCTCTTGAGGTGCCCTCTGCACCAGTTGATGACTCCAACATGACACGAAGGGTGGAGATCAGCCCTGGAGCACCTCCTACACGGAGCAAAGTGCCTTCATCTCCTCGAGTGACTTCTACACCAGGCAAAAGGGAACCCAAGGCCAACAGGAGCCGCTCAGTGCTGCTTCCAAGCTGCTTCCCCACGTCCAAGCTTCTCATTTCCCTCTCTGTTTTCACAGCTGCTTTCCGTAATCGTTCCATTATTTTTTTTTCCCCTCGGATATTTACTTGCAGAGGGGTATAAAACCCAGATAGGAATGCCGTCGACCTAATTCTCTGTAACAGAAGCTGCCTGCTGGATGTGTTAACGAAATAAATCTGGTAAAAAATTCTTGCACGGGCAACACTGCTTTCCAATCCGATGTACGAACGAGCACAGAGCTCTTCCAGCTCATTGTTGCGTGCCTATTTATACAATTTTCAGAACCACATATTTATTCCCCACGAAGCCATTGTCAAGTTGCTCGTTCCTCGGCAGACACCGAGTTATTTAACATGATTATTTTTGTCGCTCAATTATTTTTTTAATTACTTTTGTGGTCGCTTGTGTACAGGGTAATCCTTTCAGGCAATGCAAGGACGGTCCCTTGGAGTCTTGGAGATGTTCTTCTGCCATTCGAAAGCTGGGGACGGTGGGAGATCTACTTTTGAAGTGTCTACAGGAGAAATGTGATAGCTGTTGGCGACCTTCCCTTTGAGAACAGGAAGGGATCTATGACACTCTGAGCTTCTCACTAAGCTCTACGCAGTGGTGCCCCCAAATCCATCAAACCTGCAGGTTTTCTCTTCCCAGCTCAGTGCAACCATTGGAAAAGCCTAGCAGAGATCCTGGGTGGAAATTCCAGCTCAATCCAAAGAAAAATCCATCCCTCAAAGGGAGAAACCCCGCTAACCCCACTGAAACAGCATGGTGGTGGTCAAAGCCTCCCAATGGGTGTGGAGCAGCAGTGGAGCTACAATAGGGCTGCTGGTTGTGGGAATCCCAAAACCCTGGTCGCTCCAGGCTATGGAGACATTCACCCTCTTGGCTTTTTACTTCTTTCCCGAGGGAAGAATGAAATTAAACCAGCCTGGGCTGGGTTTTACCAGCAGCGTGGAGCGCTGAGATCCCATTTCTGCCTTTCAGTGCTTGCTCCCCACCCACCGCTCTCCCCAGCGTTGCTGTGGCTGTGGGGTAAAAGGAGGGACACGAGCGCCTGTTTCCACTTAGTGCAGGCTCAGGGGGCTTGGATGCAGTCAGATGCTGCCCTGCAAAACCTTCCTCGACTGGGACAGCAAGCAGATCGGATGTGTGGCCCCAGTAATTCACGAAGGATTTGGTGTGACTGCCAAAAAAAGGCACCAAATCCCCGTGGGTAAGCAGTGATGTGCCAAGGGTTTGGGCTGCGAGAAAGTTTTTCCTTCAGGACCCTTTTTAGATCAGATGACTTTGGCACTTTAAAGTGGATCCTCACCAAAAAGGAGAACAAAAAAAAATATCCAACTGGGAGTAATTTGCATAGCAGGACTGAGAAATGCCATCTTCAAGCAAGTCGTGCAGCTGGCGGGATTAAAAAGTCCCAGAAGAAGCACGAATAAAAACAATCAGATTTTCTACATACACGGTGACCTCCAGCCAAATATCTCAAAATGCTGATTCTAGGATGTCAGCTAATTCCTCTTGCTGAGCTGGCGAGGATCTGTGTTGTGGCACTGAAGGTTTGTTGTCTCTTCTCTCATCAGCCACCCTCAATTCTGGCACGCGGAAATCTTCGAGGCAAGGTGTTGCACGAAGCAGCCTCTTCTACTGCTCTTCAGCATCTGGGTCCAGCTTTGATGGAGCCTTGAATGAGGACTGGATTTGTTGTAAAGGTGAGCGGGTAGAGGAGATGAAGCCTTTTATTAGACTGATGGACAAAGCTGGAAAAAAAGAGGCAAGCTGAAACAGAAGCTGAGAGACCTGAGGAAGCCTCCTGTGCCCCAAAGCCTGCACGTTTTTATCCATCTCCAGCAAAAACTCCTCTTAGCTTTGGACAACCACGTCCAGTTTGGCCAATAACGAAACAAAGACACAGAAGCGATGAGTGGCCTTAGGACAAATCTGTAAGCAACAGGGGACCCCGAAACACTGAATTTTTTTAAAAAAAGAAAAGGAATGAACAGATTTCCTTGTGGGTGTTTCAGTTTTGTGGGAAACAGCCCCACCGCCACGCAACCTGTGGTGTTTCCCACTTCTGATCTTTGCTGAGCACGGGATATCTGAGACCAACACGCTGCGCAAAAAAGATACCGACCAAATCTTTCCGGCCCGATTGCAAAGAATGGTTCAGGCTCCAGCAGAGATTCGGGTTTGGTCCTGTTTACCCTGCACGAATTACTCAGAAGCCGGGGTTTGTATTGGCAACAAGGGAAATAACACCGCCTGGGCCAGATGGTAGGCACCCCGAGCCGACAGCGGCATCGGATACAATAGCGGCATTGGTGAGATGGTTTGGGGCCAAAAAAAAAAGGGGGGGGGGGAACAAAAAGTGGTAAAAATGTTGATTTGGTTTCAATCCAGCCCAGTGGGGCTCCCCAGAGGTGCTCCTTCTCTGGAAAGGATCATTGTGCTCCTGGTGACGGCGCAGGTAGAGTTACAGGAGGTGTGCGCTGGCAGCCAGCCCGAGTCCAGCCCGCTCCCCGCTGATTGCCAGAAAGCTAACGAGCAAATGCTTCCGCTTTCACGCTGTTCCCTCCCCTCTGGCTGGACCTGCAACCTGTCCCGAGGCTGTGTTAGGGCCAAAACTGGAGCTTCTGGGGCAGCAGATTAGGTAAAAAGAGCAACCCAGCGAAGTAAAATCGAGTGAAGGAGGGCCGGAGGGGCCATCCAGCGTGCGGGGCAGGAGCTGAGCAGAAAGTATCGGGTTTTGTGGTGTCGACAAGCCACTGCCTGCCTTCTTTCCACCGTGGGTCTCAGGGAGATGAGCATTTCGTCGGAGCACAAGCCCCTCGGGAAGCAGGTCACCGGCAGCCTGCACACGGTGAGTAAGGTACGGGCTCGGGGACACAGCTCTCTCCTCTGGGATCACAGCTTCATTATAGGCTTCATTATAGGGTTTTTTGTCCCCCATCTGCTACTTCGAAGACACCAGGGCTTGCCAGATGTGTGGTGACGAAGAGGATTCTGCTTTGCTTACAGAAGGGCCACGTCCCTCGCAGGCATACAAGGCAGCAGCAAACAGCCTAGGTGGTTATTTTTCTCTTTTGGCAAGTGGTGGAATTAATTTGATATTTGATGTTAACCTCGATTTGCTGCATCCCTAACGTAAAAGTGTGCTGTGTGGGTTGTTAGTCTGGCTACTGTATTAACAAAGACTACGTTTTCCATTTGTATGAGTGGCAAACATTAGGAAACACTCAGCCTGCCTCCCGAAAAAGGAGCAAGGGCTCAAAAACATGAGACTCTCCTAATAATGAACCCTGCTGGGGAAAGCTGTTGTTATCACTTGGAGTAAGGGCAGATTTCCTAATTTAGAGGTTTTACTGTAGGAACAGCTTTGGGGTGTGCTTTTTAGCAGGTAGAAATCACTAGATACTCTCAGAAAATTGTTTTCTCTTCTCTTGGCCCTGTCACAGATGCTTGCCCTTGAGACGAAGCCCCCATCGCTGGGGCAGCTGGGTCTTTGGCCAGCATCTCCTGTCATTTCCCTGGCTTGCCTAAGCCGTGAGCTCATTTCTGCTGGACCTCACGGCTTGCTGCTGTTTTAAAGACGAGGTTTCCCCCAGCCATGAGTTGTCTGTTCCTATCCCCTCCTCTTGCCAGCTCTGGCTGGCACGCTTCACTTCCAGCATGTGACTGGAGGCACTGGGGCAGATCCTTGCGTGGTCAGATCCAAGGAAGAGGAGGGCTGGTTGTTGACTCGCTCCGTCCCAATGGCAGGCGTGGTCCTGGGAGTGTGATTTGTCACAGGAGTGACGTTGTGAGAGGAAAGAAGTGCCTCATTTCTTCCTCTTCTCGCTCGACTGAGCGCTAAAAAAACCCAAAGGGAGGCTGCTAAAAGTTCTTCAGCAAGGTCAGAAGTGACGCCAGGTCCCGCGCTCTGCGCAGGCCTCACCTGACATTTCAGACAGTGAACTAAAAGAAACATAAATCAAAATCCAAAATTTGCCTTCTTCCTTCTTCAATCCACCTCAGCTCCATGAATTATCCTCTTTACATCCCATCTCATGCTACCACAAGCAGATACTGAGGTAAAAAGATTCTGTGCTCCACCTCAGACATGCTGGATGGTGGCATCCTGCTTCAGGGTTTGTAACAGACCCCCCAGACAGCTGAAAACCAGTCCCACCACGTCTAAGATTTCAAAAAGCTTGAGTTTTGCTTCTGAAGAGAAAATATTACCTCAGGTGAGAGGAACGGAGCTGCACAGCTTTGAGATGTATCCTCACCCCTCTGCAGTGCAGCAACAGGAGGGTGAGGGCCCTGAAAGCAGAGATAACGCTCATGTGGGGTTTAGGAGATCGACATCAAACCCCAAAACCACTGACAGCTTCCCCAGGACTCTTCTTATCTGTCTTTCCTACGGGTAAAATGACTCTGCTATGTCCCAGGGATGTGGTGAGGACCCATTTAGAAATGTCCAAGTCTCTGCTGCTCTGGTTATGTGGACCAAGCATAAATATCCTAAATTTAGAAACAAATGATGAGGACATTCCCATCCACCCCCCTTGGGACAAGGGTTCATCCTGCTCTTTACGCTGCCATTCCAATTTCCAGCTGCAATTGTATTTATTTTTTCCCCTTTTCCCTGACTCTTCCATGCTGACAGCCACTGAGGGGTAACACATGTGGGGTTTTTGTTCCCTTGTGCCACCCGCAGCTATCACCCATTGTGGAGCTGAACGTCGGGGGGGAGCTGTACACGACGACGCTGAGCACCCTAAAGAAACACCCTGGCTCCAAGCTGGCAGAGATGTTCACCGGCCAGCCCAAACTCAGGCGAGACTCAGAGGGAAGGTTCTTCATCGACAGGCCGGGCACCTATTTCAAATACATCTTGGAGTACCTGCGCAGCAACCAAGTGCCCACCCAGTGCGTCCAAGATGTCTACAAGGAGGCCTTGTTCTACGACATCGAGCCCCTGATCAAGCAGCTGGAGGACTCCCCACAGATTTTCGGGGAGCTCGTGGCAAGGAAGCAGTTCCTGGCCCGCGTGCCCAACTACAGTGAGAACATCGAACTGATGATCCGCATCGCCAGGGCGGAGGCGGTGGCGTCCCGCTGCTCTGGTGTCATCGTCTGCGTTGTCCGAACGGAGGAGGACGCGGCCAGGTGCCAGGATGCCTTGAACAGTTTGGACATGGACAAAAAATCCGTGGTGAAGTTCGGCCCCTGGAAAGCAGCGCCGAGCATCTCTGATCTGCTGGACTGCATTCAGATGGATGTTGAAGCCAAAGGGTACAAGATATCCTTCCAGCCCCACGTTGCCGAGAAAGGTTTTCGCTTCAAATCGCACGACTTCTTCTACAAATTCCTGTTCACCTGGTGGTAGAAAAGTGCCACCGCTGATGGAGGGCAGAAGAAAGCAATTATTTAAACAACTTTACTTCGTCTGTGGAGGCTGTGGGCCCACGAAAGACTCTCTGGTTGTTTGCCAAGTTAAAGAGCATGTTTTGTTGGGCTTTTGGGGATAACTATACAAAAAGTGTGTGTCTTGAAATGCAGTATGATGTTTTCCAAAATCTGTATTCCTTTTGTGTCCACTAGTACTGACTATATTGAGAAGTAAAGGCACTGCAGAGCCAGAGGTACCAGGAAAAGGAGGAAATTTAATCTCTGTTGCCAACAATTAGATGAATTGAGGGAGCCAGATTTGAGGGTTGAGCCAATCTTACTCAACCTAAGGGAAATAAATAATCCCAAATACCTCCTGTGGACATGCGTCATTAGTCTCAGTACAAACAGGAACACTCTGCTGCCTTAGGGTCCAAGCTTGTTACTAGGGTTAAGAGCAGCACATGGACTTGTCCGCCGCACTCAGCTTTATTTTGACTCATAAACACCAAGATCTAGAGTCTCTTCACACTAACGTGCTGACCTCAGAGCCTTCTCCTTGCTTTGAACACCCATAAATTAAAGTCTGTTGTACCAGAAGCTGCGCAGAGCGTAGCAGCTGCAGTTTTATTATCAATAAACACAGACAGTATTGACTATAAAGGACACAGACCAACCTCTAAATACTAGCAAACACTTGCAGTGTTGAAAAAAAAAAATCAATTTTGTAAAGCAAGAGATCAAATCTGGAAGTAGTTTTGAGATTAAAGGCAGGAGTACATAAAGTCTTTCCTCTGATTAATACTTCACTGTTTCTCATGAATAATAATCATAATTATAATCAGACATAATCTGAACTGTGGAAAAAAAAAAAAAAAAAAAAAAGGAAACTCCAAGTGGAATCACTGAAAGCTGCGTAAATACTTACTCAACTTGAATTTGGATCTTTAATGAGAAAGCAAAAGCTCTGGCTGTCATGGTTTTCATACCAGAACCTATGTTAAAAAGAATTTCAGTGTCCCAGTCTCTCCTCTTGTTCCTTTCTAGCCTGCTCTCCAGCCAATGTATTTATTACTGCTATTTATTATTTATTTGGAAGGAAAGATAGCTTTCCTTTCAGCTATGGTCTAGGATCAACAAAAAATAAAAATGCCATCACTGATATGAGGACACACACTCCTCTCTCCTGTCACACTACTTCAATCTTTTTATTGGGGCATTCATTATTATTACAGCACCATTTTTAATTTTATAAGCTTCTGGAAGAATAGGGAACCCCCCTGTGATTTGACTGGAAGGAAGTGCCACTGAAGCTAAGGCCTGGGTCTTTAATGGTTATTCTGCTTTACAGCATATGTCTTGGGTCCTAAATCAGGTATAAAAAACATGTCAATATTCCAAATGTTTTTTTGTTGTTTTGTTTTTGTTGGTGTTGCTGGTTTTTATATTATTATTATTTTATTATTATTGTATTTTTTTTTTAATTTTTGTTTTTACTGGAGATGGCTTTTAGGTTGGTTTTAATAACTGGGGATATCTGAAAATCATGATGGCTAATTTGATTACGGCTATATTTCTTTTACTTCTAAGAACTCTAAGAACTCCTCCCTGTTAAGGGCAATAATCTCTGGGGTGATAAACCAATATATTTTGACAGCTCTTTGAATGATACAGAAGTGCTATATTTACTGACATCCTCCGAGATAAATCCCTGAATTCAAAAGCTTTATCCTCATGCTAATGGATTTGAACCATTTCTAATTGTTTGATTTCAGATGTGCTCATCCTGACACAAATACCCCAGCAGTAAAATTTGGGAGCCATGCCACTGGCCTCCATGCAGTTCAGCCATAGGCGTGAGGGGACATGTCGAGACCTCTTACATGTATAACCTTGTTAAGAACTGGCAGAATCAAGGTCTGAAAAGGCAAAAGGTTTAGAAAATAGGATCTGTGATCATAACCAGGTGGTTGATGGCACTTAGCCTGGAAGATAGATGGATAAGGCTTTCACTTAGACAAATGCCTGTTATAAGGAGAGGGAGATCAGTTACTCTTGATCTATATTAAGGTTGGAAGAAGGGGTAACTGGCTTAAGTCACAACAAAAATTAGCCATTCGGAAAAAAACAAAAACAAAACAAAACAAACAAACAAACAAAAAAAAAAAACAACAATTATAGCATAGTTAAAGCCTCAACCAACCAACCTCCTAAGACTGTAGAACCGCTGCCATTAAAAAGTTTAATTCTTTTATTAAGGATAATCTGATTACACTTGGCTCTAGTTTAGAGGTAGAGGACAGACAAGAGCAGCAGTACCCAGGGACTCTTCGCTACTGCTGCTTCTTTCCTCTCTCTTTGAAGGAGACACATCTGAAGACTTTGTTAATCATTCATGTGTGCCTAATGCAATACTTGCCTATAATATGAGCAAGGCCAGGAAACTTCAAGCCACATCCGTATTTCAGTTTTTACAAGATGTAGCATCACATACATCAAATATTCCCTCAAATACTTAAAACAGTCGGAGATAACCAGATTAAAATAGAATGAGGTGACACCTAGCCTTGAAAGGGATTCAGGATGTGCACTTTTTCAATAAACCAGTTTTAGTATTTTAGTATTTTCCAACATTTTTCAAGGAACTGGTTGCAGCAAGAGCAACACTGGCCATTTACATCAGTTCCATGGGACAAAATTCACTGAAGATCCTTTATATACTTTATTTCTCGATGACTGGGACCCTCCCCTTTTTCCCCATTGACTGGGTAGTCCAGGTTCACAACCTATGTGATGCTTCCCAGGTAATACACGGCTTTCAGTTGCCAGCCTGTTGTTTTTCAGATTTCTTTTGGCTTTCTTACTCTTTGAGGTGGCAATGTTTCTTCACTTATATGACGTGAATTTCACCTAATCTGCACTAAGGAGTCTGGTTGTCTGCATTTTACAAGGTTGTCTGTCAAGCTTTTTTCTCACTGCAAGCATATCTCAATACCACATTCCTTCCCTCTAAACAATGCAACTCTGTACAAAAACAACATTTTTGTTCCCACACACATGGTTTCGCAGCATCTTTCACCACACTCAGGGAAACACCTGAGGGAAGCTGAAGGAACCACCACTACCACCACTTCTCACCAAAATTATAATAAATAATAAACCCACAGCGGAGCAAAGCCACTGCAGCAAGGGTGGTGGGCGTCAATCTTTGGAAATGCTGCCACTTGGCGCCATGTGGAGGGCATTTTTGAGGAAAAATGAGCCCCTGTGGGGCACTTCTGGGGAGGTTCAGGTTGGAAATGAGGAGACATTTCTTCTTAGAAGGAGCATTGGGACGGGTTGCCCAGGGATGTGGTGGAGTCCCCGTCCCTGGGGGTGTTCAAGGAGAGGTTGGACGTGGTGCTTGGGGACAGGGCTTGGTGGCGACATTGCTGGTATGGGGTGGTTGGACCAGATTGCAGTTTTTTTTCCAACTTTCATAATTCTGTGATTCTATGCGCCCCCCCCACCCATAGGCGGCGCAGGCCGCGCGGCCGCCATCTTGTGACCCCCCCCCCCCCCCCGCGCCGTTCCCATGGCAACAGGCGGCCGCCCCTCCCTTCCCCGGACCTCCAGACCATAGAGACGGACCTCCAGCAGGGATAGAGAGGCCGGAACTCTATGGTAGGGCGGCGGTGACAAGATGGCGGCGCACCTGAAGAAGAGGGTGTACGAGGAGTTCACCAAGGTGGTGCAGGTAAACAGGGCCGGGGGCGGCTGAGGGGGCTTGGGGGGAGTCCAGGGGTCTTCTGTGAGGGGCAGGGGGGAGAGAGCGGGGAGAGGGGGGCGGCTGCCGGTTTGGGGGAAGGGGGTGGGGGTTTGGGGTGGGGGTGGGGGGGTCTGTGAGGGGTTATTCGGGTTGTGGAGGGGGCTGTGGGGCTGTGGAGGGGGCTGTGGGGCTGTGGAGGGGGCTGTTGGGTGTTTATTTCGGGGTGGGGAGGCCGGAGGGTCACTGTTGCCAGGGGAGGGGGGAATGGTGGTGGTCCCAGCCCAGGGAGGAGAAGGGTAAGGGGGTTTCTTAGGGTTGGAGGAGCTGCTCTGGAGGGGGAGGTGAGGGAGGAGCGGCTGTTTGGGGTTGGAAGGGGCTGGAGTTACCTCAAGCGGTGTTTACCTGCATGTGGGAGCTGCCCCAGAGGGCTGCAGGGTGTTCCAGAATAAAGAGAACCACCAGTGAGTGCCGTAAGAGCTTCCTCAGGGAAATATTCCCCCTGTGTTTCTGCCCCGTGCCCCCGCAGCAGCAGCATGAGGACCTGTCGGCCAAGAAGCTGCGCCTGACCAAGCCCAGCAAGTCCGCAGCGCTCCACGTCGACCTGTGCAAAGCCACCTCGCCTGCCGATGCCTTGCAGTACCTGCTGCAGTTTGCCAGGAAGCCCGTGGAAGTGGAGAGTGTGGAAGGCGTTGTCAGGATCCTGCTGGAGCATTATTACAAGGTAGTGAAGCAGGGAGCCAGACATGCTTTCAGAGTCCTTCTGGCCTTATTATCTTGGGGTGGGATTGGATGTGGAACAGGAATTCTCTGGCTCCTGCGTTATCTCAGTTGCTTTGCATGAGGAGAGTGAGTCCTTTACCTTCACAATTACAGCTCACACCACCTGGTCCGTGAAACCGTTTAGTTTAGTTTAGTGGCAGGGATGTGAGCTATGTTCTCTCTGCAGATGGTCTGCATGTTTAATTTGAAATTAACTTTCCAAGCATCAGAAGCCATGACAAGAAGCTTTCCAAGTTGTCCAAAGCTGGCTCAACTTTATTTAAATACCTCTTAGTTTTTCTAAGAGCGGAGAAACATTTTAACTGTTCCTAATGCTGTGGACAGGCCACCTTTAAGATGTCATTTGTGAAAAACTCTTAAAGGAAAAGCTTTTCAACCAAAAAATCTTAGCAGCAAGATAACAAATAAATAACACTTCCTTCACGCTAGCTGGATATTGATCCTTAATTTGATAAACCAAACGTTATTGTAGCTAACAAAGCTGCACTGTGAGCTGAAATGTTTCTCATAACTGTCCTTGTTCTGTTTGTTCTTTGCTTTATAATTGAGTCTACTCTGCTTTGAATTGATACTAAAGCTCTAAGCTGTGTTTTAGCAGCTTCTGTACTTAACTTGCTTTTGGCTTGTGTCTTGAAACTGTTTTACTTTTTTTTTTTTAAAAGGATTTCATTAATTTCATAATTAACTTCATAATTTCACTATTGGACTATTCTGTGCTCAGAAGAGCTAACAACTTAAGGAACCTAACTTTATAGTTTTCCATGAAGAAAATCATGGTTCCTGATTTTAAAATGCAATTGCAATTTGTGTTTCAGTCTCTATCAGAAAAGAGACTCTTAAAGCTATAGCTGAGGTTGGGTTTTCAGGTGCCCAGCCAGTTACAGAAAGCAGCTTTTGAAAACCATTGCAGTCCTGCAGCCGACCTTATGGTACCATAAGGTCAAATTTTCTGAAAAAATGGTTTCTGAGAATCTCCTGGGAGCCTGGAACTGAACTGGTCTTTCAAAAACTTCACCCTGAAAGTGGGAACTGCGGTGGAGACGGTTGTGTGATGATGAATTTTGTTTGTTGCTTTATTTAAGGTCATGCTGAGGGTGGCTGGGATGAGGGTTTAGAGGCACAGCAACTTTCTGGTGTTCTGCTCGTTGAGGTGGCGATCAGACCTTTAATATAAAAGAGAAGTTTCTTGTTCTCTGCTCACAAACCATTAGAAAGAGGAGAAAACACCTGGGCTGGGAGGCTACTTATAGCTCAGTAATGATAACATTGCAAACATTGTGCACAAGGCATTTAAATGTGCCTTTATAAGGTTTCTCTTTTTTTGCGTTTTGAGGAAATCCGTGCATCCTAACACTAATGCACGTGGTCCAGTGAGATGAATGGTTGCTCAAGCCCAAGTTTCCAGCTCTAAAGAGCGAAAATGCTTCTTGGCTCTTTTTGGAAAGAGGCTGCTCCTAGAGGCGTTGCGTTTGTCAAGGGAATATGGCACTGAAGTCTCTCCTAAACACTTCTGGAAGATGTGATAGTTGTAATATTGCTCCAGTTATTGAAAGTGTCATCATTGTACCTGTAACGTTGCTGCACCTCTGTGTTCAGCACTGTACATTTGCTTGGTTTAAAATCCAAACTTAATTTTGACTTTTTACCCTATTTTGGATATCATTCACAGCACGAATTTCCTTCCTCTTAGGACTAGAAGGGTTGGGTGCACAAGTCTGTAGAATGCTCAGATTAATAACTCATGGAAATACATACTGTTTGTTCATTAAAAACTTACAAAATATTAACATTATCAGCAGTGAATTTTCCAGGATCTTGAAAACCTAATTATTTAAACTCTAAATTTTCAAACAATCATGAAGGCAACCTTCAGGAATTATGAATAAAAGAATGGTTTTGAAATGTCCTGGAAGCTGCCACAGAAACATTCCGGTGTGGTTACTTTCCTGTGAGGTGTGCTGTAAAAAGCAGACAGGAGGAAGTAGCCAGACAGTAAAATTCAGTCCCGTGTGCTGAATTGTAAATGGGTCCTGCATCTGTGCAGTGTTTTTTGCTCTCCAAACTGAAAAAAAGTGATGTCTGTTGTTCCTTCCAGGAGAACGATGCCTCTGTGAGACTGAAGATTGCTTCCTTGCTGGGTTTGCTATCGAAGACTGCGGGATTCTCCCCGGACTGCATTGTGGATGATGCCATTAACACACTTCAGAATGAGAGTAAGCCACAATTTGCAGGTGGTGCTTGAGGTTGGGGCAGAAGGGTGTAGCCAGGAGGTCGAGGGAAGCAATTATTGTCCTTTCCTCAGCACTATTTAGATGCTGCATCAACTTTTGGGCTCCTGGTGCCAGATAACTGCTGGTAAGTTTGGTTGAGTTCAGCAGAGGGCAACCAGGGTGACGGGGGGGCTGTTTTACACGATGTACAAGGAGAAGCCAAGGCAACAGGGCTTATTTTTGGCCCTAAAAGGAGAAAGCTCTGCGAGGACCTTCAGCACCAAATGATTCTATAATTCTGGGGCTGGTGAGGAGCTCAGCAATGAGGTAAATCACTTTTCACTCTTTCCTTTTGCAGAGTCTCATCAGGTCCTTGCTCAGCTGTTGGACACCCTGCTGGTGATCGGCACGAAGCTCACAGAGAACCCCTCTGTCAGGATGAGGCTGGTAGAGGTGGCCTGTAAGGTAAGACAGCTCCGTAGCAAAGCTCTGCTCTTGAATATTCATTTTGGGATTCAATCCCTTTTGGGAGAGATCTTGAGGTATTAAAATTTAAATAAGAGTGACTTGAAACTGAACGTGGTGTGAGCACAACACTGACTCTCGTTAGCAAGTTTATAAATGGCACTGGTGTTTGTGAGGCATCTTTGCTGCTTTTTAAGATATTTTTCTCTTTCTCTTATGTTTTATAAGCATATTGGTGATTTGTAGGTGATATTTAGAAACTCAACTAAGAATATTGCCTGACAAATAGCTTATTTTATTAATAGAAAGAATTAAGAAGCATTAAAATACTTAAGCAAATGCGTTTATAATCTTTTTAAATGTTCATCGCTGCCAGAGGAAAAAATACGTCCTCACTGCTTAACTTATTTTAAATTTTTTCATCAAAATGCCAACATTTCTTAACTGCTAGAAATCCTATTATGAGTAGTTCTTTTGAAGGGATAAAAGAACAATCCAAATCCAATTATATCTATTCTTCTCTCGTATTTCATAGCATCTGACAGATTCTTCCCATGGGGTGAGAAATAAGTGTCTTCAGTTAATTGGCTGTCTTGGACCGGTGGAGAAAGGTGTTGCAAAAGAAGCTGAGAGCCAGGCTGCCAAAGATGTCCAGAAGATAATAGGGGATCATTTCAACGACCAGGACCCTCGCGTTAGGACAGCAGCTATAAAAGCCATGGTAAGTAGTGCTAATATAGTGGAAGAAACTGCTTGGGGTTCTATAAGGAAGATATCTCAGAAATTTGTAGCAGCAAAAATACGAGCGATGAATGCGCAGCTGAGAATTTTGGTTGGTGTGAGTTGCTTCTGAGTAGATGAGTATACAGAACCTCCTCTGTTACTCTTAAAGTTCATAACAATATCCCATCTAACCTGATAGTGAACAAGGGCACTTTCGTTATTGTTCTTAAACTCTGAAGAAAGAAGCAAAACCCATTTGAGAGGTCACACTTCACTTGAATCTGTCCAGAATCTCCCTCTGCTGGAGGCTGTGCTCGTCCTTTGTTTTCATTCCATTTTGATTTTTTCATACAACTTTTTAAACCTCTTTAGTGACTTCTGTATTGACATTTGAACCACGTCCCTAGTAAAGTGTCTGACCTTTAAATTTAATAATTACAGCACAAAGTCAATTGTTTTGCTTCAGTGTAAAGATCCTGAATGGATTCAGGGTCACTAACCTCTTGTAGGCTTTTTGATGGCAGTTTTCATTGCTACTGTGTTTTTTGTTTATGGATTTTACGCTATGTTACCAGCATATTGTGTTTTGAAATGAATACAGAAAAGCAACTGTTTCCTTTGTTGTTGACTGTATTCAATGCTGCTGTTCTTGTTTGTCAGATTTACTTTGTTCCAAATGGCGACAAACAAGGTTTAGTATGATTTAGTTTTTCGTTTTTCGTCTGGTTGGGTAATTGAAGATTTATAGAGCAGGAAAATTCAGTGGCAATACTGCTTCTGGGTCCGTGTTTCAGGTAGTGGATGAAGCTGAATAACACCAAGCAATTGTTTGGAGTTTGAGGGACCGAACAGGCAACGCGTTTATATAAATGGTGTTTTCCTAAGCAATCAAAGCATAAATGGTCGTGACATTTAAAAGTTTATACTGAAATCAAGATTTTTATTTAAAATACTTGGTTGTGTAATAGCCTAATTATAGCAGCAATCAACAAATGCAAGCAACTAACTTTACTCAAAGCAGAAGAAGTGATGAAAAGTGACAATTAAAACTGAAGTTATAATCCCTTTTTTCTTTTTCTTTCCCCTGTAGCTGCAGCTTCACGAAAGAGGATTAAAATTACAGCAGGCCATTTACGGTCAGGTAAAACCTCATATTCATTTGTATTTATTTTGTACTTGTTTGCCTATCTTGCTTTTTTAGATTCTATGACGATGTGCTTTGAAAGGTGAAAATCACTGAACAGAGGTGGGGTATTCTGCACACAGGTTGCCCATATTCTTTGTTGCCCTATGGCAGTGCAAATAAGAAACTGATTTGCATCTTTTTGATCTCAAGTGCACTAAACTATGTGTTTTGATTGGAATATATTGTTCAATGGGGGGAGATAACCATGGGAAGAGCAAGGCATTGCATAATTATTACTGCCATCTTGCGATCTCAAAGCGTTAAACCCTTGTATATTGGGGAATATACCTGATGCCTGGGTTTGTTACGGAATCACAGGGTTTGGCTTGGAAGAGACCTTAAAGCCCACCCAGTTCCACTCCCTGTGCCGTGGGCAGTGACATCTTTCACCAGAGCAGGTTGCTCAAAGCCCCATCCAGCCTGACCTTGAACACCTCCAGGGATGGGGCACCCACAGCTTCTCTAGGCAGCCTGTGCCAGTGCCTCAGCACCTTCTGATTGAAGAATTTCTCCCTTACATCTAATCTAAATTGATGCTCTTTTAGTTTAAAGTTACTCCTTGTCCTGTCCCTACACACCCTAGAAAAATGTCTCTCCCCATCTTTCTTACAAGCCCCTTTAAGCATTGAAAGGCTGCAATAAGCTCTCCCCAGAGCCTTCTCCAGGCTAAACAACCCCAGCTCTTTCAGCCTTTCTTTGCTCCAGCTCCCTGATTATCTTCAGGGCCTCCTGTGGACCTGCTCGTGTTATGTCAGTAGGGTTGCAGAGCTAAGTCCTAGGAAAGAGTCATGCTGTGTGCTTCCCACACAGTGCAGGCATGTCTGGAGCACACTGCGTGTGCCTAACAGGCTTTATTAGGACTTCCCTACCTGATCAAATTTGGAAATATGGGGGATTAGAAGAGAAGACTGATTTTATCCTCATTTATAATGTCTGGACTGATTATGGTGAGGATCATAAATTTGTGGGAAACGGTATACTGGATTGCAAATCTTTTTTCAGGCCTGCAAGCTGTTGGCAGACGATTACGAGCAAGTTCGCAGTGCTGCAGTTCAGCTCATTTGGGTCCTCAGTCAACTTTATCCTGAAAGGTATGTGCTGTGTGCAAAGTGACTCAAAAAGGAGGCACGGAAATCTCCTAATCCTGGCAGTTTTGTGCCAGGAAGTCTCAGGAGCAGCTGTTTAAAAACTGATGTGTTCAAAATGCTGACACCTGATGAGAAGGCACTGATTCGGATGACGTTTTGGTTCCTGATATTTATTGTACATCCATGGGAATTCAGTTTAATTATATTTTTGTTTTCCATCATGCTGCATGGCATCAGGTCAGCAAGCTGAGTTCCATTTCTCTCTCCTAGTATTGTCCCGATTCCCTCATCTAATGAAGAAATTCGTTTGGTTGATGATGCATTTGGAAAAATCTGTCATATGGTTAGCGATGGCTCCTGGGTTGTTAGAGTGCAAGCTGCAAAATTATTGGTAAGGTGCATTCTTTTCTCTGTCTGATAGTTCTTTTTCTGTTAGGTTTCCTTTTTTTCATCTACTTGAAATAGGAGGGAATTTTATAACAGCTTAGATCTATTCATACCAAAATTCTGAGAAGGAAAAAAGAGAGAGGTTGAGTGCATGGTGTTGAGTACGTTTGTTTGTTTTTTCTCAGCTGATCTCTACAATAATTCTTTCCTTGAGGTTAGACAGATATCCAATAAAAAGCAAGCACTTGGAATAATTTCCCCTTCCACTTCCCCAGGACATGTAAACAACTGAACTCAAGAAAGGCCAGATTAAATTCAGTGGGAAAATCAGCTGTTCTGCTTATGTTAAGCAAACTGTTCTGGGCTCTGCCATGCAGCAGTGTCAAGCAGTATATTAAACTGTTAGCGTGAATTAATTTCTCACAGTAGGAAGAAAAAGTAGGATTTGACCCTATGCTGGGATGTATCAGGAAACTGTATGGTAAAATTGAGAAGAATCCTTATTTCCTTTTGATATATATATATTTTTTCTGTCCTTTAGGGTTCCATGCAACAAGTTAGCTCCCATTTCTTGGAGCAGACCCTTGACAAGAAGCTCATGTCGGATCTGAGGGTATGGAAATGCTTGCGTGTTGTTTTTTTTAACCTGTACACTAAAATGGCACAGCACCTGTTAATGTTGAGCGTGTTTGTTTTGCATGTCCTTGCCTCAGGGCTGCTGAGAGTTAATTGATGATGGCAGGTTTTCTTTTAGATTAAAGTCAGCGAAGCAATTGCCAGTTTTAGATTTCGTTAGCTGAGCTGTGTAATAAACAGCTCTAGGCTATTCAGGTTTCACAGATGAGAGGTAAACGCTCGTGTTCTTCTGACAGCCGTTTAGCTAAAAGCTGTGTTTTGTGCAGAGAGATTGCATCCTGATTTTGGGAGCAAGTTTATGGCAGCATCCTGCAAGATCTGGCTGGTAGTCAGAGACATTTCAAGAGCGATGAGCATCTAGAGACTGGAACCTTTGAGCCCTATGAGCAAAAAAAGCCACTTTTCAGTAAAATTTCTTCCCTAAGTAGCTTGCTCAAGGTATTATGTTCCGTTTTCTCTTGCCTACAAAACAATAATGAAGCCAGAGCTGTGGTATCATCTGTTTTTTTTGTAGATTGGATATTGGATACTTGACAGATGGGCCTGTGCTCTACCCAGTTTGGTTACGAAAGATGTCTAAGACTATGTTAATTAAAATATATTCATTACTATCCTTTCCCAACGTCAGAAGCACAAAGAATTACTGGCAATTCGAAATATTTGTAGAGGAGAAGGTATTAATAGCTTTTCTCAGCATTTGCATGTCTACGTCAGTGTCTAAACCTCGAGATACATCCGGTTTTGAATTAAAAAATAATATTTTGTTGAGTCATCTTTAAAGGTTCCCATGTTTGTAACTGAGAAATCTGTTTGGACAGAGGAAGCGCACTGCGCATGAACGAGCCAAGGAACTCTACAGCTCTGGGGAGTTTTCAAGTGGCAGAAAATGGGGAGATGATGCTCCCAAAGAGGAAATCGATACAGGTGCTGTGAACTTGATTGAATCAGGAGCTTGCGGAGCCTTTGTTCATGGCCTGGAAGATGAGATGTATGGTAAGTGTTAACTTACGCAGTGACCACGTTGCATAGGATGTACAAGCTAAAAAATTTTATGTATTTATTTATTTATGAACAAAATAGATCACCTGGCTGGTGTGCGTCTCTGCATGTGAGGTTTTCTGTTTTTTAAACTAATTGCAGACTTCAAGGTGTTGGATTTTTATTTTTTCCTTTCTCATCTCGCAGTTGTTTCAGAGATATTAGTGGTGCTCGGTATTTTGGAAAGAAATGTTGAATTGAGTAGCCAAAATCAAACAGCTTTAAACAGTAAAGTTTTAGTAAAATATCTGGGAAGAAGTGGTTGCTTATGCTATTCAGAACCCCCTTTTTTTTTTTTGTGACTTAAATTTAACAGTTGAACATGTTTTGAACATGAAACATAAGCTTATGTTGTTTGAAATTGGTGTTTTTCTCTGGAAGAAGGAAAATCAGATCTGCTGAGGGGTTTATGGAACTTGGTATTTAACTCAAGGCACTGCAAGAGACCTCATCCATGGAGTCCAGTGAGAATTCACAATTTCGCCAGGGGAGTTTTAGGTTAGATGTTAGGAAGAATTTCTTTACTGAAAGGGTTGTTAGGCACTGGAACGGGCTGCCCAGGGAGGTGGTGGAGTCACCATCCCTGGAAGTCTTTAAAAGACGTTTAGATGTAGAGCTTAGGGATATGGTTTAGTGGGGACTGTTAGCGTTAGGTCAGAGGTTGGACTTGATGACCTTGAGGTCTCTTCCAACCTAGAAATTCTGTGATTGTGTAATTCCTTGTGTAAACATTGCAGCTTCGATCCTCACAGATACCAGAACTAGCAAAGACAAGCCCTCATATTCCTCAAAACATTTCAGAATCCAGCAGTTCCAATTAACAGAAGCTTTCTAATTTCTAACTGATGTTTATCCATGGCCAACTTGCATCCATTTGTTCTTAGGCAACGTGTTCTTTTTTTTAGGTTTTAGATTAAACTGTTGTTGCTGCTCTCAAGGATTGGCTTTCCTAATGAATTAAATTAATTTTTTGCAAGGGGCTAACTAGGCTACGTTCCTTTTACACCATTATTGACCAAAAGCTTTCCTCTTGGCCAGTCAGAATGAATATTCTTGAAAATTGGTGACTGGTTCTGTGTGGTTTTGGGCATTTGCATTTCAGGTGGGGTCTTGCTTATATCTTTAGCAATTGTATTTATAATTCTTTGATGAAAATAGCTATGTTTTAAGATCACAAGGATGTGCTCTAACGTACTAAGGTCTCCCAGCCTTGCTGTGATGAACTTGGAGGCCTTCATCTGCTTTACAGCAGATGATATCTGGTCAGTTCTTTTAAAAAAGATAAATTATGAGTATCAAAATGGGCATTCAGGAGCTTTTAAGTTCGGCTGTAGCATTGAGCATGCTGGTGGCCTCAGGAAGGTCTGTGTGTTTTAGCCTTTTGTAGCCCAACTTTCCTGGGGACAAAGTGGAGGTTTGTATTTCAAAAGGCTGCTGAGAACGGCTGGTATTTGTACAGAACCCTGAAAATGCTCAGCCCTGAATGTTATTCTGATTTCGATTCTAACACTGCTGCAAGGATGAGACTAAATTAGAAAGTATAAAAGTTCTAACAATATCTCTAGTTTATTAATCCACAGCTCCTGCAAATAGAAGCACGTTCTCCAGTAGCTAAACTCTCCCTGAAGCTCAAAAATGCAACTTTTTTTCCGAATAACAATAAAAATTTTTCACTGGCTCATTCCATTGGTCTGTGGAACTCCTTCTCCAGTTTGTTGACTATTGGGATTGCTGGTAAAATGGAGAGATGTGGATTAGGCACAGGTTTCTAAGTAGTGTGTATGTCTCCTTCCACTGCAGCATTTTTAAATCCTGCTGAGCCATCTTCTTCCTGACTCCCAGCTTCTCTTAATTTCTTGAATTCCATCTTTAACTTGAATCTAAATCAATGTGTCAAGTTTATGAACACAATATTGGCAAATGCATTTTGGTAGTGGTGGTGTTTTTCCTTCCAATACCTTGACCTTAAAGACCACGGAGACTCGTAGCCGTGACAAAGGCTTTGCCACAGAAGAAGCAGAGGTCTGGCTGAGTTTGCATTCCTCTGCTTAATCAGAATAATCAGGAATCGAGTATGTGCTTTAAGAACAATAGGCCTAAAAACTAAACGCAAGTTTAAATAAATGCTTTCAAGATGAACTAATTAGAATGAAAAATAGAAGTGTGCCTAAAACAATAATGTTTGCAAGACATCAGATTAATCTTCATTTTCATGATCCCAGCATAGAAATGGTATGGAAGTTAGCACTGGGAGGAGGATCTCCTCTCCACATAAGCTTCTTATATTTGGGTGCTCTTTAAATTCCTGCTATGTTTTACAGCATAAATGCATTCTGAATATGTGTATGTATTGTTTTTCTTCTGCTTAAATTGAGCTGTTTTAATAATTAGGTGGCTTTTCTTTCCCTTTCTTTTGAGGAAGTCATGAAGCAGAGGAATTTAGTTCTGTCTGCTGCTGAAATGCTGATCCTCTTGAGCTTTTCAGCAATTCGCCAAGTGCTAAATGGCAAGCTAAAAACACAGCAAATGCTCCGAGCAATTAAAATGTCTGCAAGAATAAAGCAAGCAGGGTTTAATTATCTAAATGAGCTTGCTTAAGATACCAGGGTTTATAGCTACACTATAAAAATGGCAAAATGTGCCATGAAATATTAATAGCTGGCCAGGAGACCTTCTTTCACCTGAAAGTCCCTGTGCAGGCACCTAAAGCAGCAGCACGAGCTGTAGTAGAGGTGAGGCTTTTGATTTGAAGGCTTTCCTGTGAAAAGGTCCCCGGTGTCACGGGTCCCTGCTCACTCTCTGTCATTTTCAGTGTTTCCTTAGCAACTCCTGTCCTTAGCCCAGTCCTTGAACAAGCCGAGGCCTGGCTGTCGCTTGGGGTATCCTTTTAAACAGCAATAATGATTAAATCCTTCCCTGTCTTTCAACAGAGGTTCGCATTGCTGCGGTCGAGGCCCTCTGTATGCTGGCCCAGTCCTCGCCTTCTTTTGCGGAGAAATGTCTCGATTTTTTGGTGGACATGTTTAACGACGAGATCGAGGAGGTGAGGCTGCAGTCGATACACACGATGAGAAAAATCTCCAACAACATCACGCTCCGGGAAGACCAGCTGGATACTGTGTTAGCTGTTTTGGAGGTAAGAACTTCTTAAGGAGGGGAAAAAAAATGCTTTTCAGCTTTCTTTCAGGAGTTACAATAATTACATAATGCTTAGCAGCCCCTTCTGAGCTGAAACCACACATTTTTGTTTCTTCTCCTCATCTTTAAATGCCCCAAAGACTCCTACAGTCTAGTAGCTCATGATCTCCAGTACAACAGAATATATTTTTAATAGGTGATACTCAGATAAAAGCTCTCTGCCATTGATAACCACGCTGCTGCATCACGTGGGTTTCCTTCTGTCTCGTTTTCTGCTCCAGCACTTCACAACACTTTGTAGAATCCAGCTTAATCTTTGCCTTGCTTTTGTTCAGCCACTTTCCCTACACCTTTGCTCACCAAACAGAGCCAGGGTGCCCACCTTTGTTGCCTGAATTGTAGGGGCAGGGGTAACTTCTATTTTCCTTCAGCTGCTTTAACTTGATCTGAGTGACTCTCAGCTGCTCCTTGCTTTTCTCATCAGCCTTCACATTCTGCTTTTCACTGTGTTTTTGGTCTTATCTTCAGAGCTGTGTTCCTCTTTCCCTTTGTATTTTTCTTCCTCACCTGTCTCCATCCTGCTCTCCAAGTGGCCCGTGCAGCTCACCTGATGTATTTTATTTCCTCAGCTGTTTCATTACAGCCTTTAGAGTAAATCTTCTCTTCCAGTCGTATCCTGCACCAAAATAAAGACCAGTTGAGCACCCCCCTGAGCTTTCCTCTTTGGTCATTTGTGTGCGTGAGCTGTCATTTCAGAGCCTTTACAAGAGGGCTGCTCTTCCTTCTTTTGTGTGAGACAGTGAGGAATGTGCTGTTGAT
Source organism: Anas platyrhynchos (assembly GCF_047663525.1). NCBI lineage: Eukaryota > Metazoa > Chordata > Aves > Anseriformes > Anatidae > Anas > Anas platyrhynchos. The sequence goes on from NC_092587.1 coordinate 203,881,977, forward strand.
ATTTAGCAAATTATAATTTAAGAAAAAAAAAGGAAAAAAAGACTCCCCCATTGAAATGCAGCCAGTTCTTGTATCCTGTCAAATTTTCACATTCTGTCCACCGATGCCACACAAATGCAGACAGCAAGGAGCTGCATTATGGAGCTGCAAGGTGGTTTTTTTTGGCAGAAGGATTTAATTAATTATGCTGGAGTCCAGCCACGCTATTTCAAAAAACGCTACTTCAGGATTGCATGAGCTCCTCTTTACAATATCGCCTGAAACCCTCCGAAGGTAACAGAGGTAAAAGCTGGAGGAATTGACCTTCAGCTGTTGCTGTTTTGAGGTCAGTGGTGAAAAAGATTAATTTCAACCCATTAAATGAAACACAAGAGTAGAGGAGACCAGCAGCAGGCTGCAGCAGTTGCCTGGTCTGTCAGTTCATCTCTGTTTTAGCTATAATAATTAAACACACACAATTTTTCAGATGCTCCTAGTGCTAAGCAACATTTCCAAGGAGCAGGAACTGCTAAATTTAAAATAAGTGTATGCACAGGTATGCCTCTCTCTGAACGCTCAGAGGTGGTGATTTTTGTTGTGTTTTAGGATTGTTGTTTAGGATTTGCTTACGATGTTTTAGGATTCTTGGTTTTTTTTTTGTTTGTTTTAGGATTCTTCAAGGGACATTCGGGAAGCTCTGCACGAGCTGCTGTGTTGCACCAATGTCTCAACTAAAGAAGGCATCCATCTCGCACTGGTGGAACTTCTGAAAAACCTGACGAAGTATCCCACAGACAGAGAATCCATTTGGAAGTGAGTGTGTTCAGTGTCCTCGCGTGTCTTAGTTTCCTACTTCCTTAAAAACTGAGGCTTTAGGCAAATGAAGAACTAGCTAAGAAGATAACGGATCTAAAATCCTGTTGTTGGGTAAATCCTTGGAATGGCAGCTGTGCAAATGTTGTACATATTCACAACTGACAGAGAAACTCCACACTTTTCTTGCTTCTCAATACTTGTGGGAATCCAGAAGTGATGACCATGCTGGGGAAAAAAAAACACCTCACACCTGTCTTACAAGCAGTCACAGCATTCTCAGGGTTTCCAGAAAAGCTGTTTTCACCCTCCAGTTTAAAAGTTACCTCCTCTGTGCAATTAATGTTTTGTGCTACGTTGAGTAGCGATATTCTCCAGCAGCTGGCTAGCTCAGCCATGGCAAGTGGATTGGCTGCATGGCGTCGTGCTGGTGGAGGGATTTTTTTTTTCTGTCCGAGGAAAAATAATGAGCAATTGTGGGTTTTTTTGGTCGCTTAATGGAAGTGACGAAGCGATGCTTCAGCACACATAGCCTGGGATGGAGTTCTTGGTTATTATTGCAGAAACTGTTTACCAGTCTGCTTTTCCTTCTAGTATACTCTTACATTGTTCTTGGAGTTCAGTAGGGTTTGGTTTTGTTGTGTTTTTTTTTGTTTTGTTTTGTTTGCTTAGTCTTTTACTTCCTTACTCTTCTACCTTTTTTTTTTTTTTTTTTGAAGAAAAAACACTTCATATTTATTATTTAGTTATCATTTAATATGAAAGTTTTTCTTAGGTTGTGTAGCTCCAGCTGTTAACTATCTCTTGGACAGCTTAAGTAAACTATTTTTTATTACTGTTTGTTTTTTCAAGCCATTTTCTTGGACTCTCAAACTCTAAGACAAATCCTTAGCCTTGAAGAGACAGTGCTGCCCTGAGTTTGCACGTAGCCTTGAACAGGAGGATTTTTTCTTGCTGCTTGACACCTCAAAGTGCCCCTACAGTACAATAATGTCTTAAAACATTGCACTTTGCGATGTACAAGTTTCCTAGGAAACATTTTAATCTGTTCACAGGTGCTTGAAGTTCTTGGGAAGCCGGCATCCCACTTTGGTGCTTCCATTAGTCCCCGAGCTGCTGAGCACACATCCATTCTTTGACACTCCAGAACCAGACATGGATGATCCAGCCTGTATCTTTTTAATGAAGCCAAACGATCTCTTTAACTGTAAAAGACTTCTTTGTATTTTCCTGATGCTTAAACTTATTAAACCATTCCAGACTAGCAGGCAATCCCATGACTATTTCTGAATCCCTTTGTCACTTTTATTACTGAGTTTTATTACTCAGCAAATGATGGAATAACCGTTACCTGTAACCATTTTCATAAACACCAGTGTGGTATAATTAGCCTTTTTTAACGTTATAATGAATGATCTGTTTGACAAACAATTTGTCAAGGTTTAGACTTTGCAGATGAGCCCTTTGATGTGAAAATACACATTTAACTTGCACTAATCTGGAAAATGTTTTAGCTGAGTGGTTTTCCATGCAACAAGTTGCTCCGGTCTGCGAAGCTAGTCCTTATTTTTCTCACAGCTCAGAGGCCATTAGCTAGCAGATTAAATGCCTTGTGAGAATTGAAAAGGGCAGGGATCAGGTGGAGAGAAAGGTAAATCCTTAATCAGACAGCTCAGGAATCATTTGAGTCAATTTGTTTTAGGATTTGAGGATCAAAGGAACTTTGAGGGGTGAAAACCAAGACCTGTTATTCCAGAGAATGTTCTGGGTGTAAATTGCAACCGAATTTTACAGAGAAATGTTCTGTGAAGAAAGCCTTGGGAGCCAGAAACAATAAGGTAGACCTGCATGGTACTGTTCCAGTGAGTAAACTGCTAGCTAAAAACAAAGGGTGCTCTCATTCAGAGTGCCAGGCAGGTTTGAATGAAGCTGGCTGAATAGCTTCAGCTGAAAACTTGGAAAGGATCTGGAGCGAGGAGGAGGAACTGGTTCCTCAGGTTGGAGCCTTTATGCTTGGCAGCTCACAGATACAGAAGATTTGCAGGAGTTGGTAAACAGGTTCAGGTCCCTTTTGTGAACTCCTTACTGGCTGCTATCCTTTGAGCTGCCTCAGAGCCTCGCTGGCAGTAACCTCCTTTCTTCAACATGGCCCGTTCCGTAGTGTTTGCTCTTTGTACTTCATTTCTCTCTGCCCCGACAGCTGCCTCTTTGGGTTTTGCTCAGCATTCTTTGCCTGTAAAGAACTTCCTAAACAGTCACCAGCAAAGAAAAAGCTGTTGAGTTGTTTTTAACATGCCGTCCCCAAAGAGCTCTTCTGGTGGTTGTTTTATTTTTCGTTAACAATCCGTTTCAATAGACATTGCTGTTCTGGTTCTGATTTTCAACGCCGCGAAGAGTTGCCCAACAATGCCAGCGCTGTTTTCGGATCATACATTCAGACACTACGCCTACCTTCGGGACAGTCTCTCTCATCTGGTCCCTCCTTTAAGAGTAAGTTGAATCACCCAGGTTTGTGCTTTCCCGCTCTGTTTTGAATATTGTTGGTCTCTTCCGTGTCCGCCAGCCTGTAATACTTTGGTTCTGAAGTATTTTTTTTCCCCACAAAAGTGAATATTGAAATGGATGTTAAGGAAGGAGAGCCAAATATTAAATTGCTACAATATGGATTTTGTAATATTTAGGGGGAGAATAAAGTTATCCCTCTCAAGTGAGGGTAGCACATGCTCTGCTGCTGAGAAAAGAATGCTAGGAGCACGACCCCAGGAGCTTTAAAAGCTTCCCCTATGGGGAAGGGGAGCTCAGCCTTTTGTAGGTCTTGCAACTTTTGGCTTCTCTCCTACCTAAACAGTTTATTCACGGATGTGTTCCCTGCCACTTTGAAGCAAGCTTTTCCTGCCTGGAAGTACAGGTGGGATTGAAGTCGGTCCTAAATCCTGTCACAGTTCATAAACTGGATTGCAGGTTGTGTGGTCTTGGACTTCTCCCGATTTCACGGCTTCGTAGTTAATGGATGAGGAAGATGTTTCCCTCCAAGGCATGCTGATGTTTGATCTGAAGATCTCGAGCTACAAACAGATTGTAAAATTGAGAGCATTAATGAACAATTTACAGACTCCAAAGCCGTGGTGTAAATTTTGAATCAGAGAAACGAACTGGAGCTCGCAGTTGGTAGCAGTTAAATAATGCAGCAGCATTTTGCAGGGCTCTTAACTTGTGTTGGGCTTCCCATTGCATGCACGTGCTTCTTTCTGCTTAGTTGCCAGGCAGGAAGCTGGTGTCCTCCCCCGTCTCTCCCAGCATTACGCCGCACGAAGATCCTTCCCAGCAGTTCTTGCACCAGAGCCTGGAGAGGGTTTACAACCTGCAGCACCTCGACCCGCAGGGCATACAGGAGCTGCTGGAATTCACCATCCGGTAAGGCTGTGGCTGTCCTGCTCATTGGAAGATGGGGTAGGAGCAGCAGCTTCTCTGACGTAGCTGCTTTGTTTCTGAATGTCAACGTTTTTCTTTGCCCTTTGGCATTTAGTCCAAGCCTTCCTCTCGAGAGCACTTTGTCCAAACAGAATTCACAGGCTGTTGAAAATAAAGCTGATGATCTTGGCTCTGCTGCACTGAATAATCAGTGAGGGTTTTAGGTGGACGTCTCTTCTGGGTATGGCGAGAGTACTGCATCTTGGACTGCTCATTTATCAGAAAATATATTTAAAATATACTTTGTTTTTATGGATGATGGCCTAGTGTGTCATTTCAAGTTCTCTCCCTGTACGTGTGCCTCATTTTGATCAGCTTATTTGTGATGTATGTGCACAGGGTTGTTTTTTTTAGCTTGTTTGTGGGGTTTTCCCCTTCGGTCATCCAGTTTCTAGGTCCTGTGGGAGAGGACCTGCTTCTGTTGCTCTGCTGGGTTCCTGTCACCAGTCCCACTGTTAAAGGACTTCATCGTTCTTTATCAGTTTGAAATTCAGAGAGGTTTTTTTATGGAAGAAACAATGTTATTGCATGCTGCTCTCTGGGTAGATAAGGTTTCAGTGTGGCTTCTGACTGTGAGTTTTATGCTGCCTTCCCCATTTCATCTCCGGCCTGATTTGCACAAACAAAGCACTTGAAAAGGATCCTTTCAGTGTGATCCCTCTGCTTGGAAAGAGGACAAGAGTCTTATTTTTGAGAGTTAGCAAAATGGTCTAATGTGCTTTATTTGGATTACAGAATTCCAAAAAGCTTTTTTTTCTCCCCCAAAAATCTGCCTTTTCTGTGTGTGTAGCTGCAAATTGCTTTCACACCCACCTGCAGTGGAGAATAAACAGCATGCTCCTCGCTGAAAACCTGCTTCTGAAAGCGACGTGGCTTCTCCTCAGCTGTTTTGAAGCTGCCTGAAACGCAGCCTGGGAGCGCTGAGTGGAGGAAATGCTTTGAGCAGGTTATCTCTTGGCAAAGCATCCAAAATCTCAGCGGCACAATGAAACGCTGGGAACCTCAGGGGCTGTGAACAGTTTCCATTTTGAGGCTAGCAGTCGTGCCTGAGATGGCTGCACGCGCAGCTGATGTGCAGCAAAGGACAGCAATGGTTTGGAGCTGGTGGAAATCATTTGCTTGGCTTTTTAAACTCTTTTTTCAAGCATCACCACCCAGGAGCTGTGCTAACCCAGCTGTTTTTTTCCCCCCCTTAAGAGAAGGGAGGATTTAAGACGAAAACAAAAAGGTGCTGAAGGTTATTTTGCAGAGGGGAAGATTTTTTTGCTGCTCTGACGATTTTGGTGCTGGGAAGAGGGGGATAGGAGGAAGACACAGCAGCCATCCTGTGGTGGAACACGGCTCCCTCCTTATTGTCATCGGGGGAAGTAATGCAGCCCTCCTGGTGGCTGCTGGTGACTGGCATTTCGAACCACGCTCAGGCCTGACATTCTGCCCCCAGGCTTCACAGCTGAAACTGTGCAGGCTTTTTAGTAATTTGGTCTTTGGGGTTTAGTTTCTCCGTCTGTACAGCAGGATTTATTTTTTTTTTTGTCTCGCAGGGACGTTGAAATCTGTTTAAGATTTCTAAGAAAATAGAATTGGTGGTGGTGGGAACCACACAGGACTGGGAAGCGGAGGCTCTGAGTAGCTTGTAGCCGCAGGATGCCATCCTGCTCCACGTTAGCTCTCTCTTGTCCCCTGGAAAAGGTGGAATTGAGTCAGTGTGAGGCTGCTTCTACTGCCCCTGCCTTCAGGGAAGGCTTAGGGAAGATTTTCTTTTGGTGGTGAATCCAGAGCGTCTCATGGATGTGGTGCCAGATGACAGGCTTCAGGTGTAGCAGAGCTCAAGTTTCAGAATTGCATTGTAGGTACAAAGATAAATATACACCAAATGAAAAGGGTTACCTGAAGGGGAAAAAAACAACACGTTTTTTGATAATACAGTAGGAAATCTGAAAGTAGAAAGACAATTTTAGTACACCTTTGTATCAAAGCAAAATGCAGAGAACGAAGATGTTAAATCCACGTTATCCAACTTATTTTTTGTCACAGAACCAAAAATGAGTTTTGTTTCCTTACTGCATGCTTTAAAACATCCCTAAGTGTAGAGAACTAAGCCTTTCCATGTTCCATTAACCATCTATTTTTTGCCCTGTCAGGATAAAAGTCACTTAGATGGCTGTTTGATTTACAAGAAATAACTGTACCAGACCACAGGCAGCAGCCAGTTGGGCAGATATCAGTACAGCAGCTTGGAGTTTGTTTTAAAAAGGCAGCTATATTTCAGAGCTGCCTGCTTACACGAGCCCAGCGTGTTCCAAGCATCCTTTCCCAGCCACCAGGAGTAGTTAGATTTCCCAGCAGCGTAACGCAAACGCCTCGTTAGCTGCTGTGGAAAGCTGGAGCTTTTTCACTTTTGGAGTGAAATCTGGAACTGCTCTGCCCTGTGGTTCCCGTAGGGCCGCGGAGTAACGTGGGCTGACAGACTTACTGCTGCCTCCGCCAGCCTCCAGGAAAAACGGAGATGCCAAGTCCCAAGGTGCAAACTGTTTTGTAGAGCGTGTTTTCCTGCTGCTTCTGCTGCCCATTCTCGGGGTGAGGAAAAGCAGGATGCAGGAATAGCTGCCTGCTGCGTTCTGTGTGCATTTCAGCCTCCTGCTGTCTCAACGTTTTTTTTTTCCTTCTTTTTCTCTTGCTTCAGTGATCTTCAGAGGCTCGGGGAGCTGCAGTCGGAGCTGGCAGGGATGGCAGACTTCACGGCGACTTACCTGCAGTGTCAGCTGCTCCTCATCAAGGTTTGACTTCAGCTGGCTTTCCTGGGCTCTTCTTCACAATGCCCCCAATCCGTGGCAGTGATGGGACTTCTTAAATGAAAACTGATCTGTGTTGAAAGCTCAGATTCTGCGGATTTCTGATATCCCTGCTTCCCTTCTGTGGCAAATAATTTATGTGGTAACTTTGCAGCTAACACACCATCGCACAGCTCTGCTGTTGCACGTACAACTTCTGTTGGCTCACGTGCGTTTTGCCAGCAAAGAGCTTATTTCCTAACAGAAATCACAGTGGGAACAGCCACTCTGCAGCCTTTCACGTTAAGAGAGTTCGCTTTTCTCTGCAAGAGACCGCTGGAATGCTTTTTGCTAAACTGCTACTGAAAGTGGAGTTTTTCTAGACTCTTTTGTAGCCAGCTTTTTTGGCACCAATGCCAGAGGAATTCTTAAGGCTTGATTGAGCAAAATATCAGTTGTGCTTTACCATGCTGAAATGATCTGTCCGTTTGGTATTAGCAGATGAAGTGGTTCTTTTGACGCCACGGCAGTGACCCTTTTTGAAGTCAGCTTAAACAGGAACTCTTTTTTTTGCTTTGCTTCTCAAGCTTTAAGCTGACAGCAGCATGTGAGTGAGTTTAAGTCCTCAAACATAACCTGTTTGTAAGGAAAGACCGCAAACAGGTTTCCAGAAGGGATGCAGTAAGAGCTTTGTTACGTAAAACCAAGAAGGAATTTCAATTTCTCTAAATACGTAGCTGCTGCTTGGAATGTAGCAGCCCTCAGCTCCTTGGAATATGTTTGTAACCCAAAGAAAACGTAGATGTAGATGAGTGGTGTTACAATTCCCTTTGTAGTTAATTGAAGAATTAATTATCCTTAATCGAGGACCACTTCCAACCCAAACCATTCTATGATTCTCCAAAATTCAGAGCTTCTCCCAAAGCAGAATGTGCAGGGGACCAGCATTTGGAGATGGCCTTGGTGCCTTTCTCCAGGGGCTGACTGGGGTGAGCCACTCTGCAGTGCTCTGTCTGGAAGAAGTGGGTAAACACTGCCCAAGCCGTTCTTTCCTTGAGCTGTAGAAGAAACAGTCAGTGTCTCAGTGATGGAGAGGAGTCAGCAACGTGGCTGAAATGAAAACTAACTCCTAATATCATGCAATTAGGAATTCTGAGACAGCAGAAAGAACCTTAGTGTCAGAGCAGCCCTTTTCAGTAGATTTCTTTCCAGTTGTTTTTTTTTCCCACCACAACAGAAACTACTGGAGGGGAAAAAAGCATTTGAATTTTCCCAGCCCCTCAAATGCCAAAAACTTCTGGACTCTAAAAGGCTCTACGTACCCTGCCCTTTGAAGGGATCCCATTTTTAAATGGGATTCTGGGGCCAGCCTAGGTGAATGATACAGCGTGCAGGTTCTTGAGCTTTGGCTACAGCCACTTTTGGGTTTTCTTGTATCTGAGGTCAGGCAGCTTTAAAACAAACAAAAAAAGTGATATAAATCATCCAGTAAAACCTTCTTGATTGTTTTTAACATAAACCAAAAAGCAAATGGGGTTTCTATAGTGCCAATACCAGCAGCTGTGCTACGCTCAGTAACTCCAGGATCTTTTTGGGCAAAAAGGGGGTGGAAACTGTCAACAGGAAGGCTCAGAAATATGACGGCGTGGGTGCGTTTCTGGGGACAGTTGTTATTGTTTCCACTTTCTGCCTGCAATCTGAGAATGCCCAGCTCTTAGTCTCAAGGAGGTGATAATGCAGTGGGTTATTGTTTTGCTAATAAGCGGCTGTGTTCTGCATGAAGTTCTCCTTAAAAAAGTACTGAAAAGTCTGCAGCTCAGCCAGCCCCTCGTTCCCAGCATTGTTAATGTTATTCTCAACTTCAGTTTCTTATTTTATAGCTATGTAGGTGTCTGGGTGTGCTTATATAAAAACACAGATATTGGAGGCTTCAGTGCCCTGTGTTGTGCTTAAAGGCAAAAAGAAACCCTTGCCCTGCTCTTTCAAACAACCTGTTGGTGTAGAGCCAAGAAACAGGGCACATTCCCTGTTCCTAAGCCCGTTTCATCTAGCACAGGGTTGTAATGCTTAGACTCAACTGGGTGTTTATTTATGATCACATTTCTTCACTTTCTTTTGTAGGCCTTGCAGGAGAAGCTGTGGAACGTGGCGGCTCCTCTGTACCTGAAACAGAACGCGTTGGCATCTGCTGCGGCCAAGCAGGTGAGGCTGAAGCAGCCGGGGCTGCGTCCTCAGATCCAGGGATCCTGATCTGGAGGCAAGTCCTCAGATCCAAACTTCCTTGGCCATGCGACAACAACGCGTTTCTGACCTTCTACCACAGTCTGTCCGAGTAAATCTTAGCTCCCCAAAGCAAAACAGTTTCTGTCATCTTCAAAAGATGAAATCAGGTGGGACTGGGGGAGATTTATGACCAATGGAAAAAGGCAAACATCACACACATCTTCCTGAATAGTAAGAAAAAGTGGAGAACTGTTTGTGATGTTTGACAATGTGATCCTGGAATTTCACAGAATTTCACAGAATTTCTAGGTTGGAAGAGACCTCAAGATCATCGAGTCCAACCTCTAACCTAACACTAACAGTCCCCACTAAACCATATCCCTAAGCTCTACATCTAAACGTCTTTTAAAGACTTCCAGGGATGGTGACTCCACCACCTCCCTGGGCAGCCCGTTCCAGTGCCTCACAACCCTTTCAGTAAAGAAATTCTTCCTAACATCTAACCTAAAACTCCCCTGGCATAACTTTAGCCCATTCCCCCTCGTCCTGTCACCAGGCACATGGGAGAACAGGCCAACCCCCACCTCTCTACAGCCTCCTTTAATGTACTTATACAGAGCAATAAGGTCACCCCTGAGCCTCCTCTTCTCTAGGCTGAACAAGCCCAGCTCCTTCAGCCGCTCCTCATAGGACTTGCTCTCCAGGCCCCTCACCAGCTTCGTTGCCCTTCTTTGGACCCGCTCAAGCACCTCGATGTCCTTCTTGTAGCGAGGGGCCCAAAACTGAACACAGTACTCGAGGTGCGGCCTCACCAGAGCTGAGTACAGGGGGACGATCACCTCCCTAGCCCTGCTGGTCACAGTGTTTCTGATACAAGCCAGGATGCCGTTGGCCTTCTTGGCCACCTGAGCACACTGCTGGCTCATATTCAGCCGACTGTCCACCATCACTCCCAGGTCCTTCTCTGCCTGGCAGCTCTCCAACCATTCCTCTCCCAGCCTGTAGTTCTGCTTGGGGTTATTGCGCCCCAGGTGCAGGACCCGGCACTTGGCCTTGTTGAACTTCATGCAGTTGACCTCAGCCCATCGGTGCAGCCTATCCAGATCCTCCTGCAGAGCCTTCCTACCCTCGAGCAGATCGACACACGCACCTAGCTTGGTGTCATCTGCAAACTTACTGAGGGTGCACTCAATGCCGTCATCCAGATCATTGATGAAGATGTTAAAGAGGACCGGCCCCAGCACCGAGCCCTGGGGGACGCCACTAGTGACTGGCCTCCAACTGGACTTGGCTCCATTCACCACAACTCTTTGGGCCTGGCTATCCAGCCAGTTTCTAACCCAACGAAGCGTGCGCCAGTCCAAGCCAAGAGCAGCCAGTTTCTTGAGGAGAATGCTGTGGGAGACGGTGTCAAAAGCCTTGCTGAAGTCAAGGTAGACCACATCCACAGCCTTTCCCTCATCCACCCAGCGCGTCACTTTGTCGTAGAAGGAGATCAGGTTCGTCAAGCAGGACCTGCCTTCCATAAACCCATGCTGGCTGGGCCTGATCGCCTGCTTGCCCTTCAAGTGCCGCATGATGACTCCCAAGAGGATCTGCTCCATGAGCTTCCCTGGTACTGAGGTCAAACTGACCGGCCTGTAGTTCCCCGGGTCTGCCCTCCGGCCCTTCTTGTAGATGGGCGTCACATTTGCTAGTCGCCAGTCAGCTGGGACCTCCCCCGATAGCCAGGACTGCTGATAAATGATGGATAGGGGCTTGGCCAGCTCCTCTGCCAGTTCTCTCAGTACCCTTGGGTGGATCCCATCCGGCCCCATCGATTTGTGGACATCCAAGTGCCGTAGCAGGTCACCAACCAGTTCTTCGTGGATGGTGAGGGCCACATCCTGCTCCCCAAAAACAAAAACAAAACAAAAAACAAAACAAAAAACAAAGCTAAGTTCTTCTATCTTAAGGGACAAAATAAGCTATTAAATAATCAGGAAACAAATCTAAAGTAAAAGTAAGTTCCTGGATCTGCTGGGAAGTTAGGCTGATGTTTTGAGTCTCCAGTTAATTAAAATGTTTTAAGAGGCAGCTACTGCTGTGCATCACAACCTCCTGTGCTGTTGACAGTTGTCCCCAGGGAAAACAAAAGCCTATCAGCTTCTTAAATCTTCTCTAATTGAACTGTCGTTCTTGGGTGCCCTTCTTAGCAGCGTGTGGACCCCCAGGGAAGTTTTTCCTGTTGCGATGGTGAGTGTAGATCACTTCCCGTCAGTGCAAGGTGAGGGAATCTTATTAAATAACTTGTAAGTTGTTGCTTCTGTACAGTTTTACTGAGCCCAGTGGTATTAATTTCAGCACTTCTCTTGTCTAGTTAAGCCCATCTATTCAGCAGATAAATTCTTGTTGCCCGTGCCTGGGCAACAAAAATTGAAGTCTGATGGCTTGTTACCCCCGTGGTGTCTGTCTGACAGATCGTGGAAGAAACGTACAAGATGGAGTTCATGTACAGCGGGGTGGAAAACAAGCAAGTGGTCATTATTCACCACATGAGACTGCAGGCGAAGGCCTTACAGCTGATAGTGACGGCGCGCACCGCCAGAGGGTAAGGACGGTGAGAAGAGCTTCTTAGGGTTACCTGGAAGCTTTGCATCCTCAAGCTTTGTTTCACAGAGTGTCAAGGCTAAATTATACACAGAAAACATCATGGCTTAGCAATAGGCAGTTGCAGAATGAAGAACCTTGTGTCTTTGGTGTAGCTATATAATGGCACGGTACTAAATCAGATGACAAAATTATTGGGAAGACGTGTTTGGAGAGATGAGCTCTCTCAGGTACAAACATGCAAGAAGAAAACTAGGGTAAAAACATCACATACGTTAAAAATGTTGTCAAGAGTGTCTTAGAATTGAAACTTGGGTCATATTTAAATGAGGAAAAAATGACATATTGAAGAATGCAATAGCCACATTACTTTGTTTTGAGCTTAAATCATCAGGAAAGAATTGCCTTTTTGACTCATTTACTACCAGCGTTTGTGGGACAGCCAAAATGCACAGTTCAGGTAACAGAAGAGGCTTCATGTAGTCCATTTTGGCTGCCCAGGTGAATAAAGTTATGCTTGGGTTTAAATGGCTCTAGAATTAGAAGTTCATCTAGTGGAGTTAGAGCAAGGTGGCTTAAATCCTTTTTTTGCTTACTTTTGCTTTGAATCTGTTGCTATCACTTTGCTGTGTTGCCATAGAGGTCCGTGATATATTTGCCTCTTACCCTCTTTTATAGGTGGAAAGTTAATATTTTCTAGCCATGGCTTTGGGAACTTAGTGCCTTATGCAAACACAAGGGATTTCTTGTGGAGGGGGCTGTGGATGGAGGCAGGAAATTGGCAGCTGATTTTTTTTATTTTTTTTTTTCTCCTGGGGAGAATGCATTTCTGGAATTGTCTTTAAGATCTTACAGTTTTAAGGAGCTTGAACTAGATTTCAAAACACCTCAATGCTTATGACCACAGAGCCAGTTTTCTTTATTCAGAAATAAAGTGAGGAATGTTGTCTTCGTTACAGAGTGGAACCCCTTTTTGGGATGTGTGAGAAGTTCCTACAGGAAGTGGATTCCTTTCAGAGGTGAGAAATTCCATTGCTTTTTTGCTTTGTATTTTAAAACTGAAGTTGATGTGAAATGTTCTGAAGGCTGGTGACAATTCTTCTCTACATAACTTGGTGTAGAATGTGCCAAACTTGGCTTTCCTAAGTATGTAAAACTGAAATAAAATGAAATAAATTCATAGCCATATAATGGGGGAATTCTGCCCTAAATATAGGATATTTGTTTTCCCTTTTGCTCACTGAACCTACGGGTCAGGCTCTGAAAGAGGCTGTTACAAAATCCCACCTCTTCAGCAGGGTGCTAGGACGAGCAGTTCTATACCGAAGGCACTTTCAGATCTCTATGGAGTTCGTGTGGGGTTTTTCTGTACTTGGAGCATTTTTCACATCTTTGCAAAGTATTTGGAGGTGCTTTGTGATCCCTCGTTCACTTCACAGCTTCTGCATTTACTTGATGATTGCCATCAAATTACCTGGACCATTAGAGCTCGTTACCATCGGGGAATATCCCATTCATTTTTCATCTCTTTGCATCTCCCTTCCCCTGTTGCTCTCCTACATTAGGGCCTGCTGTCATGAGATAACAATAAAGCAGGAAGGAAATTCCATTCTAAACATCGAATCAGGAGTGTGACAAAAGGGGAATTTCTCTTTTCCTCATGCCAAATTTCCAACTTTGAAGTTAAGAAGTGGACAATCTACATGCTCAACGTGGGGATCATCTTATATTTGCACTGTGCTCTTTTTGCACTAGAAAGAGAGGCTCTTATTCCACCTTATCCTCATTTGGAGGTCTAAAATGGGTCAGATTAGCAATGCACAGGTTTTTCCTTGGAGTCAGAAGGGAATTAGCTAGACCAGAGACAGGTATCCAGAGGTGACTGAGCAGATTCCACCTCTAGTCCTTAATTAAATTCCTTTCTACCTATTGTTTACATGTTTGATGGTTGAGTGTGACAGAAGAGAGTTGGACCTATTCCATCACGATTAGCTTATTTGGTAGGCAGTGCACGGGACTCTTCCCTTCCTTACTATCTTTTCCTCACGCTAGATCTTGGGATCAGCAAAACTGAATCCCTTCGTCTTAGGAATGAAACTCCTACAGGCCGTGAGGAATTCCACAAAAGAGAAACTGAGTTTTAACAGATCTTGTCAGCTGTAAGGTCGCCTAGAAAATGCCTGTACATGTAAAATCCCCGTGTCTAGGTCGTGCAGCCTCAGCCTGCCAGATTTGAGCTGCATCACACAACAGAGTAGGTGAAATTTGCTGTCTGGGCAGTGATAGTCACAGGAGAGAGCACACATTCCTAGGAGAGGGTGATTTTTCTCCATCCTTGCCAACCGTGAGCTGGTGACAGAGGCTTCCGTTCAGGGACTTTGAACTCCTCTCGAGCATCACCAGGGTCCTGAAGAAAATCTCACTTCCAGGGCTTTAGGACCTGAAGCTGGTTTTTGAACAAGCCCAGAATTCCTACCCAGGCTTAACCCTAGGTGAAAACACAGCCAAACGCTGGACTTGACAAGCAGGGAGGAGAGCCCGTTGATCAAGAGGCTGTTCACCTACAGAAACAGTGCCTTTTATTCTATATTTTCACCAAATTGCACAAAGCATTTACTGGGCTTACAAAATAATCCTGCTAAATGTGGCAGGAATGTTGCTGACAGTAACAAATAAGCCCCCGGGGAGTCAGTTTAACAAAGTGTTTTCTGCATGTGGGGATGTATGGTGCTGGACCAATTTTGCTTCTATATAAAGAACAAAAAATACCAAATTCTCCTCTTGTGAGCAGCTCTTGTTATGGAATGAATTCTCTTCTGTTCTTGACCTCTAAACTAGCTTATTTTTTTCCTACTGATTCTAGCTTAATTGTTAAAACTTTACTATACAGATATAACAATTAATATTCTTATTGGTAGACCAAAGCCAGTTTGGAAACTTTGCTGCAGCAGAAGGTCAGAGAATTCATGTGTTGGGTGCGTGGCTATGTTAGATCCTCTAATGAGTCAGCAATTTAGTGAGCCACATGAAAGAGCACAACATAACGAGGCATGTGCAGCTCTTCCCTGAGATGTACCAACCTCCAGAGTTTACAAAGCAACTGTAAGAGGAGTGGCACTTCCATCCAACTGGATTTCTTCCTCGAGACATTGAGATTGAATGTGGAGTGCTGGAATTGCCTGTAATTTCATTTAATTAGCACTTTTACTGTCAAAACAGCATTAGAGCGGCACGTGCAGTCTTGTGTGGACACATCCTTACAGCAGCTGGTTCTCATAACTGTGCTGTTGACTTCACTTCAACATTTCTACCTCCTTCTGTGCAAATCCAGTTTCAAATCCAGATTCCTTTGCCTGCTAGGCTCTATGTTGATGCAGGACTTAAGAAATGAGTCGTGCGTAAACATTGGTGTTGTCAACTTGAACACAAGGTATGGTCCCAACAGAGCTAGCCAAAATTATTTTAAGTATGAGTTATGCATCAGAAATGGAATCTGTGTCTCATTCTGTCACTGTAACTAAATATAAAGATAAACCAGCTTGTCTGAAGATAACAACACCATTAAATGTTGAAATAAGCTTTTTTTTTTAATCAATCTTAATACAGGTGTTTCATCTCTGAGCTCCCGCGTATGCAAGGCAGTTTTGTAGATAAATTGCTGGACTTGATGCCCAGACTTGTGACATCCAAGCCTTCAGAAGTGGTCAAGATTCTTCAAACAACGCTGCGACAGAGTACCTTCCTTCACCTTCCTCTTCCAGAGCAGGTCAGTTTAATGCAGAGAATTAAAATGCCAATAGCCTTGCAGGCTGTCTTCAGCTTCCAAATAGTTCCTAATAGCCCATGAAGCTATTCACAGCATGTTCCAAGTTGGAAGGGAGCCACAAAGAGCATTTAGTCCAACTCCTTTATTATTGGAGTGTTATTTCATATTATAGGTGTGATTTCATCACCTTTTTCTCCTTACCTAGCGTCCCTAAGACTACTGCTAAAAGTCAGGAAGATTTAATAATTCCTGGCAGTATCTAAAATGATCCAAAGTTCATGCATAATTTCTCTGTTAAGAACAGTAATTATCATCTCTTCCTTTTTTTTTCCCCTCCCTTATTTTTGGCAATCATTTTGCCTCTTGCAGCTCCACAGAGCGAGTGCAAATATCATTGAGCCGACGGGTGAATCCGATAACCCTCTGAGGTTTACCTCGGGGTTGGTCGTGGCACTGGACATCGACGCGACTCTGGAGCACGTGCAGGATCCCCAAGGAACCGTTAAAGTTCAGGTAAGCAGTCGCTTGACACAAATGCCAACAAGATTGTGCCTTAGGGGTGGTTTGCATAAGGATGCCAATACCTCTAAATTGCAAATAATTGTGTGTTTTATTAACAGCGTCAGTGAGTTCTGAATTTGAAAGCACCAAACTAGTGCACCTTGTACAAATCTAGTTGTCATTCAGTTTGGTTTTTGCTTTTTTTTCCCTATAGGTGTTGTATCCAGATGGACAAGCGCAGTTAATCCATCCCAAACCCGCTGACTTTCGAAATCCTGGTCCTGGAAGGCACAGGCTGATAACTCAGGTTTACCTCTCGCACACAGCGTGGACAGGTAACGCTACCAGTACAACTTACGTGGTTGTGTTGCTGTTCATATTCAGTTGCAGTTGGCATTTGTGCTTCCCTGTGAAAGTAATTGGCTTGTGGGCTTCAAGCAACAAAAGCAAAGAAGAATTTTTGGCAGTTCCCTTTCTCCTGTTTGCTTTTTAAACTCCCCACATTTATTCAAATGTGGGCTTTTTCTCTGAGCAGTTTATTTTCTGTTAATAGGATTTGGTGATCTATGTTGTTAATGAAAGCATTTTTTTTCTTTTTACTGTTCCACTTAACTCCATTTAATATAGCACCTCCACAGTCTATTTGTTCATTCTGCTTATCTTTGTTTTGATTTGGAGAAGAAAAAATTGTATTGTTCCTGCAGCTGGGAGCATCTGGATTTAAAGGTTGATCCTGTACCAGAGGGAGCTGAATTGGGTCCTTATTTTTGCTTCTGCAGTGTATACGGGAAGAGCATTTTAATCCCAGGGGATTCTGCTCTGGTGTCTCCCCTAGCCAGTATTTCAGTTAATAACTTTGACATCGGCACTTGGGCATATGAAAGGTGGAATGGACGTCAAGCTGGGACAGGTTGAGAGAACAGGATCAGAATTCAAAGCAATAGACAAAATAAAAATGCCTTAATTTATGAAAAATAAATTCATTAAGGCCAGTAAAAAGTGTGTGCTCAGGAAGGAGGATGCCCAAATAAAAAAGGGGGTTTAAGTCTTGGAGATTAGAAGCAATAGCAGTGGCTGTGAGCTATAAATTGAAGAGGAGCTGTGGTAAAACGAATCTTAGGGTGGTGTTAGCTGAACTGTGGTATAACCATGGAAAAAAGGTTATTTTTTGTGCTCCATCTGGTGCCGATGAGGTCTCAAAGTGCCACTGCAGTGCTGGGCCTCTCATCTCTAAATTACATAGTTGCCTGTAGGTTTCGATAATGTGCTCTGTAAGAAAAACCTAAAAGGATCGTGTTTTTCAGCCTAGAAGGGGAAATTTTTGACATTTAGCCCAGCATGCTCTGCTGCTCGGTTGTTCTGTGTGGGCTAAAAGCCTGCTTTCATTATGACCGCTGGGAGGAGAACAAAGTGAGATCACCTTGTGGGCAGTATCGGGAATATTTGTCTAACTGCTGAGATTGAAAAACAGGGAAAAAAGCTGGCTTGCAGGACCTCCAGCTGAAGAGAATCTTTGAGTAATCTCCTGTGCTGTGGGTCTTCCCAGACATCATCTGGATTTTACTTGATCCTGCCATAAATACAGAGGGGAAGGCCTGCTAGTTCTCTGCTTTTTAATGAATTTATCATTATTGGGTTGGAATAACTTTTAACGGTTCTATTTGAAGTTTGTTTTGAATTTACTCATAGGATTTTCTTTTTAAGCTACAACAAAGAGGCAGAAGGGAGTAAAGCAGTGCTTAATTCTGTGCTGCCTGCGATGACAAGGTCGTGTTTCCAAACACCAGGCTGGATTCTGATCTCTCACCCTAGAATTAGAATATGATAGATAAAATTTTGTTCAGCATTGCTTGTTCACTCCGTGAGGGACTCATGTTTGGCTTGTTCTGTTTCTTTTTCTCCTCAGAGCCGTGTCAGATTGAAGTGCGGCTGCTGCTGGCCTACAATTCCAACCGGAGCAAGGCGACTGCTAAGGTTCCCAAATCGACCTGGAATGAGAGCATGGAGGCTCTCCCGCAGCCTGAAAACGGCATCGAGGGGACCATACCCTTCAGCAAACCCGTCAAAGTTTATATCATGCCCAAACCTGCCAGGCGGTGAAACCTGCCACTAAGAGAAATACATTTAGGGGGTTGTTGGGTTGCAAATGAAACCCATGTGCTGCGTTCCAAGGCACCAAACCAGAACAGTGTTATGCTTCTAGAAAACATGTCAGCCAGAAAAATAAAGGTGCTGAAGAACGTTGGTCACTGTAAGAAGCAGATAGACTGATGCAGGAGTTATGCAGGTAGCTGAGAAGTTTCGAGGAAATGTTATTTCTGTATTGAATCACCAAAATCGAGGCAATTCTCAGTCAGCATTCCAGTAATAACCGTGTTGGGCCAGAACTCCTCAAGGCCTCTAGGTTTTCTGCTGAAGCCATTTACTATGTAAATGCTCAGGCACGTAAATCTCTGCTTTTTTTTATTTTAACAATACTCTGAGATGAAACTAAGGAGGTTTGATATATTTTTTTTTTTGTCTAAAACTTGTATTTTCGCGTTGGTATCTAAATCCTTAACCAAAAAAAAAAATCTGAAGTGCTGTTGCCCTTGTGTGGGAAGGGCCTTAGAGTGATAGCAACACAGCAGGGTGTTCCCTTTCATGTAAACCAAAAAGGTAGTTGTATATCCCTCTGTCTCTGAATTTTAACCCACTCTCCTGTTGCACACTTGTATGCCTTTAGAAACGCTGTGATTAAATAGCAGGGGTTGAAAAAAAGATGGAATCCCTTGCCACTAAGTCATACAGAATCTGTTTCTGAGTCCTGGTCTTGGCCTGAACTGGTGCTGTGATGGGAAAAGCTGTTTAGTTTTTTAATTCAGCAGCAATTCTGGCAGGTAAAGCCTGCCTGAGGTGTTGCAGGAGCTGAACACGCTCCTGAAGCAGCTGCGCTGAGTGCCAGGGCCAGGGAGCCCCTTACCAACAGGACTTGTGGTCAGAGACCCAAACGTTCAGTCCTGTAATCTGCAGCCCCCTTTTTTTGTCACCCTCTGTTCACAGAGGGCCTCCAACCTAAATTTGATATTCCGATTTGAGCAATTTGTGGCAATCTTTGGTGGGATTTTCTAGGAGCACTTACTGTGTGAAACTTTGTAGTGCAGCAGCCAAATGCTACCTGTGTTCATAAATCAGGTTTTGTTTTTTTTTTTTTTTAAAGGCAGTGATAGTGGGGGGGAAGGCTTAGTGCCTAAACGAAGCAGTGAAGAAATTTTCCACTTGTACAGAGATCAAAACCCTTTACATGCTTTCCTACAATAAAATTGGAAAACCCATTCTCATTTGTTTCTCTTTCTTATAAGAGCGAACCTGCATGGTGTGGCCTAATAAGAGATTACTGTGAGGCTTTCACGATATTTCTTAATTATTATTTTGTTTAGGACTGATATGTTGTGGTCTGAAGACTCCTAACCATAAAACTGCTCAGCTGGGGCTGCAGATAAACCCTCAGGGTGCTGTGTTCACCAGCTGGCCAGCAGAAACTCAGCCTTTCCTCCTGCTCCGTGGTTATCAGGGAGTTACGGTTTATCATGTGCTCCCAGGCCACAGATGATCAGTCAATTCCTCCATTCTGGATGTTTTTTCATTGGGGATGTCAAAATCTTGGCTTTCTCGTGAGCACTGGGCATATTTCTGGTATCTTCCTCCCAGGTGCTGTGCTTGAACTCATTTAACAGACGAAGCAAAGTTCACGCTCATGCTGCATTGCCACTGAGAATCAAGCCCTGAAAGGCTTTGGAGAAGTTCCACATCTGTAACTTCAGGTGACTGAAATCACTTGAAAATGTAAAACCACTCGAATGTTTCAAATCCCCTAATAAGAGCTTTCTGTAGTTGGCTTCTCTTCTCGATACCATCCCAGAGTTCTCTTTCTCTGGCTTCTGCTTTAAATTGGAAGAAATCTGAGGTCCTCCTTTTCTGGCTGACCTTGTGCTTTGAGAACTTCGTGTTTAACTTTTCGGATTTAATTACACATTTTATTCAAGCCTAGTTTTGCGTGCTTTTAATGGGAAATTCATAATCAGGTCACTTAAGAGCATTGAAACTAATTGGGCTAATTCTTAGGCCTTTGAAACTGAACACTGCAATTACCGAGTCGAGGATGCTTAGAACAACGCGTGGATTTACTCAGAACAACATTGATGATTACGAGATGCTAACTCACAGCTTTGTTTTTACGTGCTTTTAAAAGTAAGCAGGTACAGTCACTGCCAGAAAGACCTCTGAAAGAACAGAACACGTGTGTAAATGGGGACTGTATGATATCACTGTGGGTTCCAGCTCATGGAGAGGGATTTCCTCCGCATTCCTGTGCTGCTTACCCAAGTTGTTAGATCTTTTGACAAAGCTAGAGATCTAAGCGCTGTTTTTATCTTACTTCACTCACCTCTGCGAGTTTATTCTGAGGAAGGGGAGCTGTAAACACTGCCTGCTGCCCCTTAAATGCTGCTCGCGTGGCGTTCGGTGCGTATCAGAGCTTTTTTGCAGCCTGCTGCTCCTCGCTGCCAGCTCGGGCGTGCTGCTCCCTGTAGATAAGAGCTGGGGACCGAAGGGTGTTCGGTGGCTGGAGCAGCCCAAGCGGAGCGGAGTGTTTTGGGAACAGCCGACCTGGGCAGCTGAGCTGGGAGCGGTGACAGGAGGTAGAGCTGCAAGAGACTTGCAGCAGGTTATCTCCTTGTCGACACCGAGTTCTTGTGCTGCTGGGAGCAAGATTTAGCAGTTTAGAGACAGAAGTTTAAAGACAGAAGCCCACTTCCCTGCCAAGAAGTGGAATCTCCTGTATCCTGCCAAATGAAAGGAACAATTAAGAGGCTGTGGCACAAACGCATACACCTCTGTGTCACCTGGCACCGTGCCTCTGCTGCTCCTGCCTGCAGGAAGGACAAAACCAAACAGGGCTGCTGGTGGAAAGAACCCACTGAATTAGCTCAAATGCAGGTTCTGGGTCTAGGAGTTCTGTTAAATATGGCTTCATCCAAAAAATTACTTCAGTGCTGTATGAAAACAAAAAGCAAGCCACCAAACAAAAGCAGTAGGTGAGAGAGAAGGTGTTTGCCGAACTTCTAGTAGCGTAACAGTATTTAATCAACTGGAATCGGCCCCTTTGTAAAAACCTCTTCCTAATCAAGGCCATTTTAAGGCCCACAAGATCATGAAATAACACAAATCTATCACTGCTCAGGAGGCAGCCCCCTGCTATTAGCTAACATCACAAAAATTACATCTTTTACTCCGTGCAGAGTGGTAAGAAGTGGTTCTGCTGGTGTTCCCCTGGGATGACTGCAGCCTTCTGGGTCGGACGGTCATCTTCTGCTTCACACCGTGAAAGTTATAAAGTTAGTAAGTTAGTAAGAAAAGTTAGAAAGTTAGTGAGAAAAACATGGTGGCGCTGCAGCGGCTGAAAAGGAGTTTTTGCTGGTTTGGGTGAGATTTTACCTCAAATGTAGCTCCACGAAAATATTGCTTCAATTAGGAGATTGCAAGATAAAACGTACAAGTACTCACTTTTCCTTCGCTTTTATGCCATGTTGTATTTGATCAGATAAAAGGTTTTAAATGGTTAGGAGAGCAAATAAACAAAGAGGCCACCGTATTTTGTAAATTTGGCTGTTCTTGGGTCTTTGGATAGTCACCCAGTTCTCATTACCAGTCTGAGCTGCTCTGCTGCTCCTTGGATAGCTCCAAGTCCCTAAGTTTTATTGTACTTTTGGTAATGTGCACAGCCTTAATCTGCTCAGGTGAAGAGTAAGTGAGCCTAGTAGAAAACCATAACCTACAATGGGTAACGTGTAACTGGTAATGTTAAGAGAAGCCCACCAAAGAAAAGAAACAGCGGAAGAGCAACTGAAAGAACTTTTAATCCTTTCACTGTAACAGCTCTTGTTGTGATGTGCAAACAGGAAACACAATGCTTGGTAAGAACCCTAACTTCCACCCCACGCTTGCTGGCAACACCTTGCCAACAGTAATTTAGACCGATTTCCTAAAAACTCATCATTTATGCTGCAAGCTAGCTCTGAGACAGAGTTTTTAGATCATTTGAAGCAGGTAGCGACTTCTTTAATACTTGCAAGACACACATTTCACAACTCCGTACTCACAGTGCAGGTAATGGGAAAATTGTTTAAGGCACAGATTATAAATTTATTCCCCAGGGACTTCTTTTTCTAGGCTCTATGTAAAATTTAAAAGTAGGAAGTTTTACAGTCTTGATTCATCTCAGATCTGCACAACCAATACCCTGAGTGAAGTCACCAGCAGGAGGCAGAGTTGTTCTGGGGTCACCTCTTTTATTCTTACTCATTTATTTTATCTTATTTATAAAGTGATCCTTCACCACCACTTGATTGTACTCATCAGATGTTTTATGACAACGCTGCAGTAGCTAACCATGTAATCCCAGGCCATTTCCTAAGAAGAATATTCACAATTTAATATCTTAATTTAACCCAAAGGTGAAAAGTGACCAGAATACAGCCAATATTCTAAAGTTTAGGTCAATCTCCAGAACGTATGCAAACGGTTCTGTAATTAAACGATCTCATTAACAACCCACCTTTGTGAGCACTCGGTTTGTTTAAATCCTAAGCTCATAAACTGCCCTTGCACTCGATTTCCAGCGCACATTAATGCTGTGGCATGTCAATCCCCAATGCTGGCTGTAACCTGAGGCAGCCGGGAGGCCTGCCCGTGACTTGGCCGAGGGCAGGGGCAGGCTCTGAGCCCACGGTGCTTCAGCACGTCGAATGGAAGACGCCCCCCACCTTGACACCCCGAGCAGCCAGGGCGTTGTATTCTTCCACAGCCTTCTCGGTTTGCAAGACCACCACCTCGATCCCGTTTTTCTTTAGATAGTCCACGGTAGACGATGGAACCTCCAAAGGTAAAAGGAAAAAGCGAGGATTAGAGACTTCCCTCCCCAGCACAGGGCTTGAAGAAAAACTGATGAGATTTGTTAGCAGATGCACTTATGTTACTGATAGTTGCCAAACTGATAAAGTGCTCAGATATTTCTAAGCTTGATACCATTTTTTCTCTTTGATAAAGTTACGTGTACGTACACACCTCCCCCCCCCCTTAATGCAGTGTAAAGTGCAGCCTTTTCTTACCAAAGGGAGTGGAAGTTGAGCTAAAGGTAATTAGTGTAAGCAAGGTGTTGTTCAGCTCTCCAAAGAGAATTGCTTCTCACGAAGCTTGGCGCTTGTGAGCTTTGTGTAGCTGGTTTACCTGCCGCAGTGACACCGCCAGCGCTGCTAACAAAAAGGCCTCATTAGCCGAGTCTCCCAGCCTAGTCTGAGAGGGGGAGTAATGACATTGTAAAAAATCCTCCTTGTTTAAATTGCTTCTCTAGCAGAACGTCAGCCTTTTGACTGCTTGACATTGATGCTAACACAGAGGAGCTCACATGAGGCTTCTTTCGGGAAGAGGGTGACTCCCGGCAGGAGTTCAGTCATGCTAAGTCAGCAGCCTGAATTTTTTTTCCCCTCTTGGTAAATCACTGTGGATTTTTTTTCCCCTAAAAAGAAGGGGAGGGAAAACAAACCCGGAACGAAAACCTACCTGCAGAGCCTCGCTCATGCCACGACCGATCACGACGGTTTGCACGCCTTTCTTGACAACTTCTTCAAGGTCAGCCGGCTGCACTCCTGGAGAATGCTGAGGGTCAGAGGAAGGAAATAATATTCAGAGTAGTGGCAGCATCAACCACGAGGGCTTCAGCTACGGGTTCTGAGCCTGTTCCTCGATTAGTGGTGTAAAGTACCCACCAAAATGTACCACAGCCCCTGCACGGTGGTAATTTCAGCAGGTATTTCATAGGCAGGTGAAGGATGATGGTTAATCAATCGATGGCAATATCGACAGCCTTAATTAACCAGTTAAAAATGAATGATGCATTACACATCCCTAAAACATTTATGGCTTTTTGTAAATATTAAAAGTGAAATCAATAAATTGCAATACGTTGCTTCCTGTTTTCCAGCAAACAAAGCCTTTTTGTAGCAAAGATTGCAGTGAGCTCACGTTTACTCGCTTTAATCATAAGAGAGCTCCTCAAATAATTAAAATGATTAAATCCTTTACCAAAGAGGACTGAAACATATTGGTTAGTGTCATTTCAGGTAACAGTTTCAATTTCTGCTCTATTCTTAATTTTGAGAAGGGAATATTTGAAACCCAACTCCTTTTAAAGAAAAAAGAGCTCTAAGAGCATGTGGATTGTGTTTTTAAAGTACACTCATTTACTGCTGATAAACATAAACATACAAATCTGCAAATATCATGTAATATCTGAAGATAAACCTTTATTATGTTACACTACTCCCTCAGCCCCATTTCCATGGCTCTCTACATGGCTAGAAGTAAGATGACCGACATATTGGCCCCTCCTTGGTGTGCATGATTTTTTTTAACCCATTAACACTTTTCTTCTCTCCCTGCTCCTTTTTTTGCTCAGCAGCCAGCTCCTGTTATTTTGTGTTTGAGCTTTGTTCCATGAGGTTGTGAGCTTTTCTCTTTGACATCCTTGTGTTCTCTCCTGTGTTTTTCTTCCTTCTGCCCAGGTTGCCAGCCCTGTAGCCTCCCACAAGGTGTCAGGATTGTTGCCAGCCCTGCCCTGTCCAGCATCATCTTGCTGAACATGGTGAGAGCTTTCCAGTGGAAACCAACACAAGAGCTCCCAAAGCTCTGAGGGAAACCTTCCATATTAAGGTGCCAGTTCTAGGAGGTGGATTAAATTATCCCACCAAAGTATTAGGGTTAGTTGGGATCCAGAATTTCAGCAGCAGAGAGTTTACCTTTAGGGTTGCATTCCCTTGAGGTACATTTACAGTTAAAATCCCCACCTAACACACAGGTGGCTTCATTCTGCGGAGCTTTCTCAGGCCAAACCACTGTAAAACCATTGCTAGTACGAGATAAAACATTGCAAGTTTGTGATAAAATAGGTAATGCTTTTCCTTCGGGGGTTTTTAAGGTAGGCTCAAAGCTTAGACAAAAAGAACAGGTACAGTTTCCTGCAATTACGTTAATTAGTTAGCTGGGGGAAGGTTTGCTGTCATATGATAAGCACTGCTGAGACATTAATGCCGCGGAACAAAAGGATTTGCCGCGGTTACACGATGATCAGGGGGCTTCCACCTGCTTTGTAGGAAAATAGTAGCGTCAGAGGAAATATGGACCATGGAGGAATAACTGTATCATCGCAGCTAATTCCACTGAGGTGACAGTGGGAGGGAACACAGGCAGCAGAATTTCTTGCCCGTGTTGTTCCCTGGTCTCCTCGGGCCTCCTTTTTTCCCCGCTAGCAGGTTATTAGGGAGGCTGCCTTTTATCCCCCAGGGTTAAGGTCGGGAGGGAGAGCAGTGCTGGGTTCCAGGCCCTCGCAGAGCCAGTCGTGCAGTTTTTCCCTGCTGAAAGGACGGCGTGCCAGGCATCAGGCTGAAAGCAGAGAAGGAAAGGAAGGGATTTGTTTCCAACTGGAGTGCAGGGCACGAGGGGCACCGCTTTATTCCTCAGGCTGAGGGAGCAGCTCCCCCTAGCCCCAGGTAAAACACGCTCAAAGCACGCATGCTACCACGAGGAAACACACAGAAGATGAGTGAATCCTATTGTTCCCAGTGCTAAGTGAATAAAATTCCTTTATAATCCTTCTACAGGAGGGGATGCAGTCTATTAAAGGCTCATTTTAGCCCTGTATTTGTTGCTTGCTATTCGGTTTTAAAGACCACCCAACTCCCCCCTGGCTGTCACAGCAGTAGGAGGGAAGGGTCTGACCTCCAGCAGGAGCTTTAAAAGGATCCTATACAGGAAAACCTAAATAGGTAATTTTTTGTTTACTGATTACATAGAAAATACGTCATAAAACCTGCCTCTCTAAATAACTCAACTCTTCTTTTCTCCCCTGATTTTCATTTAACAGCCTCCTCTTTCTTTTGTCAACTGCAGGATTCCTCTGAGGACTTTTATGGGCTTAAAGCTTTCCTCTGTCACCTGAAGACATCCCCTGGCTGCAGCTTTAGAAGGAAGGCACATCCTCCTCAACGTCCTAACCCGAAACAACGCTTTGAAATGGAGGAATGAAATCAAAATGTGATCTGGAAACTACTGGGGAACGTTTCATGCCGCACGTGTTTTGCTTCTCCACTTGTGTGGGCACATAAACCGAGAAAGCATCACTGTGAAAACTCGGATTTCTCTTGAGAAGCAAAAAAGCCTCTTGCTTTGTGCCGTACACTCTTTATGGACTGAAATCTGAGAGCTTAAAAAGTTCTGCTCCCCAGGAGATGATCTAGGAAGTTCCAAACCCAAAGTTCTGCCTCTCGGTTGTGTCCAAATGAACACGGCAGCAACCTGGGGGGGCCTGCATGGATACAGCAGGGTCTAAGGCACGGTGTGTAGGTCTTTTTAGCTTTAATTCTTGCTTGGAATATGTGGATTATTATTTTTTTAGTCAGCTATCTTAGCGCAAGCCCTGTTATGGGACAAATGATCAAACTGGGTTCCCAATATATAATGCTGCTGCTGAATTTGAAACACCAACACTATTCCATGTAGTGTTACAGGATTCTGACAGCAATTACAGATAAAGCTTAAGGGATACAAAAATTGTGCAGGGAATCCTTTAGTACGTGGCTACAAAGCCAGGTCACTGCGGTTGGCAGCCTGTGAGCTTTTTGTGGAGGAATTGTTGCATCTGATGCTGTCTCTGCATACTTCTCCTTGGAAATAAGTAGGAGGAACACTAGGGAAAGGGATATAAACTAAGCTGCCTGCATTGTTCTCTGCCAAACATGTACGGTCACTTGCTGAGGATTTCTTTTGTCTTCCCATAAATTCATTTCTATCCTATTCAAGACAATTTTTATGTAGTCTTAATAAAGGTTGCTACCAGCCTCTTATGAAAACTGCATTATTAATGAAGTCCTGTTCAAAATGCAGGGTGGGAAGTAAAAGGCAAACTCACGTTCGTCCCCGTTTCTCGCCAGTCCCAGGTCCGACTGCCTCCCGGCCACACTTTGCAGTCCTTGTAGGTGGTGGAGCAGCCCTTAACCTTCATCTGACCCCACGAAAGGGAAGCGATTTCAGGGGAAGACATCTCTACGCTGAACCAAAGTCTGGAAAAAAGGATATTTAATGCTTACCATCAGGCTAACACATGCGGCACATTAATGAAAAACCAAAATTGTGTCCTTGCCCCAAAGAGCTGGGAAGAAAATGCTGTTACAGGCTCGATCCGTGTGATTTTGTGGCACCAGAATTGGGCAAAGGACCAGCAGGTTTGTTAATTACCCATCCTCTCGGGGCTCTTGGAGGATTTGGAGCAAATCATTTTACACGCTACATCTGTTAAAGTATCAGGTACTCAGCTTTTAGAACAATCAACAGGGATCAGTTCCCTGGCTATCTTTCCAAATCTGGTTTTTAATCTCGTTGCTAAATATATGATGAAGAAGGTCAAATTTTCCTAAAATATTTGCGGGATGCACTGTTTCTTTGGCCCTCTAAACCACGCCGGTATGTTCCTGTTTATTAGTTTCAGACAGTAGATGAGATTAGAAAAAAAAAAAAACAAAAAACAAACAAGCATGGTGTTGCCTTATTAGCTTTAAGGAAGGGAGAAGACAGTGAAATGTTGGACGTGGGCTTTAAACTAATGGACTTTTGGAGACCTGAAGGGGTCGAGACTTCTTCCCTGAGTCACTCCTCAGAGACACCAAATCTCCCAGCGCAATTTCTCAGGACAGTTCAGAAGCCAAACAACATCATTTTTAATGCCTAACCTCAATCTTTACTGCTTCAGTTTAATGATAAATAAATTTTAGTTCCCTTTGGCCTTCCTCTCGGTCACGCTCTCTAAATCTCTCCTTATTTTCTCATTTTTCCCCGACAGCCGGGCATTCAGGCAGGGGCGATGCCTTGGGAGCACCACCTCGAAAGTTTCCGCCCTCGTCACAGTCCTTCAAGTAACTGCAACCTGATCGCCGCTGGGATTCTGGCACTCGACAGCAAGAAACCAGTCCCAGGGATGCCTTGGAAATGCTTTAGACTTGCTCGACAGCCAAGATCTGCGCCTCGGGAGTGACCTTTCTGCTTTCTGCCCTTCCAGTTCCAAGCGAAGAGGATGGTCTGAAGCCTGCGCCGCAAAGACAGATGCTGGTTTCTGCAGTACCAAGAGCTCTGCTCCTGGCTGACCCAGCAAACCTCTGGCAGATCCTTCCAGATATCCAGATTCTCATCCTTTTCCTTTTTTTAATAATCCAAATTCACCAAGAAAATCAATCATAGGGACCCTGGTGGTGCTGATTAAGGAAGGAGCCCTCATAAAGCAGAAATCTTTGGGTTACCAGGCTTCCAGCCCTCCTGGCAGCCTCCTGTCCCATCTTGCACATGAGCAGGCAGGACGTGAATCTCAGTGCCCTGCTTCAAACATCATGTGAAGTAGAAACAGCCTTACTTTGGATTCAGCACAGGACCGAGGCTGCCAGAGCTGCTGCTTCCCCAGAAGAACAGGGCAATTATTTCTTTCCTGCTCCTTTGTGAAGCTGGTGGCACACGCACCCTGCCAAAGAGGACGCCAGGCAAGCAGTTACAGGGGAGAGAAATTTGCCTGGATTCCCATGCTCTGGATTCTCTCCTCACATACCTACAAAGCAAGGGATTGACACACAAAGGGTCATCAGACTGTTTTCCCAAAAGTCTGGTGAAGCAAGATTACGGCAGAAGAAATATCTATCGCTAGTCCCAGCAAAGTGAAATCACCAAAAAGGGTAAAAGGCAGAATCCACTACCCAGAACATGGCTACTAAGAATTCAAATAAATTTTCCCCGGGCTAGTTTTGAGCAGAGACTGCAGCGAGGTGAATGGCGGAGAGGTAAATGAATGGTAACAAAATTAGGAATATCAGATCTCTTGATCAAAATGGTATTTGCAAGGCTGGGTTAATGCAATCAAAGAAGCACAAACTGCAAATAGGATGGCGAATACATGGCTTAAATCCATAGCGTCCAGATTCTGTCATATCCTCTTCCAACAGCACAAAAATAAGGGGCAGGAGCTAAGAGAGATAACTCAAAAGCCATAAATGATGATTAGTAGTCTGAAAGCATTTCCCATCATACTGCCAGGGAATACCAGAAACGTGAGGTTATTTGAATTAGTGAAGGCATCTTAAATTGAAGTGAAGAAGAATGAATTTTTTTTAAGGCATCTTAAATTGAAGTGAAGAAGAATGAATTTTTTTTAACAGGGACTTTGGACCTTCTTCACACAGGGCACGGTCCAGTCACTAATCAGCACGGATCGGGGAAATATTTCCCCGACAAATGAGTTGCTTTTTTAATTATTCACTATGCTATCTGCTGAAACAGAGTGCCAAGTAAGAATCAAATGAGCTGGATGCCACAAACTGGAAATTGCCATAGTCCAAACGTGACAGGGAGGGAGGTCCAGGAGGCGAGGAGCAGAGATGGCTGAGGAATCTGTAAGCAAAGCTACAGAAAACATAGGAAATAAAGGAAGCAGAGAAGCTTAAGAGGCAAAATACCAACTTATACAAGGAGATTGGGCTGAAATAAAAAAATATATGAAGCAATGGCTAGGATGGGGGAGGAAAAAATAAGTGATTAACCTAAAGAAACGTGACGTAGAAGTGTAGCTGGGCAAGCAGGTGGATTTAAAACTGGCAACGTTGCTGTTTCTTCTGTGAAGTTCAACATTTCTGCGAAGTATAACCTGCCAGGAACAGCTGGAATAAAAAAGGGGAGGGAGAGAAACGCTGTATTGACAGCCTGTTAAAGTAAATGTTTATTAAAAGCAAAGACATGCCCTGAGGTCACAGAGGGTAAAAGAGTGAATCAAGGTATCAAAATAAGTATCAAAGTATCAAAATAAGTATCAAGGCATGAAAAGAAGTAAGCAAGGTATCAAAAAGGGGATGTGGTGCTCTAAAACTAACAGTGAGCAAGGTAAGTAAAAAGTAAGAAACTCCCCTGCATCAAAGCAACTTCATGAGGGTAGAAAAGCCGGCGAAGACTTAAAAACCGACAGCAGAAACGCAAGGGGGGAGGATAAGCGAGGTTTAAAGAAGCAGACAGGACAAGGACTGAGGTAAAGTTGGAAAAAAAAAAATATAAATATATATTTTGCTGAGGAGCCGCGGGACGGCGCGCACGGGGAGGAAAGGGGAGGGCAGGCGGCCAGCTTGTGACAGGAGGCGAGGCAGGGTGCAAGGACACGACAGAAGCGAGGCTCAAAGCTGCCTAAAAATTTATTTTTATTCCTATTTCTCCACAGCCCCCGACGCCGCCTCCCTCCCACCCCTTCCCCCTCAGGGCCGTTAACGGCCGGCACGCGCCCGCACCCCACTCACCGGCCGCGCGGAACACCCACCCCCTCCCTCCCATCCTCCCTTCCCATTGGCCAGCGCCGCCTGTCGGCACCACCTCCCCTCCCTCCCATTGGCCCATCCACCCGTCCATCCCCACCCTTGCCCCCGCCCCCTCTATAAATACCCCCGCCCCGCCTTGTTTTCATTGCCGCGCCGCACGCGGCGGCGAGGAGCCGCCCGGCCCCGCGCTCCCGCCCCCTCCCCTCAGGCCGCCGCGGTGCATTGTGGGACCGTGGCGGCGCGCGGCTCGGCAGCGCCCCCCTCACTCCCTCCCCCCCCACCCCCCTTTGCTCCTTCTCCATCCCCGGCCCCAAGATGGCGGCGGCGGCTCCTCAGCCTCCATCGCCGCCTCCCCCTCCCGCCGCCGGCCCGGGTTGCCCGGGTTCCTGGCCCAACTTCGCCGTCGTTTGCTCGTTCCTCGAACGTTACGGGGCTCTGCTGGATCTCCCCGAGCTGCCTTTCCCCGAGCTGGAGCGCGTCCTGCAGGAGCCCGGCGAGCAGGGTGAGCGCCCCCCCCCCCCCCCCCCTCACCTCCCCTCAGCTTTCTCCCTTTTTCCCTTTTCCCTTCTCTCCGCCGGCTCTGAGGAAGGACTGGGGGGGACGGTGGGGTGTGGGGGGGAGAGGTTGGTGACATAGAAGGGGTTTGGAGTGGGGGGGAACCGGGGCTGGTCCCCCCCCGCCTCCTCCCAGCCCCGGGGGTGGAGCGCGCTGAGGGAGAGGAGGGGCCTGGGATTCCCGGCGTGAAGCCCCGGGGGGGGCTGTGGCCTTTCCCCCCCCTCCTTTTTCACCCCTTCCACCCTTTTGGGGCTGAGCAGTTGCTTGGGGAAGGGGGAAGATTCCTCCCCTCCCCCCCAATAGAAGGTGGGGGCTCCCCCCTTTTCCCCCACCCCAATATCGGCTGTGACCCCCTACACCCCCTCCTTCAGCCCCCCTGGGTTGGACTCGTGCAGGGAGATCGGCTTAAATAACTATTTATTATTATTATTATTATTTTTTGCTCAGCCTAACGCTGGCAGCGGGTCTCCTCCACCCTGCCTCCAGCTGGGGGGTTGCTTCTGTGCCCCCCCCCCCTCAGTGTTTGCGTCCCTTTCTACTTCTCCCCTAAAATAAAAATACCGTGGGGGAGACCCAAGGCAATGCCCTCAGGCTTTTTATCCTCCCCCCTTCTTTCTCCCCTGCCTATGTGGGGTGAGGAATGGGGAAGAAGAGATGCAGGGGGGGGCACCAGAAAAGCCCCGAGCCCTCCCCAGTGCTGCTATTGTAGGAAATCTCCTCCCCACACACACAGCCAGCCATTGTGCTTGCTCTCTGTCCTTCTCCCCTCCTCTCTTCTCTCCCAGCTGGGCAGGGGGTTAAAAGCTTGGCCCTTTTTCCCCCCCCCCCATTTCCCCTTCCAGCCCCCCACCACCTGAGCTGGGCGAGGCGCAGGGTGGCTGGGCCACTCGGCCGTTCCCTTGCCAGCTGCTCCTCCTCTCCTCTCTCCTCCTTTTCCTCTCCTTTCCCTTCAGCAGCAGCAGCAGAAGCTTTGCTTGCCAGCCTCTCCAATTCCTCTGCGATGGCTGTGGGAGGGCCCCGGGCAGCCGAGCGGCCAGGGGGAGGGCTGCGAGGAGGCGGCAGCAACAGCAACAGCAGCCGGGGATCCAGAGGGGAAGGTGCTTGTTGCTCTCGGGCTCTGTCTCGATTATTTCTCTGCTCCTTGCCTCTCTGCACTCTTGCCACATCGGGAGACCGCCGGGCTCACGGCGCATGCTCGCCAGGCCCCATAGAAACTTCCTGCTGCTGGAGAATCCCAACCCGGGGCTGCTTTTCCTCCCCCAAAACCCTCTTTTCTCCCCTTTTTTCCTCCCCATATCGACTCCCTCCTTACGAAAGCCACCCCGCGGCGCGGGGATTTGGGGGTGAAATCGGCGGGGGGGTGCTTCCTCGCCTGGAGGAAGCCGTCCTTCGCGGGGCGCACGCGTCCTGCCTGAGTTTGCACCAGCTGAAATGGAATGAGAAAAGCTTCCTCCGCCTCCCAGCTCACGTGCAGAGGAAAAAACGAGCTCCCCTAACACCTAAAAGCCGGGCTACCCGCCTGGAATATCCGTCAGTTCCCCCCCGTAAAAGGATTCGGTTGCTGAAGTCCCGTTCTGGCAAAGTTGTTGCAAAACTTCTGAATAAAAGCCGCCGCTACGCTGGAGTTTGAATTTGTGATGAAAACACCCTTTTTGAAGTAACGTCTGTAAAGAAAATGAACGTTTTTACCCTGTGACAAAATGTAAACGAGCCCATAAGAGTGATTTGTTGTGTGGACTTGTAGAATAAATTAAAATTCAAGGCTGAGCTAGTGACCTGTGTGTTAAGTACGTGCCTTTGGTAAAAAGCTGAATTTTCTCTGAACTTTAATCGCGTGGGACAGGGGGTGGATATCAACAGGACAACAGCTACTTGACAGCTCGTCCCTACAAAGCTTTTGCGTGCCTTGTGCGTTGTGGTGTGTGTGTTATGGGGTGTTCATTTGCTACACTCTGCGTTTCTCTTCCCATGTGGGGGGCAGGACGGGTTGTTCTCCACGAATGGGGACGTTTTTACCTTCTGATAACGCCCTCTCTGAGCTGCTTGATTTTTGCTTGTGTCTGGTGTAGAGAACGTTTGCCTGCCTTTGCTTATCTTTAAGAAAAGAAAGAGTGGAAGTGTGGAAAACTAAATTTAGGAGGTTCTTGAAGCTTGATGTGATGATTTGCGTGACGGGGATTTGTGTTTTATTGATTGAGCCAACTCGCACAGCTTGATTTGTGGTGCCAGGATCTACTAGTATGTTTATGCTTTCAGAAAAAACAATT
This sequence comes from Anas platyrhynchos, assembly GCF_047663525.1. Classification (NCBI taxonomy): domain Eukaryota; kingdom Metazoa; phylum Chordata; class Aves; order Anseriformes; family Anatidae; genus Anas; species Anas platyrhynchos. The sequence goes on from NC_092587.1 coordinate 203,915,338, forward strand.
GCAGATACTACATTTGTGTCTTTTTTACATATATTGGTTCCTGACAGGGTGTCTGTAAGGTTACAAACCAGCAAGTTGCTGGGCAGTGTTTGAAAACTGAAGAATGAGTTGTTTTGTCCTCTGAGCATCCAGTACTTACCAACCGTATGCAGCTTTTCCTTGGAGAGCAAAAAAGGTTTGGATTTAAGTTGTGCAAAGTTTCACTTTTGATACCAGTGGACTTAGACAGCAATATATAAAACCACCTGAGTGGTTTTAGACACCACGGGCTCTCTTTTCTTGTCTGAAGAGTTGATTGTGGAAGATGCCAGTGAAACTTCCTTCTCGTTGTGCTGGGGGTCTCAAGGAGCAGCGGGAGCTCCGGTCTGAATGTTGCTGCCTTGTTGTATAACAGGCTTTATTTTCTCCTGGTAATTATTGGAACAAAGAGCTCGTTCACGATGAAGTAACCAAAGCAGAAGCTTTTTGGGGAGGAAGGGGCGCTGCTACCTGAGAATTTCGAGAGGTGGCAGTGACAGCAGTGCTCGAGCGCGGAGGTTTCCTTCGTCATCCAAGTTGTTTGGGTGTGGGATTAACCTGCATCAGCAGCATGTTTGGTATTTGAAATGCCTGTGCAGAGGTATGGCCTCGTCCGAACGCACAAACCCGGTTAAAAGATGCGCTTTGGGAGCTGGCAGATAACCTAAACCGTGTGCGGTCAGATGGCAGAGCGGTGATCCTGCTGGTCACAAAGAGAGGAGAGGGATAAGTGTGGATCCGTGGGGGCGCAGCTCTTCCTGCTGGTGCCTCGCTCTAAACCTGTAACTGTTCAAAGTTGTGAGACCTGGGGTCGTTTGGGGAACGTTTTGCTTTGTGAGGGATAATTATCTGGCCTTGAATAATCTTGAGCCTTGTTTTGTACCATGATTTGGGTTGGATTGACAATGGGCTTAAGCTTCTTCCACCAAGATCTGGGTGGTGAGAGCCCTACCTTACACCCGTTGCTAGTTGTCATGCCTCAAAGGAAATCGCTTCTCTTAGGATTTATTAAAAAGTGAGTGAATAAATGGTTTTACCTGGGGCTTCTAATGAGGCTGGGAGATGTGATCACCCCCTGTGTCACTGTACTGGGAGGTGCCAAGCTAAGACACATCGTCCTGCTGCATCTTTTTCCTACAAAGGCAAAATGGTGCAAACAGAGCGAGTAATCCCCGGGAAGCACTGCTTGTTCTCCTTCTTCTAACGCACCTACCTTGCCTGTTTTCCCAAGTTTCTCTTGTAGCAGCCCAGCCGTGGAAAATTTAGTATTTCAACACGTGATGGAGGGGAGCAAGAACTCTGCCTGCGTTGAGGGCTGTGTGTAAGGAACCATGATATCACATCGCCTCCTTTGTGTTGGTAAATAGCTCGGGAATTGGTATAAATGTTAATTAAGCACTCGGGCTCTTGTGAATGAAAATATTAGCAGAACGTTTGCTTGCACGACAGAGATCTCATTTTACACATGACTACGCAAAACGCTCGCTGGTTTGCCAGCTTCCCCGGCGTGTGAATGGGAGAACCTCTCGCCGAGGTGAATCGTGTCCTCGGAAGCGTTCGGCTCCGCTCTCTCATCCCCTGCTGCAGGCTTTTTGGAGCAGTGTGGGGTTTGATTTGCTCCTGATTGAAATTTGAACAGGGAGCATAGCGCAGCCGAACAGCGAGCTTGCCTCGAAGTCTTCCTGGTGGTGCTAAAGTTGGGCTTGAAAGCAGCAAATACGTTTTGGTGGGTATGTCTCTGGGCTGAGGCAGTCTGCTGCCTTCTCCCCAGGAGCTTTGGGATCTCCTTTGACTCTTGCTGGCAGATTGAGCCAGCCTAAAAGTTCGTCTCTTTAATTATCACGTGGATGTGATGGGTTTGGAGTTTGATAATAAAACTCTTTCCATGCTGGCTCAGGTTTAGATGGTGTAAAGAAAGATGATGTGAGGTGTAGGTCCAATTTTGTGAGTCTTTTCTCCCCTTCCCCCTTTTGGTCTTTATGTCCAGAACTGAGGTTAGGGGCAGGTAGGCTGTGGGAAAACCCCTGGAAGTTACTTAGGGTTTCTTTAGTATCAAGTACGCTTAAAAGTTCCGTCATAGAACTGAAAAGAGTATAATATTCTTTGGATCTACCACACTTCAGAGGTTTTATAAACTACTTTTTGTTTCTAAATCTTCTGGACACCTCACTTCTTTTCTCTTTCCAAAGGAATTTGGATGCTGAAGCCGTTTGTTCCGGTGGGTCCTGGCAGTTCCCTTATTGTCATTCCGATACCTTTGCAAAGCTTTGCAGCGTAAGGTTCTTACCCTTCTCTGCAGAAATTAACAATTAACGACGATTTAAAGTGCTGGTCGATACTTGGCTGCGAGAAGCAGCCCCGGAGCTCTGTGGCTGTTTTAATGCAGCAAACAAAAGCTGGTGAGATCCGATGGCAAGGAGCGAGGCTTTCAAGCTCAAGATTAGGAATGCTCCTAATGAAGAGGGGAATAAAGCAGATTGCTCCGTTTTAGTGATTGATTTTCTGGTGTTTAACAAGATCCAGCCTGTTTGGGTCCTGCTGACCCAAAGTTAGGGAGTTTGATGCGACTTTTAGGCAAAAGTCCTGATAGATTGCAGAAATCTGCAGCTTGGTCGGTGTTAGAATAGGAAATAAATGGGATAGGGAAGTGGTCAAACGCTGTTAATTACTAAATTTTAACTGAAATGGTGATTTATCATCTGGTTTTGGTGTGGAAAGGGCAGTTTCCTCGGGTAAATGAACACCCCTGGTTTGTTGGCTGGGGGGATTGTTCACACAAGGTACTGTTGGATCTTCTCCATCAGACATGAAGTGTGGCTATCTCAGTGTTATAAGCTTCCTGCTGCTCTAAACATCTATCAACTAGTCTGAAGTAACTTTTTATAGTTTTAGGAGCCTCTGCTTGTATCTCATCGCGCCCTTTCCTGGATGAATAAGAAATGCAACTGCTGCTTGAATCAGGTAGTCATCCCCCACGTGCAATTCAAGCTCACCTGAGGTTTATAAACAAGAGTTTAGGCCGATCAATGCTGTACCTAGGGACTGACCCAAATTTAAACTCCTGTTCAAGCCATTAATCCAGCTGGTAAGAAACCTGTTAGGGTAATGCAGTGTGCTTAGCTTAATAAAATATTGAGGAATAAAAGCGTTTATATGAAAGCTGCTCTGCAGACTTGCAAATAAGGGTGTACCTAGTGAAATTTTGAATGTATTACTTCTGTTCTTGCTTCACTTTTGGGTATATCAGGTTCTGCACCTCTGGTTTGTTTAAAGTTCTGCAGCTCCGTGTTTCCAGTGGTCAGGTGAATGGGTTTCGTGGAGGCAGACCCCACTGTGTGTAGCTGGAATTGTTGGGGTTTAACAGGCTTAAACTTGGAGCAAGCAAGCAGCACGAGTGGTTGGTCTTGTGCTGACTTTGTGGCAAACGAGGTTAATGCAGAATCAACTCCTCTGCTCCTTTTGCAGTCCTTTTAGATTAAGACTTCAGGCCAGCATGCCTGGCCACGTGTGTTTTTCTTCATTGGAGAAGTGAATTAAGTTTGTCTTGGAATTAATTGCTTCCTAATAGAGTATGGATGCATCTCTGTGATCTAACTAACCCCCTTCTGTTAGTTTTCCCGTGGCAAGGCTTGATGTATTTATTGAAGATGGAGCTGGCCCATCATCCCACCGGGGTGTGCGCTGGGATTGAGGCTGGGAACACCACTCTGAGCCCCAGCGGGACTCCCCATCACCCAAACCGATGGGGGAGACGGGCAAATCGTGCTTCTGGGTTAAAAAGCAGCTCCAGTTTCGTGTCATTGTGGTATATCTGCAGGAGGGACCTTCACAATCATCAGGGTGAGCGGCGTGGCACCATCACGTGTAAGCGAGGAGCTGTGTTTTGTCTAGCTCTTGTCTTTTTTTTTCTTCTGGCGTGCTCAGAAATAGCATCCCCGCTGGAAAACTTCAGCTTCAACGAAGTTCTTCCCCGCATGAAGGACTAAACGTCCGAGTTGTTAAAGCAGTCTGAGCTGCACTTCATCCAAATCCTCAGGATTACAGAATTTGGGATGTCAGAAACATGTGCCAGTACCCGATATAGCCCTGGAGAGATGGGGGCTGCTTCTTCCAGCTGGGCGTTGGTGGGAATCCAGGCAAAGAGCTGCAGGAGGTGCTTTGCTGGCCGCAGGAAGGCTGCTCCAGATGAAGGCAGCGATCCATCAGCATCTTCTCCTTGGCACTGGTCAGCTGCAGGAGCTGGGAGTTTCTTGGGATATTCTCCCAGCTTCCAATAGTTTGTAGCCCAGGGGCTTCCTGGTTGTGTTTTTTCCTTTTTCTGTCTTCTTCGAGTGGCGTTTTTTCCTCTTGTTTGAGATTTCTCACACCAGACAGCATTACCTTGAAGTTAACAATGATGTGTGCAATTCTTAGTGCCCCCACCTGGCACCTCCTGTTCTGAACCCGTCCCAAAGCTGATGTTTAGGTTGGCTTCTGCGTGGCCTGTGCTAAACTGAGAAGCCCATGGGAACTGCTGGAAAACTTAAAAAATTAAAACAGAACAACCATTTGGGGGGGTTTCTGTGCTCTGCAGTAGCTGACGGATGGCATCCCTCAGGCAGAAATAACGCCCGCATACCTGGCGGGCTTTGGCATGAGAGACTTGGTAACGAGATCCTGCTGGTGGCAGAGGGCAGGGATGGCAGAAATTCCTTTGTGTGGTGCGAAGGAGGGGACAGGAGCTACCGAAGGAGCTGCAGAGGAGGGACGGAGGACAGGACAAACATCCTGCTGAAGAATATCGTGGCTGTGCGCTCACCGGTGCCTTGTGGATTTTGGAAGCCTGCATTTCCACAAATCGCAGCGAGAAATAAATACCCAAGCTCGTACAAAGGTGTGCATTTTTTCTTTCCTCCAAGCCTTGCAATAATAGCATTGTGTGTTTTTTTTTTTTCCCCCAGCTGTAGCATGCAGCGAGGTCTGTGTTTGTAACGCCAAGATGTTCTTTCCACCCTGCTTCATTCCTCCTCCTGCCTCGTCCCAAATCAATGAACTCTCCCTTGCTTCGGTTGTTCTGCAAAGCCTGTCAACCAATTGGGCCTTAACGAGTATTTTAGTAGCCTCTAGCACTTGTCAGCCTCTCACACACTTTGCCATCAGCCCGATGCAGCTATTTCCCTACTCCAGGAGTGAAATAAAGGAGGATTTCTCAGAACTCCAGGAGAAATCGTGGCCCTGGTGATCCTTTGAATGGTTTGGGGGAAAAACAACCAATTCCTTGAGGCGAGGCGTGCTTCTGAAGGAGCTTGTCAGGTTTCTTTTCTGCTGTGATCAGGTAGCACCCTGGAGAAAATTTGTGCTTATCCTTGGGCTCACAGGTTAGATTGATGGTTGGAGAAGGAAGATTGAGTTGTGCTTCGCCAGCCCCAGCCTCTTTTTTGGTTCTTTCCAAGAAAACGGCGCTCATCAGATTGCAGCTTTCGGGTTTCCACCACGAAGCTTCACCTCCATCGACAAGGAGCAGCGGTGCTCAGAAGGGAGAGAATTGAAATTATCCTGAAGTGGCAAGGTGGAGGCATTAAAGCCTAACCCTTAGAAGAGATTTCCCTTAAAAGATGGGAGAGCAGAAGAAGCAGCCCTAAGCCAAGGGGGAAAAAATCATTAGCTACAATAATTAACATAAGGACACCGCTGAGAACTTAAGGAACTCGTTTGCATAAGTCATCATTGGGCTAATTTGTGATGTCCTCCTGCTTTCTGGCAACGCAGGTGAAATATGATAAAAGTGACGTGTTAGGAAATGATGTCCTGGAACACCCAAATAACACCAAAGCGTGCTCGTTGCTGGGCTCATGCACTCCCTGGGCTCTCTGGAAGAGAAATTTGGGGAATACAGCTGGTAAAAATATACAAACCGGAGCTGGGAGGACAAGAGTGGAAAACAGGGACTGGCACATTTTAAAGAGCCTAGCAGAGATGCAGGGAATCAAACACAAGTAGCTCTTGCATCTGGTTTTGATAAACGCTAGGAAATTGTAGTTTCATCCTTCAGAGAGTTCAGTTATCCTCCAAAGTACAAATGCTCTGCTCCTTTTTCTGGCTTCTTCCTAAGCACGGCTACACGGCTGGTGCTTGGCAGAACGCTTCGGCGTGCATGCAGAAAGTCTTTTAAGGAGGTCCTGGACTGAAACAGTTGACTTGTGTTCCTCGGCACCTTTGCTAAAAGAACAAAACTCAAAGCCATCACGGCCAGCCCTGTCTGTGACGGGATCCTTCGTGGCAGGAGGAACCAGGTGAGGCGAGGAGCTCGCAGCCCAACGCAAGCTGCTGCTGCCAGAGGTCTGTGTTTGCACTGCAGATGGTGGGTTTGGATGTGCTGAGGAAGGGATTTGCCTTCTCAGATCCACTGATTTGCATCCTCCGAGGCAGAGAGCTGGAAGAATGCATCGCTCAACCTCTCCGGAGTCAGCCTGAGTGGTGATAACTTCCGAGGGAAAGTAAACCTTAAACCGATTAACCGCCGGGAAGCAGCTCAGAAGAGAAAGTGAATTCTCGTCATCGTGGTACGAGTGAAGTGGAATCCCTTTGATTTTTATTTTTTGTATGCCGTGGGCAGTTAATCTTTCTTGCTAAGGAAACAGGAAGGAGATGAGTCCTTAAGAAAACAGATCCAACTGTAAAATGGCTGGTCCAGACCGAGGGGAAACAGCGCAGTGGATGATAAAACAGTGGTGTGAGCAGACAGCGAAGCTGCAAGCGAACGAGTTGTAAGTTTGCATGAGAAGGGAAAATGCTTATGATGAATACATCACAGAATATTTAAAACCAGTTCTGAGAAAAGATTCGAGGCACTGGTGACAGCCCAGACAGTACCAGACAGCAGGAGGAATAGCCTGTGAATCGTACAGTAAATTTGGGGATATTTTATTTGGGATATGTGTGTCTATATCCCAGCTGGTCTGTTCTTGCTTGCCTTCAGCTTGATTTTAGCGCTCGGCGGTGGCTGCTTCACCTGGCAGGGAAACGGGGACAGGTCAGGAGGGTGAGCAGAACAGTAGGAAAGTTTCTACCAAAAAAAAAAAAAAAAAATGAAGTTTGAAAAAATTAATGCTGTTAACCTCTGAGATTTTTTTTTAAGTGTGTACAAGGCAAAGCTTCTGGAGGTCTGCGTTACTTTCGGGTTGTAGAAGCGGCAAAATGGTCTGTTAAAGTAATTTAAGATTTAAACGCCTTTCACGTGTTGCATAATTACAGCTGATTGCTGCAGGTTCTTGCTGAGGCCAGAGCTCGACGATGCAGAGGGTAAATGCTGAGTTGCGGTAAAAATACTTAAAAATAAAACCAAGAACATGAAGTTTCTGGCTTCGAAGTTAAGCCGGGCTGTGACGACAAAGAGGATTTAAGCTAACGTGGGGGTGGGCAATTGCAGGCGCGTGCTGTGGGGTTTCTGTGCCCACGTTCTGATGCAGCAGAGGGTGCTCACCATCAAAGCCAAGTCCTGGATTATCAGCGCCGTGGCTCTGATGTGTTTCATCATCTTCCTTCCCAAGTGCTTGCCATAAACACATTTTCTGCACAGACCCTAATTTCTTTGGGGTGGCAGGTAGTGCCGACCCCACAGCTGGCAGTCCCTGCTGCCTGCGTGAAGTTGCAGAAGCCCCAGAGTTACAACTGTTCCTTGCAGTTAAAAGGATTGCATGAACGGGGGTAGAGATTTTAGTGTTAGCAGGTCAAAACATGACTTTGCTTGGAGGGTTTTTTACTTTGGAGCTCCACATTTCAAGGAACGAAGCCTCTGTGAATCCCTGCACTGTCTGCCATTCAATTATCAGCTCATTTAAGGACACTTTGCTCATCTCATGACTGCATCATGTCTTCATTTGAGACTTAAGGTTAAGGAAATTGGACAGAAACCACACCTGGTTTTTATTTACTACTAACACTTCGTCAGACAATTGTCTCGGGCGGTTTTACTCCTCAAATTTCTGTTTTTGCTTTCTCCTTGGCTTTCTTAAAAATAGCACTGGGGAACTGTTTTTGAGCAGCCTCCCATCCTGCGTGCATTGGATCAGCCTTGTAAACTTCATGCTCGTGAGTTCCTCTGCAGAATCCCTTCAGCCAGCTGCACGACAGTCAGAGGCATCTTCATCAGTCTCCAAAATGCGGCGTGTCTCTTTCTGAATCTCAGGTAGTTCTTTAAAATATTCTAAATCTTCACTTGAGCTGCGGTTAAGGTACGGTGGTGAGCTGACATGACCTTGGAGAGGGAAGTGTGCTGCAGAATGACTTGGGTTGGCTTCGTCTTCAAAGTTTGCTCATGCTGATCCTTAAATCTTGGGCTCACACAATGCTCCTGATTTGTAAAGTACCAAATTACTGAGTAGTACTCAAGTTTTCTACACAAATTCATCAAAATCTTTTGCAAAACGTCGAATGCACATCTTTACGGCATGGTTATATTCTTGTATTTCGTTAGGGTCCAGTAAACAACATTTCTTGTCTTACAAGACCCAAGTTTGCAAGACCGGGCTTTCTAGAAGTGGTATCTGCAATATTTGACAGTTCTAGGGAAACTGCCAAGGAACAATTCACCTGTTAGCATCGCTGCGTGAAGTTAGTGTTAAAGGAAACACGGTGCAAGTTTTCTAGCGAACTGTTAGGCGTGATGGCAAGTTCCATGCAGGGAAATGAAGCCTGAAGGTATAAATGGGACTCAGGTGAAGTCTCCACACAGTGACTAGAGGAAAAAACGTGCTCTCTGAACCCCAAAAAGGGCAGAAATATCTTCCTGGTAGATTTCATCTGATACATGAAAACAAAACTCAAAAAAAAAGATTAAAAACCCACAAAACTTTGTATATTTTTTCTACTAAGGGCTGAGGAATGATGACCTAACCTGGATGATGAAACTTGTTGTAGAGAAGTGATTTTATTTATCATGCTCTGAATTTCTTAACATTGCCTCTTTATTCAAGTGAGAAAGTGGTTTCGTAGGATCATCAACATCCTTCTTCTGTCAACGCTGAAGAAAACTCAGCTCAGTACCCGAGGAATTCACCAAAACCGCCACCAGAGCGACGTTTCAAGTAACAAAACAGAGTGAGGAATTAAAAAGCATTTAAATTTGTCCTTGTTTTCCTATAATGGACTAAAAAATGACTTGCATTCAGCTTATCCTCTAACAGCACTGTTAAAGAAGCTCGTTTTACTTGTTACGTGAATAAAGAGGACTCTAACATGAAGCTGAAGCCCTAACTCCTGCAGTGTGCGGTTCGGTGTTGTGTTTAATCTGGATCCTCACTTGTTTCGCTGCACTGAGGCTCCTGATTTGGTTTCAGTACAAGAGGGTGCGTGTTCTTTCTCTCCAAGTTAAACGCTGCCATGCTCAAAGAATTGATTTTGTCTGCCAGAAATGTCTGTGCACAGACAAACCTTGTGAACTGAGGCTGGATTTGCGATGGTAATTCTATGTCTGAAGGGGAGCGTGAGAGTTTAGGGGGCTGTTTAAGGATGAGATACAACCCCCAGGAGCTGCTAACACCCCTGCAGCCATCCCCAAGACCTTACATACCTTGTTTTTCCCTGAAAAACTTGCCAGAAACTCCACAGCAGAATTAATCTGACTGCATTTATTGACTCCAACCTCTTTCAGATGTGTGCTTTAGGATGAGCTGACTCCAGAGGTGTGTTTCTGGCCAGGGGCTCTCGCTGGATTATCCGCAACTCGCTCAGGTGTAAATATCTGCCTTTGCTTGGATGAATCCTGCAGCTGTGCTGCTCCCCTTTCTGAAGTTTTAATGGCAGATACCTAAGAAATTCTGGGAGCTTGGAGTAGGATCTAAAACTCAGGCTCCTTTTTCACTCAAACAAGAGTCACGTTTCCTTTTCTTGTTCTTTCTTTGGCCTCTGGATCTTGTGTTTTTCTTGCTGTTTGCTTTGTGGCTGGGACACCCTCCGAGGAGTGAGCGGTAATTTTTAACTTGAAAGAAGGCACTGAATTCAACTTCACCATTTATTGCCTGCTTATGGAACTACTTAGCAGATGCCTCATCCCACCTGAGATCTCCATTTTGCTGCTCACCTCTCCAGAACCAGATCCCGTTTCCAGCTGCCTGCCTCTTCAGCATCTCCTGTTGTACAGCTCAAGAATCCCAGCTCACCAACCCACTGTGAAGTTCTCTGCTGCTTCCTAACTCCGTAAGACACACAAAAATGGGTGTCTTTGGCTGGATCTGTGTGGATCACCACACACCGCACCCGTTTGCCTTTCACCTTTATCACAGATACTCTGGATTTGAGAGGTATTGAGTGCTGAAGAGGAAAATGAGGAAACTTTCCTACTCGCAGTCTAAAAGTCTTGGGTAGAAACCACTCACACCTCGGAGACTCCACAGGGAAGAGACTCCCAGAGCCATCCTCGAGGATCTTAGTTGCTGATTTTTCCCAGCCAGAGTGCAGGCTGCTGGCTCTTCACGCTTACAGCAGCTTCAGAGAGTCAAGTGCTTGCCTCTGACTTGCTGATAATTAATCAGCAAGTCAAGTGGGCTTGATTTGGAAGAGTTGGAGTGCGCGATGTGGTCACTGGAAGTGATTTACCACGGAGCAACAGCAATCTGTGACAATTTCACGTGGCTTTCCCTCCCTGTGTTTGAGTGCCCGCTGCTTGTTTGCACGTTGCTGCTCTGCTCTGATTTTTCCCGTTCTCTCTTCATGTATCTGGAGCTCGTGGATTTGGGCCCACTTCTTATTCAGTACATTTTTGAGGCAGTAAACGGGGCTTTTATTTGCTGTCTTTTTTTTCTTTTTTTTTTTTCCTTTTCCCTGGGCTATTTCCAGTTTCTAAAATAGACCGTGTGCTATTTTTTTCCTGCATTGTTTTCAAAGTCATTTCTCCTTTTTTTTTTCTACCTCCATTTCATTTTCCTAGCCTAGTGCAATACGCTTTTCTTTCTAAATCTTATATTTTTACGTGCCTGTCTTGATTTTCTTAGTTTTTTTCTTTCGTGCTGTTGCTTAATGTATTAAATTTAAAAAAAATATTGCCAGGAACTTGGTAGCCAGAGAAAGAAACAGAGGGGACTTGTTCAGGTGAAAAACTAAACCAGCCTCTAGCTGCTGAAGGGTGGCTGAAAAAGCTGAAGTTTCTTGCAGGGGTTTTGTTTGGCTTGGTCCGGTCTCTGATGGTTCCAGCTGCTTGGTGAACACCCAGTCCTCTTCTGCACCTCCAGCTTCCAGAGTTACGCTGCCAATGAAGCAAATGAGGATTTTTTGGTGGATGGAGAGGAGGCGACGAGTGGCAGTGCGGGCATTAGGAGCACAGGCATAAAATCACAGGATGGATTTGCAGGCAGTAAGGTAGGGAGGAAAAAAAAACACATGGAAGGGAAGCAAGCCTACAGGTAAGAGGTGGAGCTGCTTGATATTTAGATGGAAACGATGGAGCTGCCGAGCATCCAGATCTCCGGGCCCTACACTGGGCTGACAGCGTCGTTTCAACAGGAGCGCCGTTTGTTTGGTTTTCGTGCCTGCCAAAATCTTTCTAGGAACAGGATATAAAAAAGCTGCTCGGTGACTCGCTCGTTCTGGTGGCGTTTTCGGTTTAATTACAGTGTCGTTGATTGCTCTTTTGCCTCTGCTCAGGAGGCAGAGCGGCTGTGATTCCCCCCCTCTCCTCCGTGTCGTTTTTACAGGCAGGCAGCTTGGAGGTAGGCTGGTTGCACTCATCAAGTGAATCAGCTGGAAGATATTTAGGTTGTCCTTTGGAACAGAAACTCCTGCTTTTCATGTTAGGAAACAATATAGGCGTCAAATACGTATTTTTCTGCCAAGCTTGAATGTGAATGGAGCCAAATATTAGGAGATTCTGCTTGAATCTCCTAATCGTGGTTGTTTTTCAGGGGTCTGCTGTAATTTCTTGCCTGGTTCACAGCAGAGGCTGTGTCCTTCCAGTTCTTTAGCGTGCCATGTTCGTACCAACACCATCCTTTCCCTCTCTGGTCCATGATCTCAGTACGAACACATCCCAGCTGTAAGGATCTCCCATTTTTCTTCGCAGGGCTGAGGTGAGAAACACCCAGGGTGCCGCTAGCCAGGTTTGTAGGGTCACATACGGTGAGTGGATGAGAAGGGGAGGCGGGATGTCCCTACAGATCCCCTTCATCTCCACCACCCACCTGCTTAGCGTGGCTTGCTTTGGTGCTGAATCCACCAAGCAGAGGTCACTATGGTCAAGGGAGAAAGACAAACAGAGCCAGCAGTGGGTGGAAACGCTTGCCCTGTATTATCTTTTTTTTCCTTCCGCTTGCCAAAGCAAGTTAGAACGGAAAAAAAAGGTTTTACTGGTATAACTGGGAGGACCTGTTTGTGTTCGCAGAGCGTGCAAGCTGCCGGCACTCTTTGCATCCCAAAATGTGCCTCCCTGCAGTGCAAGGGCCTCAGCACGCTGCTCCCTTCCTCCTCATCTTCCTCTCCGTGCCCTACATCTCTGACAATTTATTTGTAATCATTTTCCTGATAACGAGTCCCAGCATCCCTCCACACCCAGGGCTTTTTTTTTTTTTTTTTCCATTTTCCTCCTTTCTTTCTTCTGCAGTTGTTTGGGAGCGTGTTGAGCTGGGAGCGTGTTCGTTCTGGCAGGGAAAAGAAGCTGAGGTCAACCAAATTTACAGTTATTTGGGAAGGTGTTAACGGGTAGCCACAACCAGGGCTTTGATCCCTTGCTCTGCAGGTGCTGGAAATGAAGGCTTTTCTAACCACGGGACAGGATTTCCACGTGGTTCTACTTCTTCTACTCCATTTCCATTTTTTTGCCTTTTCCGAATTTGCTAGGAACGTGGGACTGATGTACGGGACATCCCTTGAAATGCTGGAGTAGACAGAAAAGCATCCAAAGGATATCACTGCCCAGTGCCCAGACAAGGGCTTGCCCTCCAGGAAAACTCAGGACTTAACAAAATCCCCTAAAATGCACCCAAAGCCCTATAACTCCATGTGCAGTGACTCATTCGTCCTGACTCACGGCTCCTTGCCATCAAAAGTCTGCGTTTCTGACTATCTAGCAGATGGCCATGGCTTGGTTTTTACTAGTTGCCTAAAAATAAGCTGGTTTGGTTTTAAAATAGCACCGTTTCCCTTTTTTATTGGCCCAAAGTCTTCTCCGCCATCGAAGTTTATTCTGTGAAAGTGGGCCTGGTGCTTCTGGGGAGCTACCCTAGATAGCTTTGGTTTCTCTGGCAAGCATCATCAAAGCCTGGGAACGTTCATTATTTTAAAGATCAGCGGGTTCACGGCATTTCTGAGCTGACCAAAATCTTCATCTCGTTTTCTGGTGCCCTTCTTCCCCTTGCCAGCGAGGTGCTCCAGCAAGGGACGGATTTTCCACTGCTCTTCAGCCTTCCTTCCACCTCCTCGCTGAGCTGCTGTCTGCCTGCGAGCCAGGGCTGTGCTGCAGCGTGGGATCCCTATGGTATTTACGGTTTCTGCCTGCAAAATGGACCTTGATTTTCTTCTCCTGAGCTCCCACCCCATTCCTGGGCTCCTGCGTAACGCAATTCCTCGTAGGGCTCACCAGGGAGCTGGCAAAAAGCTAGCTGAGATACCTGGCCACGTGAAGAACGCTTTGGAAAGGTAATAAATAAGTGGAAAAGGATCAGGAACGTAACGTTTGTGAAGTTTCTGTGTGAAAATAACCGTGTCAACGCGTCACCAAGATCCCTGAAATGCTCAAGCCTCAGAAAACAAGCGGGGTTTCAGTGGCTGCCAACACGTCCCCGTAAGTGCTGACCGAGGGTGGGTGTGCAAAATCGCTTCCCAGTGTTTGGATTTTTAACATTCTCTGTTCCTTCAAAGAGCAGCGCTCCAGCAAAGAATATTTTGGTGCCTGGGAGTGTGGTGCTTTTGGAACGAATCGTCCGGGCGTCTTCAAACCGGGCTTCCAATCAGTATGTACCTATAACAAAGATTTAAAAAAGGAAAATGCAGAACAAAAGCTTTGATCCAGCGAGGTTTTGAATGCTCTGGCTCAGCTCCACGTTACACGAACGCAAGCTGAGGTTAAATTGTGGGAGCTGACTTTGACAGAACTGCTCGTGCGTGGAAAGTGCTCTGGGCTGAATTTCGGCGGTGCCAAGCGCTCGGCACCTCGCAGGGCTGAGACCTTTGCTCCCGTGTCTTGTTGGTGGGTTGCAGTTGTGAAACGCATCCATTTTCGAGGAGGGGACGTGTGAGGTTTCCTCAGCTCGTGACATTAATGGAAACAACGTGGATAAAAGAGAAAAAGCAAGGGCTGGTTCAGAGTCACTCGAGAATTACCCGCATTTAAAGGTCTCTTTTTGGCTACCAGGCTGGTGCTTTCTGGGTTTGAGGAGGGCCTGTGGCTGTGCATTAACTCGCTGGCTGCAAACCAGGAGCTGTGGTCGTCTTCTGAAACAATGCAAGCGTCTTCATCAGCCCAGCGTTTTACCAATTTGTCTCCACCTGGAAATAGAGGCAGCGGATCGAAGGATGAGCACCGGTAGGGTGAAAGCAAGTTAAATATTGAAAACATTCACGAAGAGGCTCAAACGCTTTATAGATCAGTAAAAGAAATCCTACCTAATAATGCCTCATCCAGAACAAATGCATTTTGTATCCCAGCTGTTTTATCACGTGGCAAGTAATGTTACCAGACCAGCAGAAAAAACATAATAATAAATATGATTGTAAGAGGTTTTCCTTTTAACTTTGTGTGTGTGTAGAGGAATGAAAATGCTTTCGAAAAATAAAGTTGTTTGCAAACAGCCTGCAAGCAAAAATACTAAAAAAGTTCTTTAATATTTTTCAATAAAATGTGAATGAGACAGCTCAACTCATTAGTCATGTGTAGTTGCATTAATAATTGCTGTTTAATTAGTTCTAAAAAGCGACAGTACTCTTGCTCTCTTGCTTCTAAAGCTGATGTTCTGCACATTTGCCACTTGGTGGTGCCAGCCTGATTTATAAATCCCAGCTGAGAGGAGATGCTGAGGTCGCACCCGAGGTGTGTGCCGTGAGCTCTGAGCGTGCCAAGTTGGAAACCATCGATGCCACGAGACTCTTTGTATCCACGAGGACCCCGTTTCTAGAACATCTCCCACGCCGTGCAGCCAGCCCAAAATAATTTGGCTTCGGTGATAATCCAGGCACGGTGCAGGAGGCACCTTTTGGAGTGGTGGAGGCAGCTGTAGGTGTGCTGCTTGCAGTAATGAAGTGTTTTTTTTTCTGCAGGGGTGTGACTGGCGTACTTCCTCTGCGGTTTCTATTTTAGTGCTGCCGAGTTTTTAAGTATTTATCGTCGAGGTGTGCTTCCTCGAGTTCAAGGGAGGCCACAGGAAGGGCAACGGTCATCATAAATGTAAATTAAGCCAAAGACCCATGTAATTAATTCAATCCTGCTCTGTTTTTTTTTCTTAGTGGCTGGGCTGCTCTTACTCAGACTTCAAGTTACTGCGTTTTATTAAAATTTCTCCATTTATCACAGTTTTTCACTCTTTAACATTAAAGTTTTATTTGCACCGGCCTTTATAACATCTTTTTTTTTTTTTTTCTCTCTCAATCCTGCAGTTCCAAAAGAATTGGTGGAGCTTCACTTGAAACTGATGAGAAAGATCGGGAAGTCTGTCACGGCAGACAGATGGGAGAAATATTTGATCAAGGTACAATATGCATCTCATGTTCTGTGTTGTGATATGATTACGGTGAGCTGTTGTGTCAGCGAGCCTTGGGCTGCCTTGTGGCCAACATCAACGTGCGTGCGTAGCCTTTAGTTGCGTAAGATCCCAGCTTAACTTTCAGTCTGCCTGGGCTTGTCCAAAAAGCTCTGAAAATAAACATTATCTGCTGGGTGTGAAAGAGATTCGGCAGCCTGCGAGCAGGCTAATCTGAGCAGGGAGGTGGCAGTGCCTCTGTTGGCACCTTACGTGCAAATAGTTCTTAATTTAAAGCATTTGTGCTGCTTCATAAAATAAAAATATACAAATACTCAAACAGATTGGCGTTTCCCCTCTAGAGACCTTGCTCCACGGGCCTTTTAATTCACAAAAAATGTAGGCTTGGTGTTGCCTGCACAGCCAGGCCTGCGTCGTACTCACAACTACAGCGTTATGGTAACAGCAGCAAACCAAATAATGGCATTTAGCACCTCCAGTTACGGTTTGCCCCCCCTAAGTGCTCTCTGCCAGCTTTAGAGAGGCAGGAATTTGCCCCCTGGCTTGTGTAGCCCTAGGATGATGAGGTATATAGGACTGGGAGCGTGTCAGGAACCAGCCTGCCAAAGGGCCCGAGGTTAAACCTCACCTCTTCACCAGCTGCAAAGCGTTTATGCTGATGTTTTGCAATAACAACATAATTCATGCAACAGTCGTGTGGTCCATGGTTACCAAATTGTATGAAATCCATCAATATACCCACAGGCCATGGCAGTGAGCTGAGAAAAAAACCTCCCTCTGACTGGAGAGTGTGCAAATCCCACCGAAGCAGTTGTGTGGCAAGCAGAAAGAGGGAGAAAAACAAGTTTATGAGGGAATATTACGGAAAATCTTCCCTCAGCAAGGATGGGAGAGCGATAAGGAAACCTTCCCAGTCCCCCCGTTAAGGCCAATAATTAGTAATAACTTTAATTTCATTTAGCAGTCTCCACAGCTAACTTGATATTTGTTCTAGCCAGCGGTTCAAAGAAGTCTTGAGCACAAAGGAATATGAATATAACTAATTAGAAAGGTATGCTAACATTGTCCCCGTTTCCAAAAGGTGTAATTTTTTTAGACAAACAACCAACAACACCGAGAAATGCCACAAAAACCAGGAAAAAGGGAAAAAGTGTAGAATCACTGAGAGCATTCTTCATAGAGAAGTCTGCAGCGTTGTTTGACTTCTTTGACTTGCTCTAAAAGGCAGCGTTGACCTGTTTTTTCTTTTTAGGCCTGTTTTTCCTTTTTAGACCCTTTTTTCCTTTTTAGAACTTTTTTTCCTTTTGCTAAAGCAAAGTTTGGATGATACAAACCACCCGAGCTGGCTCCCCAGCACACACACTACTCTTTTTGGGGAGAAAATGGCTGTAGGGCTCTAGGAATCCAAATTTCTCCTGCACAACGACAGTACGCGGTCGTGTACGACTCAGGAAAAGAAATGGCTTGTCCTACACATCTTAGCAACTAAGAGGAACTGTCCAGCTTTTGAGAAACGTGTCGGTGGCTGAATTCAGACTATGCTGCCTCCTGACCAAACGCTCAACTTGACTATTGTCAAACGTATTTTGCATTTTCAGGAAAAAGCATGATTTTTAATTGTCAAAAAGCAGTCGGTTCAGCTGGAGCAGATGCCTCATCGGCCCTTACGTCTCTTGAGTTGTTGCTTTCACAGTCATTCGCTTCTGAAGCACACCAAACTTCTCATTATTGCTTTCATACTTAATGAGCAAGCAGTGAACAGTGACTGGCACGTGCCCTTAGCACAGTTTCCTGGCATTCTTCACGTTACAGCTTAGAAAATGAGAGAGAAGGCAGAGGGAGCTCATTTTGTGACTGTCAGCTCCGTGCCACAGAGGTAGCAGCGTGATGTCCCTCAGCCTCAGAGCAGGGAAAACTGCTCCTCAGCAGAATTACCATCGTCAGAGTGCCGTCGTCACCATTCTCTGGAGGTCGCAGACTCAGAGGATGCTTTATGGTGTGGCTGAGCCAAGCTAATTGCAAGCTGATGCCCCAAATTTCCTGGGCAGCAGCTTACACTTCGGTCACTTAACAATCAGTGTCAGCATCGGGGACAGGAGGCAGACCTCCACCTTGCTTGGTTGCATCCCACGTTGAGCTTCACAGCACGTGTAGTGGGTGAAAATTAGGGTTATTTTTGCTGCTGTTTCCAGAGGAAGCTGCTTTCAGATGTGATCTCCAGCTGGAGATCCCCCTGCTGTATCTTCCACTGATAGCAGCTGCTGCTGGATTTTTGCTCGTGACTCCTCTCTTTCCACGAGAGTTGTCTTAAACACCTCTGACTTCTTCAGGGAGGAGAGGGAATTCCTTCTGCACTGTTATTATTGGAGCACCCCCCTGATCC
Organism: Anas platyrhynchos; assembly: GCF_047663525.1. Taxonomy (NCBI): domain Eukaryota; kingdom Metazoa; phylum Chordata; class Aves; order Anseriformes; family Anatidae; genus Anas; species Anas platyrhynchos. The sequence goes on from NC_092587.1 coordinate 203,933,401, forward strand.
AGTCTTCTTGTCCTCTCCTGCTGCTTTTTCTACGTTCTGGGCTTTGTCCACGTTGGTGGCACTGAATTTATTTGCTTTTTAGTAAGTTGAGGTTGGCTTCACTTAAAATACTTTAAAATATTAATGAAATGGCTTGAGGCTCAAGATACACCCAATAATTCCACAACGTGGAGTGAATATCAGCTTCATTTGTTATCTGCTGTGCTGTTGTAGGACACGTAGGTCCCAAGAGTGCCTGGCAGCTTGTGTGGTAAGTACTGTAAAGAAGTAGGAAGAAACCATGTCCACTCAAGACAATTTATATTCTAAATAGACAAGTCAGAGCAAAACGGAAGATTTTGCACAGCAAAGATGAGAATAACTTCCCAGTTCAGGGTTGTGCTGCCTAATTTAAGAGATTTAGAGGAGTTGGTAGTGGTCAGGGCCATAACGATACATTCCTCCATGGAGATTTGCCAGTGCCTGCTGAGCTGTCCCAGTTCTAGTTTGATTTTTGTGCCAGGTTTTTTGACATTTTGACGCAGTCCTGAAGAGATCATGTGTAATTTTTACTGCAGTAAGGTATTAGTAATATTAAAGCTTTAAGTTTACTTTTATCCACTAACCCTCCCAATCTTAATGTTTTCTTTGTGACAGATATGCCAAGAATTCAACAGCACTTGGGCTTGGGAGATGGAAAAAAAAGGATACCTAGAAATGAGCGTGGAATGCAAGCTGGGCATTCTGAAGGTACATATTCAACTAAGTTTCTGAATGTTGGTTTTTTTTCCTCACTTGCTTGAATATCCTGGAGATTGGGCTTTCTCAACTCACTGAAGCACCTTGCAACTTTAGCTTGATGGAATCTTCCCTGGATAATTAAATGTGGAGCTGATCTTGTCCCAGGCACGCTGCTTGTTGTGGTGGGACAGGCCCAAACAGTAATGCTTTGCTTGCGTACCTCTCACGCTCAGACTTTCATACGTTATTTCTCTTCGTGTTTTGATGTTTTAACAGTCTTTCTACTTTCTCATGTTTCCAGTATCTCTGTGAATGTCAGTTTGATGACAATCTAAAGTTTAAAAATATAATTAACGAGGAGGATGCTGATGCCATGCGTCTTCAGCCCATTGGTCGAGACAAGGATGGACTGATGTATTGGTATCAGCTAGATCAAGAGCATAATGTCAGGATGTACATAGAAGAACAGGATGACCAGGATGGATCCACATGGAAGTGCATTGTTAGGTATTCCTTTTTTTCTCCCCCCTTTTTTTCCCCCCCCCGTATTTTGTTGTTGTTGACTGGGTTTGGAAATGTATTTCAGTAACTCTCTATTTCTCACGGAGTAGGCTCATAACAGCCAGATTTTCTGCCTTCATGTACTAAATCATGTATGATTTACTAAATCATGTACGATTTAGTGCAAAAATATGTACAGAAATGGCTCACTGATCTGTTGGTAATAGCTAATGAGTTTTATTCTCAATCAAGCCATAGAGGATGTATGGAAGAGGAGCCAAGAGAAGGCTGCCTAGAGGACAGTAGCTCCATGTTGCTTCCTGGCATGCTGAGGGCCTTAGGAGATGGAGGGGGCACTGTTGCTTCTTTAATTTCTGCCCTATTAAGACAATTACAATTTTCTTCTAATGAGAATCATGCTGCAGTTTTAACTTCATGAAGCTAAAAGCATTGTTGGCAATCCAGATAGGTACTAAATCCTTCCTGGAGTAGAATTCAGCTCAGAGATCACTGAAGATGAGGTATGTGATGCAGGCTGACATGTAAATGACTCAGTGCCCCTGGCTCTCAGCTGCTGCAAATTGGTCTGATAACATTTTAGTCATCTTCCTTTGTGATTCGTGTTACATACTTTTTTCTTTCACTTTCCTACTCAATGCAAAGCACATATGGGATCTTTGTAATGAAAATATAATTAATTTTATTTGTGTGTGTTTTTTTGTATCTACCAGTTACCCACTTTTAATTTATCTCTGTGCAAACTTACCTTTTTTCATCTAATTAGTTCCAAAAAAAAAACACACAAAAAAACAGGGCTAAACAGAATCAACTCTAAAACGTATATAGAGAAGTAGAAATAGACCTTAAAAATAATACACATAATTCAACTTTTTATTTTTCTGTTGGTAAATTTTAACTTTTACATCCATAGCTTGTTCATGTACCCATAACTTTAGTAACCTTAGTAGCCAGGGCAGCCACACAGAATGGTTTAAATCATTGTCAGTGGGCCATAAAGTGATAAGCCTCACCACCAATGAAATTCAGACAGCTGTTGTGGGTGAACACAGTGAAGTATCTAAACAAGCCAGCCAAGAGCTGAGCAGTGTTTATCTTCTTCCCACATTATAGACTCCAGAGGTCAATGTGAAAAGCAGAGGAAATCAGGCTTCTGCTGGGAAAGCTCTGACACACTTAGAGCAGAAAAACACAGAAATGCGTGATGAAACCCGAAATGCTTTTAAACCTGTGGTGTTCTGCGTGTCAGGCTTGTTGCACTTGCAGTCTTCCTTTTATTACTGTAATTAACTAGTTGTTGAATGTTGATTTTGAAAAAGAAAATGAGTCTTATTGTTGTAGTCTGTTATGAAAACAATGTGTTTAATCATCACTCAAATTCATTATCTATTAAGGCTTTGATTTTTCTCATTAGATGGCCAGTTTAAGTAAGGAGTTAAAGTACACTGAGATTCACACACAGATACACAAATACTGTCTCCCAATCACAGTAGCTGGAATTTTGTAGACATTTTTTGTATTGTTTCCCAAATATATTTAGGACGGGCTGTTGTAGAAGCTATATAAATTATTTAACTGCTTTGAAAATTTCTCAAATGATGTGGTTGCCTTTCTGCTGCACAGGCAGAAAGCTTACAGCTTCCTCTCCGCTGAGAGAAAGAAGAAATTGCAAAGAAAAACCAGTGAGGATCGTAAGAGAAGGATGAATGAAAGAATAACAAATAATAGCGGCTTGGATCCAGGCCAACAGGATTTGGGTTGGGATAGATAAAGTCCTTCCAAAAAAAAAAAAAATAGTTTTATTTTGGTATGGATAAATTGGAAAGTTTCCGAATGCAAAATTCGCAGTCGCTGGTAGGACAGGCATTTCACAGTGCTTGGATGGGAGGTTTTCAGGGCAGCGTTCGTTTAAGCAGATGGTGTTTGTTTATTTTTAATGAATCCCTTTGGGGTGAGCGAGTAAGTGGCTTATCAGACAATATGTTTTTTTCTTCCGTCATCTAGAAACCGAAATGAGCTTGCAGAGACCCTTGAGCTCTTGAAAGCGCAAATTGATCCTGCCCTGTTGAAAAACAACAACTCTCAGCAGGAGAATTCGTCACGTGAAAGCCCAAGCATAGAAGATGAAGACACCAAAAAGGGCGAAGAAGCAGCTACACAAGGTTTTCTGCCTTTTCTCAAATTTTAAATGCTGTGCTGTGGCAGTGTCAGGATTTTCAACTTGCTGAAAAGTTGCTGTTTTAGATTAGGACCTTTTTAAAAAATACATGTTTCTGTTCATAGTAAATCAAGCAAATATTGAATATCTTGGTAAATATTAATGAACTTTTTAGTGCGTATTTAAGCTCAAGAGTTATTTATAAAAAGAGAGATGTGTATAAATTGTTTTCCAAGTAATTTTACTTATGCTGTACATTTTGTATAGTGTTGTAAATACTTGTCATTGTATGCTTTTGTGGAGCATCAAAATGTTGCCCAGCTTTTCCTGTTCTAAATACATTAAAATTTCAAAAAGAAAAAAAAATCTGTTTGTGCAATGCCATGATTGAAGTCACTACAGTTTTGTGTACGTTGTTTATTTTTACTTTTAAGTTTGAATCAAAAAAATAGGCTTTTTCCTCAATTATTTCCCAGCCTACACAATTTTTCAAGAAGACGTGAGTTTAAGTTGAATCAATTTGAAATACTAAAATATTTCTATATGAAGTGGTCTTTAGCTGCCTCCACCACATCGTTTTTACTAGCAAATAACCTTTTTTCCTTCCTTATTATCATGTCATTGCACATATTTAATATCTTGCTTGACTTAGTGGTTTGTGCATTGGTTCTTACTAACTATCAGTTAGCCTAAAATATTTTGTTACAAAAATCTGATCTTTTAAAGGTTATGAAAAGCTAAAAGCTCGTTATCCCAAGTAATTTTACACCAGTTACTGCTTGATGTTAACATTTTGTTAAACTGCAGGAGATTTGCTCAATCAGAAGCAAGATTTAAAGATTCCAGCATTAGTATGTTTCTTCAAATCTGTTTAATTTAATTAGATGTACAGAATTGGCAAAGACCTGGCTTTGTTCTGAGTACCAAAGGTGAACACTTGCTATCTCATTTCCATTCTTTGCAAACACTGTAGAACAGAAGAAATAAATGCAACATTTAGATAAATATTTCGTTTTGTTTTGGAAATAATTTAAAAGCTAGGGTAGAAATTGCAGTAAACTGGGACAAACTCCAGGAGAATTGTGTCTCTAAAACGTTTCCAGTATCTACCTTTGCATGTAAGTGACAGCACAATCTGCGTAGTTACTGTTACTGCAGAATTAATTCTACGAAGTACTGATCTTGTCTTTGTCTCACTAAAAATCAGTCAAGTCAAATTATTTGAGATCTCTACTTCAAATATGATTTTACAAACATTTTAATAAGTGACCCCACTTTGGGATAAGTCCCAAAGTCCTACCACAAGCTCAGCCTTCCAGTGTCACCTAGATCACTACTTACATGCATGCAAAATCACTCCTAAGCACTAGACCCATGTATGCAATCAATAATGAAATTATTTACATGTGCTGTGATGGAAGTGCAGTCAGAGTGTTCACAGAGCTTTAATCGTTTCAGTTGAGGAGCTTTAGTAACTCTTCCTATTAGTCTGTACTCAAATTCTAGGAAAATATTAAAGCCCTTCACAGGTACTCTGAAAACTTATCCGAAGGACTCATACCCATTTGTTTTGGCAGCTTTCCAAATAGCATTAAATTAGTTTATTCAAAAATAAAGTGAACTGAACCAGTGCTTAACTTTATTTTTTTTTATTTTTTTTTACTAGCCTGCTTGACTCAAATATCATTAAGACAACTTGTGCATCTGCTGAGTCATTTTGTGCATACAAAATGCCTTACGAGCAGCCTGGGGAGTTAAAAAAAAAAAAATAGATCTTAAAACAGCCATTGCTTTTCAGGATAGAGAGGTTTGGGTGTTCTGGAGATTCTTGATGTCAGAAGTTTGGGAGAAATTAGTAGGTGACGGGAAGACATGGTTGGACGAAGTTTATCCAGAGAGAAGTGAAGAGAGGACAGAAGAAGACAGAAAATGTGCTGCTCACACTGTTGCAGACAAATGTCTTCAGAGAGGCAGCTTTTATTTTTACGTTACAAGAGCTCAGAGTGGTGATCACCTCTAGGAGGGGGAGAAAAAACAGTCTTGAGCCTTCAGACTATTACTGCTTCTGGTGTGTTGAGATGCATCTCTCACTCCTTTGCTAACTGCTGAGACTTACTTGGATGCAACGCTTTGCATTTGAAAACATGATAAAATGTACGAATTCCTCCTCACCACTCTTTCCTTTTGTAAAATGCTTGTTTTCTTTCAATGTAACTAATTCAACTGTCACATACTTTGTGTATTTCTAACTGCTTTGGGAAGCTCTCATCTTGGAGAAGAATTACACTAGTGCGGAGGGAGAGGGGTGAGGTAGAAGAAAGAAAAACCATCCTTTTGTTTGGAGTTCTGACATGTTTGCAATAACATCTTCCAGGTGGTGGAAGATAATGTTACAGTGTACGCAGTGCTATCATGTTTGCTTTTTCTAATTAGTTCTATCCCTAGGTGACTCCAAAAGCATGGCAAAATAAAAACCCCAAGATATTAAGTGGCTTTAGTAGTGAGAAGTAATAGGCTGAAATACAGAGCAACACAATAAACGTATGGTTTCTTCTGGGTACTGGAGCTGTACTTTAAGCCCTAATGATCCAAAATTGCCTGAGCAAAGCAGGCATGTTCTCATTCTTCAAGCTCTGCAGGATTTTCTGGTATATGCTACTACTCGCTGTGCATGTCTCCAAAATGAAAATGAAGTGAATGTAGAGTATTAGCTGTTATGTAAATTTTGACAGGACATAGGAGATGCATTCATTGCCTAGGAATGGAGAAGCCAGGTGAATTTGGCCATCAGCCAGTGTTCAATATTTTCCATTTTCTCTGAAATGTTAAAATACAATAGTTAGATTTTTCTTGAAATCAAAATCTGTACAAGCAGGGAACTGAATTGAACGTGGAATTGCACTTGAAGAACATGGAAGCTCACCCCATGTTCTGGTTTTTGACAAAATTCAGGAATTCAAACTTCTCTAAGTTGATGCTTCACATGCTCTCTGCTGAAGATTTATGTATCTTTTCTCTAAAGGTCTTGTGATACTACTGAAGAAGGAGTTGAGATGTCCATATAAAAAAGGATAAGTGTAGAATTCTGCTGATAGCTTCTCAAGTTTAGGTTTATCTTTGTATATAACTAAACTGAACCGTGATTCTAAAAATTGGCAGCCTCCTTGTTTAATGACAGCACTAGACAAACCAGCCTCCTAATCATTCCAGGAGAGAAGATTCATTTGTGAGGGACTTGGATTGTTGTTTTTTTTTTTTAGATATACCTTCATTTTGATGGATGCTGTTTGTAATCCTGTAGGTCCCCTGGTTTTGTTTCATAGTTGTTTTTCTCTGCCAACAGAAAATCAATTAAAAATCAAAGAAGAAAAAGAGGAGGTGGAGGAACAGCCCAAGGAACTGGAAAGTCTTCCTCTTCCTGTGGTCAAAGAAGATGAAAACACGATGAAAATTGAGAAGGTGGAAGAAAAAGAAATTATAAAATTGCCAGTAATAGTAAAATTAGAGAAACCTTCAGAATACAATGAAGAAAAGCAAACTGTCAAAGAGGAAAGTGACTCCTTTAAAGAAAACGTCAAGCCCGTTAAAGTAGAAGTGAAGGAAAACAAAATAGAACCAAAAGACTTAAAAGACGTAAAAAGTTGTACTGACAAAATAGCAGTTCACGAGCCAGAGAGGTTAGAGTTTTGTGTTAATGTCAAAACTCCCCAGGAAATTGTGGAGAAGTCTGTGGAAGAAAGCGAGAAACTTAAAAATGACCAGCAGGCAAAAATACCACTTAAAAAGCGAGAGATCAAGCTGACGGATGACTATGACAGTCCGATAAAGGGCTCCCTGTGTAAATGCGTTACTCCAACGAAGGATGTCTTGAAGGAAGAAGGGAAACCAGAAGAAGAAACTTTTAAGAGAGTCCCTACGATTACTGCTTTGTGTCCTGATGGGAAAATACTGGTAAACGGAGAGGTGAGCAGTGAAAAAATAACCCCAAGTGTCATCCAAAACAATAAGACAGAGCACTCTGTTATTACAAAGGAAGACAGCAACTCGTTAAAAGAGAAAAATGGTAATAAGAGTGGTGAAAAGATCTCGGACTCCCTAAACTCTGTTAGCAGAATTATAAAAGTGTGTGAAGTTGAGAAAAACGCAGTGACTGTGGTGAAAGAGGTAGGGGCTGTGGTCTCTGAGCTTTCTCATCAGAAAGTGCCTTTCAAGGAGGAATCTAGTCCTGTGGAAAAAGAGTCCCTCGACAATGCAGCTGCTGAAACGGTAGCGGAGGAATCTTCAAACTCTGAAGACTGTGCCAAAAATACTGAAGAGAAGCTAGCCGTGATAATCAAAAAGGACCGGCTACCGCCGCCCAAAGAGTGCTTAGAGAAGCTAGAAAAGTCCACAAACGCACCTGCTCCTGCAGAAATACCCAAGCCTGCGCTGCCTGATGAGGAGGCTTTGAAAAGCAGAAGCGAGCCCGAGGAGAAGCCTGATTCTCTGAAAGCTGCTGAGACGCCTCCTTCATCCACTTCGCCTGTTACCTTAGAGAAGTCTGGTTCAGAAGCAGAAGGCTCCGACGCTAAACCTACTCCCCCTGAGGAGAGCAAGGTAGAAGAAAAAGCCAGCCCTGAAAAACAAGAGGAAGAGCCTGAAGCTGCCAAGGCAGAGCCAGATGGATTAGGTGATGCCCACGCTTCTAATCTGGAGGACTCCTCGGAGAGTAAAAAGGAATCTCCTGTACCTAAAAGCAAATTTAAATATAAACTAGTTTCTGAAGAGGAAAGCTGTGCAACAGATAATAAGGAAATAACGTCTGAAAGACAGAAGGAAGGAATTAAATTAACGATTAGGATCTCAAGTAGGAAGAGAAAGGCGGAAACTCCACCCGAAGAGGTCAGCATCGGCCGCACGTTACGGCGATCTCCGAGAATATCCAAGCCGACCCCAAAAGTTGTGGAGACTAGGGATCAGAAATCTGAGAAAAAACGACCTGAGGAGGACGAGGAGAAACCTGCGGCAGCGCAAAAGCAGGAACGGAAAGAAGATGCAAAAAAACAAGAGAAGGAGTCCAATTCTAAAGTTAACAAGGTAATACGGTTTTACTGCTTGGGAATAGAAATTATCATGGTCTTATCTGTAAGAAAGGATATGGGTTTACATAAGAATATGAAGGATTACAGTCCTTTGGTCAACTTCTGCGAGGAACTAGCTTTGCAATCCAGTTAGTGGACTCAACCAATATAAAAACACCCCCTGAGAGAGCATTAATAATATCTGTTGACTTAGCAGCTTATAAAATCTTCCATTTAAGCTAAGCAAAGTGGACCGAGCCAGTGGAAGTGAATTTTCCTAACAAACCACACGATCAGACCCGAGTCAGTCTGACTGAGTGGCTGCACGGGGACATGCAGCTCCTGTGGATTGTCTAGATGGATACTTGGTCAGTATGGGGATGATCTTAAGCAAAAAAAAGAAAGCAAAAATGGTGAAGAATAACATGTTAGGACTTCTAGGTGAAGCTGAAGTTATTGTTGTGGTGGCTTCGTGATGTAATTAGCTCTTCTTATACATGCGATAGGCAATTTGTACTGTGGATGGAGGTCTTTTTTCATGATAAACTTGCCATTATGGGGCAATAAATCTTAAAAGCATGTCAGGCAAAAATAATACAAGGAGTTAAATGTGTGTATGGATACTGCTTCTAAATCTATGTAACTGTAACCACCTTTTATTCATTTACTTTCCATATGTTTCTGGATATGGAGTGCAAAAGAGAAAGAGGGAATAAAGAGGTTGTAATTTTAAGTATATTCTTTTATATCAACTTGATATCCTATTAATTTTTCACTGCTACACGTTTCCTTACTGATTTTTTTTAGTTCTACCAACGCAGTCACATATTCAGAAAATTCTTTCACATACTGCAATTCTGAATAACCTTCCTAAAAAGAACAGCTCATTTGACTGTGAACGGTAACATTTATGCTGAAAAAATTCTGTCATATATCCAAAATAACTAAATTAAATAATGAAAGTGAAATAAAAGGATAGTAGTGCTTCTAAGTTTTACAAGTAGTTTAAATTTTGAAATACTGTTGCTGTAATTTGATCTTTTTTTTTTCCAAGATACAGAGATCTAGGAATGCTTAATTTGGTAGAGAGTTTTTGAAAGTTATGACAGAGGAACAAGCTTGATAATGTTATGCTGCTGTCATTTTATCAAAATACCCTAATCTTTAATTGGATATTTTATGTTCCTTTTCTTTCTAAAAAGGCTCTTTAAAAAGAGATTTGGAATGGTGGTGACATGTGAGGAAGCCTAAAATTAAATTAATACTCTGATGGATTTAAAGCACGATTTGTCACTAAGCTTTAATGAACAGTAAAATCGCTGAAGAGCAGGAAACGAATGTTAAGAACCCAAAATGAAACTTTAGCAATGTGACAAGTAGTGCTGTGTAATGAGTGCATCCTGCAGGAGAATTAGAATATTTTGTACAGTTCAGTTTAGCTGGTTCAGATCAATGAGTAGTTTAGTCAAAGTTGAAAAATGGTTTGAGCTGAAAAACCTAGAAAAAATATTTTAAATTTTCAGTGTCTGGGGGCTAAAAAATATTTGTGAGAGCAGGATGTTTATGAGAAACAAGGCAGTTAATTGCAAGAAGAGTTTCTTTTTTTCTTGCATTGTTTTAAAATTAAAATATCCAGGTCGTAGAATGTGGTTTTAACTAATATGAAGTGATATAAATATGTACTTGTATGGTGCACTGCTTTTATTTCAGAAAATTGTGCCTGTCTTAGAAGAATGCATCAAAAGCAGTTAAATTGATACACTTATTAAAGTGCAAACATGTTTCCTAAATCAAAATGAAAGATATGAACTGTATAAAAAAATTACTAAATATTCTGTTTGGATTGAGGAAAACTAAAAAACTTTAAATGTGGACTTTAATTTGTGCACAAACCAGGTTGCTTTTTCAAAGTAGGAGAAAAGAGGCTGAGTCACCAGTCTGTCTTCCTATTTTTAAACCTCGTTTGCAAATCTCTTTCTGCAGGTAGATAGTATTTTTCTCCCTTTGCTATCCTGTTGAACTTTCAGGCTCTTTGAAGGGTAATCTGTTCATTGAAATGCTCTGTTGTGAATTTAAAACTCTTGTAATGGAGTTGAATCACTTCACTTTTGAGCCTACTATTTTTTTAGGATCTGGGAAGAAACTGTAAGTTTCCTTTGTGTTTTCTCTTTGAAATGGTGTCGCTCCTAGAGAAGCAAAGTTCGGTGGACGGGTACACGGACACGGGGCAGGTGGAAATACTCAAGTAATGAAGACAGTGAGGACTCAGAGAGCGAAAAAAACTCTGAGGAGGAGGAGGAAGAGGAAGAAGAGGAGGAAGAAGAAGCTGCACCTGCTGATGACGATGAGCCGTGCAAGAAGTGTGGCCTTCCCAACCACCCGGAGCTGGTAGGCTTTGGGGGAAAGCTTCTCTTGAGTGTTTTTGGTAGATTAAAAGAGTATCTGAAGGCACATCGGTCTTTGGGGTGGTTGTATGTGGAGCACCCTCTAGATTTTAGGTGAAAAAGCCATGATGAAAGATGAGTTAACCTTTAACAAGGAGAGAAGGACATTACTGCTTTTGTTTACCACCTTTGAAATGTCTTTTATGAGGTACAAAATAAGCACATTCTCAGGTGTGTGACAGATTCCTAGTACGGCTGAGACAAAGTTAGAACATCAGGATGTTAGAGGTAAACATTGCAATAGATACTCACATAGTTAGGTCAGTTTTAATGAAATGGGATCTCCAGAGGTTTCTTTACCCGGTTAAACAGCAATCCTAATAGCTGCCTAGTTCTGTATATCCCTGAGAGCCTGCGAGGCTATATCTCTAGCTTTATCTCTACCATCCTGGACATAAAATCATCCTGACTGAGGAAATTGCCTCAGATTGCTCGGGCTCGCTCCACATGGCCAGGTTTCCCTCGCATAGACGTGAGCGCACAGGGAAAGCGGCTCGCACCACATCTTGTCCAGATGTAGTTTTCCACTTAGGCCGGGGTCTGGAAAGCATTACCAGATCCCACAGTCCTACGGGCACACGCTCTGCGTAGCCCAGAAGTGCTGAGTGCCTGAGAACACAACACGGAGACAAAATCTGGTGTTAAAGTGGAAAACTGTGATACATAAACTTGCCCATAAAAACCACCCTTGGCCCTGCAAACAGCTAGTAATAAGCGATAGAGGATTTTTGGGGGTTTTGGCACAGCCCAAAGCATTTATGAAGCGCTTCTGTGTTGGCAGGGAAAACACTTCTGGAGCTCGTTACATGTTGTGAATGCCAGAAGATACTCACGATTTGTTTTGTTTCAACAGATTTTGTTATGTGACTCCTGCGACAGCGGATACCACACAGCCTGCCTTCGCCCTCCTTTGATGATCATTCCCGACGGAGAGTGGTTCTGCCCACCTTGCCAGCACGTATGGACCCTCTTCCTCTTCCCTTTCAGCTTTGCACTGGTGGAGGGTTGTTGGGAGTTTAACAAGTTCTTCTTTCATCTTCTTTCTTCTTTAAAGTGGACCATGATGGAGTGATCTTCCTCTTAGCCATTAGTAAAACTGAGTTTTGTGGGGTGTTTTCCCTTTCCCTTCCTTTCTTCTCTTAGTGATGAATGACTACGTGTTGCTGGTGTGTACTTCAGCCACACTTTTCTTCCTATATTTTGTTAAATAACAGGAATAATGTAATATTAAAAATATAATATATTATTTTTTTCCCAAAAGAAACACAGTGGCATCTGGGAGGGGGAGCAGTTAGCAGCAAGGAATATCTATATAAAATAAAGTGACCACAGCAAGCAGCTCTTCTTGATGTGCTGGTCTCCAGAGACATTTGCTCAGAAGCTGGTAGAGGAAGCTGCTAATTCTGATGGGTTTCACAATCTAGTTAGCTTCTGCTGAGAAAGGCAGTGTTGTCCCTGTCAAGTAATGGCCACTTTTTTGAAGGTTAGAAGTTTCTTCTGAAAAAAAAAAAAAAAATGAAAAAGAAAAAAAAAAAAAAAGAAAAAAAGCCCAGATTCTAAAATAAAAGTGCTTCTAAAATAAAAAGCAAGATTTGCAGTGATGATGCTTGGAAGGATAAGCCAAAGAATGTGTGATGCTGTTCTTGTCAAATTAATGGGGAACCATCCTGTGTGCGTTTTCAGCATAATCTGCCCATCTGCAGAGGAAAAATCCTTTGCCAGAAGGGCTGTTGCTGTGCAAAAAGCAACGCCAGCCATGGCATGATATGGCTGTATCACGCATCGATTTGTCAGTTCTCTTCTGAGAAGTGTTTTTGTTTGACTAGTCATGATCTTGAATAGTAAGAAAGTTTTCCTTACATGATGTCGTATTGCAGCTTGCAGTTAAAACATCCCCTTGCTTTGTTGCTGCTTGGTATTTTTTAATATGAAAAATACCAAATTTGTGCAGGAGTGAAATATCATCCTTGGAGATAGCTCAATAAGTCCGTGATCATGAAACAAGGCACAATTTGTCTATAAAAAGTCATTTTTACATATGGCTCCTTGCTTATTAAATGCAATATGGAATAATTGGTGAGAAAGTGATGCTGAAATGTGCCCCTATCTTTTTTTTCTCTGTAGACTTTTTTTTCCTGTAGCCCCTACTTTTTTTTTTTCCGTAGACTTCTGCGTGCTGTCTAGGGATTCATTGACAAAAAGAATCACTCTTTGCACACTCAGCTTCATGTGTGCATATTACGTATGTCTGAAATCTTTAGGTTTCTCTGAGGCTACGTTATAAATACCAAGAAAAATGTGATACTAATACAGAAGTGTGTTTATGTTAAACATCTTTAGTACTTGCTTTAGGTGCATTGCTTCCTACAGTAAATTCCAGTTACTGGGAGGATGCTTCTCTAAAGACATTCATGTCAAAGCACACACATGCTTTAGGAAGACAGTCTTTAAGCTTTGTTCATCAAAAAGCCTCCAGTGTAGAAGCATTCACCCTTCCTCCAGACAGCAGATTGACAAATATAGAAATAATGAATGAAGTGTCTGAACAGGAGACCAAAATGTTACGAGAGAAACTAATGCTGTGTTTCATTCCCTTAGAAATTACTCTGTGAGAAGCTAGAAGAACAATTGCAAGATCTGGATGTTGTCTTGAAAAAGAAGGAGCGTGCAGAGCGCAGGTACCACTCTTTCAACATGCATTAACGAACCCGGGACTGGGGAGGAAGGGCTAAAAGAAACTGGAAACTGGTGACACCAGTTTTGCCTTCCCACTGGTGACAGAGGTTTTGGTGGTGCAGTGCCAGGACAGCTTGCAAGACGGGAGAAGTCCAGTAATTAGCCAAGGTGTCTGAGGACAATTGTGGCTCGCCATAGCTATCTGCATGTCTCAGACCTGAAAATGAGGGACGTGAGACACAATCTGCATAACAGACTGCGTTAGGGCATACACTGAGTGCTCTGCAACGTTCAATACCATCTGCATGCATTATTAAACACAACTTTGCATGAACTATACATTAAGAGGCACAATTCACCTGAAGGTGAGACCCCTGTAAAGACAGCAGTGGAGCAGGCTCGTGTTTCTAGCACCCGCAGTAATACCACACGGGGTGTAGTGATTTGGTGCTCAGGAGTGGAGCACAATCCCTGGCTGCCTTCAGCTTCCTTCAGATCCGTTTGTTATCACTGCAGCACCACCAAGGAGAGTGACAGATCAGGTACCAACTGTTCCTCGCTTCTGCTCAGAGTGGATTTAGATCCCACTGTGGTAAAATTACCCTCGGCTTGCCAATTCTAGCGAATTTGTAGCTTTGGGAATGAAGCAATTAGCTATTTTTACGAGTGAGCTCAGCTTACTCCATCTGTGCAGGAGTATGGGACACAGAGGAACTGTGTCTGCTGCTCTGCTTTGTGGTGGGAAGCCTCCTTGCTGGTGAACAATATTTTTGGACCTACTTTGGTAAATATTCTGCTGGCAACCATTACTTGGAATGCCAGGTTTTTTTCCAGTCTGTCTTCCTTCCTTGAAATCACTGGTGTTGCATGAGAGTACGGCCTTCTGACTGTTACAGGGGAGCGTACAATCGATACCGTAGCACTTTTCAGGGGCTGAAACAGATGTTTAACAGCCCTTTTGCAATCTGATGCTCATACCTCATCAAATTAACCTAATGTTTTCTGTTGTACACCGTAAGAACCTTCATTTTTTTTCCCTTAAGTCTTTTAAAAAGAGAGAAATGAATTTGGGCCATAAAGGATTTCATGATACAGTCATTGAATATTGAAGTCCTTCAACTTAGTAGCTATATATTTTAGGAAACTAAGGTAAAAAGGCTGAAGAGAGCAAGAATTACAATGGTAAGAAGAAATGCTGGCCTTTTTTACTACAGGTTGGTGTATAAATTGAAGTAGGTTGTTTAGGGCACAGAAATATTTTAATGTAATATTTCTGTAACATGACAGTATCTCCTCTCTGCCTTTTTGGGAAGGGGAAGAACAATTCTCTCATGGGCACACACACTTCATCGACTCTTTGAACCAGGGTTGTTACCGTGCTGTTTGGACAAGCGACACCGTTGTGCTTTGGTTATTCTCTGCTTCTCAAGAATCTGCTTGAAACTGCTTCAGCTGTATCCTCACACAGCCCCCAAGAGCCACGTCACGGATTTTTTATGAAAACTTTCAGCTTCATGACGACTGACAAAGATGTAGATCAAAGCCATACCTTTGTTTTCCTTCTGTTTGTGAATTCAAGATGTTACCACAAAAGCCTGGCTGAATTTCAGGTGTCTGACGCACACTTCGATAATCATGTCCTATCACAAGCTGTTATGGATGCCCCTTTTAGTTCATGTTAGAGACTCCCAGACTTGATAGAAAATCCCTCTGGGGACTTCTCTACTTTTTCCACTCAAATCAGGTGGAGCACTTCCTTTCCTGCCCTCTTTTTTCTTCCCTTTAGCAACTTTTGCCGCTGTTTACTTGAGACAAGATGTTTTCTGGATTCTTCTGGGAAGTGTTTGTAACCAGTCAGTGTTCATCTGCACCCTCAGTCCCAAAGCTGTTGGTTAAAATGTTTAAACCACCAGTTAAAATGTTGAGCTTCTGAGTGCTGCATCCCAATAATGAAAGCTTTGATACTTTATGGTGCCATTTGTTTTAAGATCTTTGCCTTGGCAGGACTGGGGAGTTTTATTTGCTAATTGTGTGTACCTAAGCCAGGGGAGGTAAAGCAGATCCCCAAAACCTCACTGATCACATTTAAAAACAGTTGAATTTTACTCATCTCTCCTATCTCTTGATGTTTTGCACTACAAAAAACGAGAAATGGAGACCATAAAATCCATTTTCTGATTTTAGGAGTTGCGTTCCTTGCCTTAAGATGCTGTTTAAACTCATTTGTAAGAGCACGGTGACTTTGCACAGAGTATGAGAAAATTCCTGTCATCCAAACAATCTCATGGCTCTCAGGTGGACGAAGACAATTTCTTTTGAGCTCTCATTTTTGGAAGCTGATGGTAGGAGACACAAACAATTACTTTAATACAGAGCCAGACTTTTCAGTTTAGATCTAATGATACAGAGTTGTCAAAGCTCATGGTCTTTTTGCCTGTAAAACTTTTCTGCTTTCTGTCAGTATGACTTCAGGAACTATACCAGTTTGTGTCATTTAAGAATGTTCTGCTAAATTCTTTCAGCAGACCGTTCTTCAGAAGGTTATTGGGATAAAAACGCAGGAGGCTGGTCAGAAGGCTATTGTAAAATTTACTTAGATTGTTTATAAGCTAATCACAGTTTTAGAAACCAATTTTTTACACATAGAAGCCTGTAATTATGTGCATAACATAATGAAGTAAAGGCATCTGAGATTAATATGCACCTTACACCTTTGTGTCCTTGTGCACCTGATGCATCCTGGTGTGACTCCAAGACACGGGCTCAGTACAGCTGCTCAGTATAGCTTTCTTTGCTATCTTCACTTATCCGAACTATCCCTTGTTTTCATAGAAGAAGGCGACAGACTGCTCTTTGATAGCTGGGTTCAGCACCTCGTGCTCTCGGTGAGGTGCTGGGATACTGGAGGCAGCTCCTGGTGTGGCTGGAGCAGCAAGCAGAGGCCAGGCACCAGACTTGTGCCCAAAGCAATTCAGAAGATGCTCGGAGGCAAGCTAAGCTTGCTGCTGCCCCCTAAACTCAATTTTACTCACTTTGATTTAATCCTCTTACCTACTGTCATCCAGAAGGACAGCCTCCTTCTCCTTACAGTCATTTTTCCTATATTTGAGCACTGTTCTCTCTCCTGGCACTTGTCCTTTTGGAATTGCATCCCGTCTTCATCTCATTCTTCCAGTTCAGTGTGATTTTAAATTCCCATTTTATCTTCCAGTGCCTCCAAGGTCAGTGGTGATTATAGATTTGGTAGCATCACAACATCAGGGTTTTTCAGCTGGTTTTTAATTGCTTTTTGTATCCAAATTCAGTCATTTCTGGGGTGCTTGCTACCTTCAAATATTGTTGTTTGTAAGAACTCTTTGGAAATCACTTATATTATGCACACATGAAAATGTAATCACATGAGATTTAGAATTTAGATACTTGGATTTAGTATTTAGATTTTAGTATTTAGTATTTCGATTTAGTATTTAGATATTTTAGTATTTAGATTCCAGCTATAATAACGGTTTTCAGTTGGAACACCTTCTTTGGATGCTTCTGTAAGTGATAATAAGAGCTTCAAATGGTGCTAATTGCAACATTGTTTTAGATACCTGCAATCTTTCTGTAAACTTACGTTCTTTTTTTCTCTCCTACAGAAAAGAGCGGTTGGTGTACGTGGGCATCAGTATTGAGAACATCATCCCACCGCAGGTAGGTCACTGCATCTATGTTGCAGTATTCTGTATTCTTTCTCAGTGTTGTGTTCAGAGAGCTACTAGCATCTTGGAAAGAAAAATCAATGGATATTCAGGACAGAAATAATCTGGTGGCCTTCATTTTAGTCTGAGGGTGAATTTGAAGCCAAGGGAGCTTTCATGGCTTGTTAGAGCCATCTGGCGCTACACAGAGTCCTCTGTCAGTAAAGATCACAGAATTGCCTTACACTTGGGTGTTGAGTAGAGTGCTCTGCCATCCTGCCAGTTGTAGAGGTGGGATTCAGTGCAATTAACTCTGCTGTCTGCTGTCCAGTCATCTCTAAGCTAATTGCTGTAGCCTTTAGAGCTGATGGAGAGAAATGAGTGGTTCTGGCCTGTGGGGAGTGAGGTTATGCAGTTCCTTTGCCTACAACAAGTTCATATTGAAGTTTGGTGAAAAACTATAGGCATTTAGTGTTCTGTTAACAGAGTTTGTGCATGGTTTCCCTTTGCAGAATAGGAAAAATATTTTTACTTATGTGGTGATTGCCCTTTTTTCGCTTCTTGAATACAGTTTAAAGTGAATTTCTTCATGTCATAGCCAAATGCTTTTATCCAAAATTATATAATCTGTTCCTTGCTTTAATGTAGAAAATGAAACTGTAGTTTGTTTTAAACACAAACTTTCCATTCTGGCTGTAGTAAAGCTAATTTTCTCCCTGTGTCTGTGGATATCCGACACGTGACAACAGATTTTACAAACCTGCAAAAGACTCTCTGGCTGAGAGCAAGTATTTAAAAAATATTTTTAAAAATATCTGCCCAGGGACAGATTTTATTTGTTTGTTTAACTTAATAACTTGGAAACAACATCTTAAATTTAAACTGCGTGGAATTTCATTGAAATTTCATGGAAACTGCACCAAGTAAAGGCATTTGTGATGGCTTAGACCAAGGGGAGCCCCTGAGCAAAGCACCCGTGCCGTTAGCTGTCTGGGGGCAGAGACCAGTGTGGGGGTGCAGATGCAGAGTCCCTGTGCTTAGTAGGTAGAGACTTACACGAGCAACAGCGTGATCAGCTGCTGCTTACAAGTCCTGGGAGGATCACCTGAGTGTTGCAGTGTAAACACAGCGATACAAGAACCTGAATTAGGCTGTCAGGAAGGGCACTGTCAGCCAGCGGCCCCCTGAAATCTGTGCTGAAACGAGTCGTTGCATTGAAAATCAAAATGCGTTGTGTTGGACACACAAACTTTCTGTATTACATAAAAATCTGCACGGCAGGAGTTCAGTTGTAATAAATCTGGAGTGAGGGAGGGAAGAGAAAACGTTTTGACACTCTGTCTTATGTGAACAGGAGCCAGAAATACCTGAAGGTCAGGAAGAAAAAAAGAAAGATTCCAAAAAGCCCAAATCAAAGCTACTTGAAAGGAGGTCTACCAGAACCCGGAAATGCATAAGCTACAGGTAGGCAGCTTGTTTAAATAGCTTGTAAAACAACACAAAAAGTCATTGTCATGTTCTTTCTCAAGCAACCCACAGCTTCTCAAGCAGACGTTTATAGTTAAAAGAGCAACCAAATTAAAGTGTCTTTGTTCTTTCTCTGAATGCTGCTTATGCTTGATGTATTTTTATAGCATAGAGAAGGGCAGATGCATAAAAGATGTAAAATGCACATGGTACTTTCTTTGCTCGGGAATATTGGAGGAGATTTTGGTGTTACTGCAGCTTCTGCAGCAAGTTAAAGCAGCCCAGTTATGCCCCTCCTTTCTCTTGAAAGAGAAACTTATGTTCTGTGTGAAGGCCTGAAATTCCTCTCCCTCTTTTTTCCAATTTACTGCTACTTTACACAAAAGGGGCATGAAACTTAATGTGCAATTAGAAGAGAACAACTCTGCAGAGTAATTGTGATGATAAAAATGCAATTGGTAAATTAAAAATCCAAGGCATTTAGACTCTGCATTCTGAAAGTAAATGTAGAACAGGCCACTAAGGTTTCCAAAATTCAGCACAATCTTCATGTTATCTTTTGTTCTCCGTGTATTGTCAGAGTGTTTTATAAACTATTTTCTAAATACCCTGAGATATGCCCAGTATCCTCCCCAGGAGATTAGAGAAGGACGTGGTTGGTTGCCTGAGAGCTCGTGCTTTTTGTCCCAGCTGCATTAACAATATAAAGAAAAAAAATCTTGCCTTTCCCACAGTACTTGTTCTGTGTAGACCTGTATCATAAAAAATTAGAACATTACAACTTTCAAAACCTTCCAGCAACAGCCCTGATTAAACTCAGCCTGGTTGACGAGAAGCATAGCCTTTGTGTCTGGTGAGTTTTCCAGCCTGTTCAGAAAACTCAGTCTGACCTCACTTAGCTGTTGCTTTTCAGTAACTTTTAAAATCAGCAGCAGAAGCCACACTAACAGAAATGTCATTGCTGGTTTGCAAAATCAGGTATTTCTGTAAGGAACATTATGCCACGGGCACGATTACATAGAATTGCTGCTGTGTGACAGGTCAGGCAGCAGCCAACCAGGAGGAAAAAACGGTGCCTGTAGGATATCTGGCATGACTTCAGCAGGGCACACATGGTACAAAGAGAGTAAATTGCATTTGAAATAATGTTTAATATAACGTGGCTCTTGAAAATCAATCTTCTGATAGAAAATGACAGCCTTTCCTACGGACTCCATCGTACAGATAACTTAGAGCTGGTGGAAATATTACACATGTCAGGGTGTCACTTCAGATTGATGTGCCTGCAGTGAAGTCCGACCAGTGGCAGTGAGAATTGTGTATGCTTTCCCTCAGAGTGGGAAAATAAATGCTAAATGTCTCATTCCGCTCACAGACAATTCTGTATCGTGTAGCATTCTGCTTCTCCAAAGACAGGTTAATTCCTTTGTGCCATGAGTCATCTGTGTCTTCCTCTCCTGAGCAGGTTAGCGAGTATCTGCCTCACAAATAAAGCAGCAGCAGAAGGAATAATGTCCCATTACACCTACCGGACAAGCAGTTATCAGCTCACGTTTCATTTCAGGTTATTTGTTAGCAGTGTTTTGAAAGCATTAAGTGATTCCTCACATTTTAAAGAGGGTGTCTTTAGTGCTGCAGAGGGAAAACAGCATTTGGGTGATGTGGAATAAATCTTACTGATGGAATAATTTCAGAGTTAGTTTCTTACCATGTAAAGCTGCCTTACACATGACATACGGTTGTTCTTAGATGTACAGAGAGGCCAGAAATCAATCATGTTATTTTTAAAGAAGAGTTTTATGGTTACTGTTGGAACACAGAGTAATTGCCAGATTTATTTTCATCTTGTTCTGATGGCATTCTCAATGGAGGACTGAGATAAACATAGCTGTAATCTTTAGTGACTGGCAAGTGAATTTTTTATGAAAGTATTGTCCAGTCACTAGTCATTTCTATTAAAAAATGATAAGAAGAAAAATGATTAGAAGAAAAAAATAATCTAAAAAAAATGTTTTTTCTCTATAATTAATAAAATCTCTACTTTTTGCATCTGAAGGCATCATTTTGGTAATTCAGGTAACAGTCTTTTGTTGAAAGATTTGACTTCAGAACTGAAGAAACAAAGCAAAGAAGTCATCTTCTTTGTAAAAGGGCTGGATCCTTTCTCCTCCATTTGCCATTCCCTTTAAATGAGTTCCTCACTTTGTAGGGATTTGTGCAGTTTTACAAAAGCGTACTCCAGTATTTTGCTTTTGGTTTTCCTATTTCATTATATAACATTACATCAAGTCTATTTCTATATAATTATGAAGTCTGCGTGGTATATTTTATCTGTTCAGCTTAGAATGTTGCAGATCCATAAGACGTAATTACTGTGAGCTTTAAAGAAGAGAAAAGAAGCTATGTGAAATAAGTTTTCAAGGAAAAATTAGGGTGCATAATTATACTTTTCAGGTGCTTTTCAGCAAACCTATTTTGCCAATTTTCAGTGGATATGTCATCCAGATAACAGGTGCTTGAAAAATGCCACCGATACCATTTAAAAATAATGTTGGAATTATATATTGCTGAATCCTGTCATGTAAAATGAAGGTGGTTTTCTGTTCATATAAATCAATAGTAATACACCCTGGCAATGAGAAATACTCTGCTAGCACATCAAAATAATAAACACACCTTTTAAAATGTTGCTATTTCATCATATATCTGGCCCGTTGTCTGTTATTTTGTTATATATCCAGCCCCCTACCCGTGCAGTGTGATTTCTTAAAGCAGTGTTAGATTTGGAGGTATGTTTTCATAATATCAAATAAAGTCATAAATGAAAGATGTTACTTTTAGGTTTGATGAATTTGATGAGGCAATTGATGAGGCAATTGAAGATGATATCAAGGAAGCTGATGGAGGAGGTATGTTTCTGACTTTATTTGGTTTTCATTGCAGCAGGGCAAGATGATTAAGTCCAGATTTCTTTTGATATGATAGGCAACAAATATTATCCTCTCCCTTAAAACAACATAATTAACAGTTTTTACTACTGTACTTTTAGAGTCAAACTAATTAACTTCCCTTGGAAATGGCCATTCCAGGCTGCCAAAAGATGCCAAAAAGTATTTGGTCTTGGTAGTTAAATTCAGTGTGTTCATGTTTTGATATATGAATACAGTGAAAAGCTTTTAAAATTCATTTTTTAAAAAATTATTAATTTAAAATTCATTAATTAAAATTTTTAAAGAAACCTTTTAAAATTAATTTGCTAAGTTTTGAATTTCTGAATGGAGTGGTAGCTAGTGCTATTGGCATTTGACACCTGTAAAACTTGGGTTATTTTTTGATATCTGCCCCCCACAAAAAGCACTCATATTGGGAATGATGTGGATTGGGGTTAAGTATCAGAATGCTGACATTTAGCTGCTGTCTTCCAGGTTGACTTCAGTATTTCCAAGTGACCACAGCTGGGGCTGTGTGTGTCAGGAACAAGACCCCAGCCAGTGCCTTGCATGACAAAAATTATTCTGTGTTACAGAAAATAAGCTGAAGCTAGAGATGTGGAAGAAAGATGCGTGTAAAGCTAAATAAAAATAAACTTGTTCTTATTTTCCCTTTGCTCTCACTGAATTCAGGCATTGGCAGAGGCAAAGACATGTCTAATATCACAGGTCACCGTGGGAAAGACATTTCTACAATCCTAGAGGAAGAAAGGAAAGAAAACAAGCGACCACAAAGGGCTGCTGCAGCACGGCGCAAGAAACGACGGCGACTAAACGACCTGGATAGTGACAGTAACCTGGATGAGGAGGAGAGCGAGGATGAATTTAAGATCAGCGATGGGTAGGTCTGCAGTTTAGCTTCCAATCCCTGACTGCTACAGGTTTCTGTGACTTTGCAGTGCCCCTAAAATGGTCATTAGGGGTGTGTGTACTCCACTAGGCTAGGAGCAAAAAGTACTCCTGGCCTAGTAGAACCTAATTGTGCTGGAAAAACTGCACTCCAAATCTATTTGCTGCAATCATCCAACCTGCATTTTAAGGAAAATGTATCCTTAACAAAGATGTAGCTAAAATGAGGCAGGCTCTTTCCTTTTGAAAATGTCGTATTTTGTGGGATTTTCATTTGGCGTGATTGCCATTTAGAAATAGAGGAGTGAAATTCTCCACCCTGACACGTGGGTTCTGAAATCAGTTCTTGATTTTTGCTTTCTAAAAGGTAGAGTTTGAACACAGTCAAGAGGTTTATATTATAGAAAACAATTATGTGAAGGTTTCAACACTGAATGAATATTGCTTTAGCGGACTGAAGTTCTTTTTCCTTGGAGTTTCTCATCTTTCAGACAGGGAAATTCCTAAAGTTAAATGATTATTAATAATTTTAGATTTCCTTTATGCCTCAGTGGAGAACCATAATGGAGGTTTAGCCTCTTTACCATCAACTTTTAAAGTTTTACACCAGTCATATGGTCAATTTACTAAGTTTATGGATAACCAAGACAGATGCAAGTATCTCTTGAGCTTTTTCTTATTATGTGACGAGAAGTTTTCAGTGGCACCCCGAATAGTTAAGCAAAATGTGCTGGAAATTTCCAATCAGTCAATGTAGCTTTTGGAAATCTCATGGAATTAATAGCACATCGGTCTTTTAAAGTGTGCTCATGCATTTTCAAATCAGATCCTCGCTGAACACCTTCATAATGTTGTACTGGAATTTACATTCAGCTGGCGGCCAAATGCAGTCTCAGTTTGCTGTAGCGTTCATAGTCACCTGCTGTTCTGATCTGCTGCGTAATCTCACGCCCTGTAAAGCTGTCTCCCCAGTAGAAAACTGAAATTTAACTCCAGAGACAGCAGTTTGCTCTCTCTGGATCTTTAGTACACGTTATTTCTGTAAGATTTGTGCACTTGTATTAAAGACAGCACTTGCTTTGCATTTATTACTTGCTCATAAAATGGAGGTCACGTTTTGATGCTTTGTTTCAGATCTCTCTGTTGTCTGTGGTCTCTCTCTGAACAGATCTCAGGACGAGTTTGTTATATCGGAGGAAAATCTGGATGAAAGCGAAGACGACCCGCCATCGAACGAGGACAGCGATTCCGAGTTCTGCGCCCGCATATCCCGGCGACACCTCTCCAGGCCCATGAGGCAAAGCCGGCGGTTACGAAGGAAAACAGTCAAGAAAAAATATTCTGAAGACGATGAAGAGGAAGATTCTGAAGAGAATTCAAGCAGAGAATCTGGTGAGTATCAGTAGTCCTCCAAAAGCATTAAATACTTCGTACTGGAGAGAGGAGGAGTGCAAGTCTCAAGTTTCCTGTCACGACTTTGACATTAATCGTTTGGTTGCTTTGATTAAGTCACATGTCATCTTTGCTTCCTGTCTGTAAAGCAGCTTGCTGCTTGTTCTGCTGCGAGTATTCTGAAGGAAACAATTCCAGAGTACTGGCTTCTTGGCACTTAAATAAATATGTATTTAAATGGATGCTTCTGTCACGGTATGTCCTTTGTGTACAGCTTCAGCTATCCCGCACCTTCCTGTTTGGATCATGATTGCAGGGAAAACAGAGGATGGAGACAAAAATATATTTCTTTACATCTGTTTGAAGACCTTCTGTATAAATTGAAAAAGCTTCTTCTGAAAGAAACATTTCCCTCCCTTTGTATGGACAAATAATTCCTTCAGCTGCAAGGAGCCGTTGTATGGCATGCTGTGTTCCCCGGCAGGCATGAAAGCAGACCCTAACACCTCGAATCTGTCTCTTCTGCATTTATCCTCTCTCATCTGTAGTAACTAAAGCCTTTGTCGCGCCTAATAATTCACTCATTCTACTCGTCCTTCAGGCAGTTCAGGTTCTGTTTGCACAATTTAAAGCGTGTGAATAATACCTATACAACATGTACACCTTTGTGTGATTTGCGTCGTTCTCTGAAGACTGCCCTCTGTGTTTCTGCTTCGTTGGAGATCTGGTACTAGAAAGTGCCAGATATAATCACCTTCACTAATTTTATTGTGAATTTAAGCTAGTAAGTACTCTGGGGTGTTAAATTGTTGTTGGAGTAGGCGGCTTTGAGGTACTGGTATTCAAAAGGAGGGTTAATGCATGGGCAGATTAAGACAGCTGCATCCACTTGCTGTCTCCCTGTCCCAAATGTAAGCTGTTATTAATGAAGATATTTGCAGAAGCTGGAGGATCTAAAGAGTCACCTACTTTGCGAGCAAAATTTATTTATTTGCTTGTAGACACATATCTGTGAGAAAATCAGCACTCCGTAATGTACTGTCCAAAGCACCCTGTTTAAAAAAAAAAGAGAAGAAAGAGGAGACTGAATACAAATGCAGTTTTCTTTCTTTTGTGTCAAAAAGCTGTAGGTAGAGCCTGCTTCTAATATAATTCCTTCTACATCTAACTGTGTTTTTCTTTACCCCTGTTACTGTCCCTCAGGATCCTGCCTTAACCCTATTTTGATCTAAAGAAGTAATGTGCTCTGTGAATGGCTTTGTTTTCAGTCTCCAGTGATGGAGATTTTTTTCTGAAGGTGGTTGTTTGTGCCGACTTGCCCTGATCCTTTCTCTAACATTTTAGGAGATAAAGAGAATTGCTACGTTGACCTGTGAGTGATGTTAGTAACTTAAGAACATTTTGTGACCCATGTAGAAATGTGCTGTGACCTCAGGATAATTATTCTGGCACAGCTCAGTGAAAAAGCAGCAAAAAGTTGTTGTAAAACTATTGTCGAGTACTGAAAATTTAAATAAATTTAATTCTTAGAGACAGTAGGTGCAGTAGTCTGGGGCAGGAAGAACTGGGAATAGCTGTAGGATTCTTCTCTGCAGCTTCTGTTGTAAGCAAACTTTTAAGCCTGATTTTTGTTAATGATTTGATATTTCAAAGTCAAATTTTAACCTGGATTCTCACCGTGTCATTGTTTTTTTTCTTCTTTTCATCTGCTTATTTTGAAAATGATTTGAGTAGAGTGCACTGAATTTAAATGTACAAACCAGGAAGGATTTTCCAGTGGAAGCAGTAATGTGTGTGCCGTCACTTGGATTCGCTCGGGTGGTTTCAGCCAGCAGGAACTGTAGAGGAGGCAGCTTTGGCACCAGTAGAGGGAACAAAAGCACAGTGCGCAGAGCTGTTCTGGAGGAGTTTGATGGAGAAAGGTTTGTGAGGAGATTTTCAAAGCAAGCAATTCTGCTCTGACAGTGAAAGGGGAACGGATGCGTGAGGCTGGAACAGGTCAGGGTGATGAGGCGTGCTGGCTGAGACTCTCCCGTGCTGGAAGAGTGCGTGATTTTATTAATGTTGCTCTAAAGCTTCTCCAAATAGTCGAGTTTTGCTTTAATGGAGTAACGGACCTGGCTGTTTCCTTCTGCACAGAGAGCGGCGATTACACGGATTACAGCGATGACGATTACCTGGAAACCAGGAGGAGAAGATCAAGGCGGAATCAGAAGAGACAAGTTAACTACAAGGAAGATTCGGAAAGCGAGGGCTCCCAGAAAAGCGTCCGATATGGAAAGGAGTTGAGAAGAGTTCATAAACGCAGGCTCTCCACTTCGGACAGCGAAGGTAAAAATGAGCAGTCCGTGATTGCAGGAGCTGCTGTATGTCAGCGTTAGCCCGAGGAGAAAACTCAGTGTAATTCTGAGGTGCCCAGGGAATTTTCTTGCTAGAGTTCCTTGATGTTCCTCAGAAACTGTTTCCTTCTGAAACATTCCTCTGTGACACGCTGTTACAGTTACTTCTCAAAGCCTCTGCTGTCCCACGCCTGCCTTCTGGGTGGGATTTTCTGTGTCTGACTGCTGGGATGCTGACACTATCATTAGTGTAACTATTTGGCCACTTTTCCACTAAGAGGTCACAAAACATCCTCCTCTGAGCCTTTAAAGATTCTCTTTTGCGAGGCAAAGGCTGTTACCGCTTGTATTTGTGCCAGCCTACATTTCTCCCTGGCAGCTCAGCCTTTTTCAGTCCCTACTCGACGTCCTGGTCGAAGGTGCTGTGCTAGGGGCAGGTGTCTCACCGGGTGCTGTCACAGAGGAAGCCTGATCCCACTAATATCTGTCACACCGTGAGCACCTGGCGTGCATAGAGCTGCCCTATTATCTCTCACAAAAACAACCACTGGCTTTGGGGCCTTTATGTTCTGGACGCCCTGCTCATGAGACAGCTTCTCAGAGACGCCAAGCCCTGCGGGGTGCAGTGGATGCCAGGGCTCCTCAGAAAATCTCTGCAGGCCTCTGACTTGTAGGTAAGTTTGGGAAGTGCTGGCCCGAGTTTACAGCCTGCTACAGGATCCTCTTCCCTGAAGGGAAACAAGGACGTAAAGCCTTGAAAACTCGATCCTCGATACGCAGTCTGCCCTCAGAAATTGGATGTGCAGGCTGCCTGCTAAAAACCTGTCGGGTCTTTGGTGGCCGAGGGTCTTGCTGCCTGCATCGTGACTTCAAACACGGCCTGCCTGATGGGGTCTGTCCTGCACGAAAGCCCAGTTTGCCAAAAAAAGGCCTCCTGTTAAAGGGCAGCAACCTTCTGGGGGCATTTAAGTGGTGTCATATACTTGGAAAGAAGTTGTGTACGGGGGTAGTATAGCTGCATGCAAGGATATATATATTTTTTATATATTTTGAAGATAGTGCAGCCATTATTTGGGCCCTCAGTTTCTGGAAGGGTGTAAAATAGGTGTTGCGAGATAGGGATGTATTTGTGTGTCATTCCTGACACGCAGTTACCACCCAGGGGTGTTTACACCAGCCTCCAGAGCCTCTGGTACTTCTCAGACCCAAAACAGAACAGCAACAGCTCGTTTATTTCTTTAAAATGAAAAAGCAAGCACGCATTTTGCTGTGGTTGGGGACTGAGGAAGGAGCCTGGATGTGCGGGGTGAGAGAGGGGCGTCTTTTTGTTGAGGGTGAAAGATGAGAGGACAGGAACGCGTTGGCTGTTGCGCGTGCGCCCCCTTTGCTAATGGCTTTAAGTCTGCTGCTCGTTGCAGAGAGCTACACGTCCAAGAACTCGGAAGACGACGATTCCACGAAGGAGTCCAAGCGCTTGATTCGAAAACGGCGGCGGAGCACGGACGACTACTCCGAGGAGGAAGGAGAGGACGAGGAAGACGAGGAGAGGCCGGTCCGCAAACGGCTGAACCGGATCGAAACGGACGACGAAGACACCGGCGAGAACGCCGCCAACGCCGCCGCGGAGAACCCCGCGCCTGCCAGCAAGCTGCCGGCACCCCAGGCTCCCCAAGACAACACCAAGAAGCACTGCTACCGGATAGAAAGCGACGAAGAAGATGACTTCGAGAACGTAGGGAAAGTGGAGAGCCCTTTGGACTACAGCCTGGTGGACTTGCCTTCCACCAACGGACAGAGCCCAGGTAAAACCATTGAGAACTTGATCGGCAAACCCGGTGAGAAGACCCAGGCCCCCAAGGACAGCACGGCCAGCGCCAGCCTGGCGCCCAACGGGACGGGGAGCGGGCAGGAAGCGGTAGGGCCGGAGGAAGACGAAGACGAACTCTTGAGAGTGACTGACCTTGTTGATTACGTCTGTAACAGTGAACAGTTATAAGACTTCCATTTTTGTGCTAATTTATTCCACGGTAGCTCATACCAGCGGGCCAGTTATTAAAAGCTGTTTTATTTTTCCTAGAGAATTCTCCACTACAGTATCACTTTTTAGAAGCAAGAATTTCACCAGTTCTGCAGTCTTTCTGTGAAGTGACCAGTTTTGAACTTTGAAGAAGAATTGCTGTAAATTCCCTCTTCCCCCCTCCCCCCTTCTCCTTCCAAGTCCATGGTCCTGGGTAATTTCACTCACAAAAACCTTATAACAACAAGAGATTTGTATATTTTTGACTTTATATTTCCTGAGTGCATACAAATTTGTGGAAATGGGTGGCCTAAGAAAGCATTCCAAATCGGTCAGGGCCCAAACCGGAACTGGGGTGGGTTTGGCTCACGGGGTGGGGGGATGCAGAAGCACTTGTGCTTTAGCTTTTTCATATGAGATATATATTATATTTAAATGTTCACAACTTAGATTACAACTTAACAGACAGTCTCAAAATTAATGTCTGTACTGTCGCATTTTGTGAGTTGTAGGTTAACATACCATAGCTCATTTTAGTAATCACCTTCATGGAAGCAGTTTGATTTTAATACTGGAGGCAAACAGAATTACTAGAGGCCAAGAAGGTACCATAAACAAGAACTCTGCTATCCATTATGACTTGCAGACTTTCCTAATAAACATCCTTTAAAGTGTTTGTACAGTAAAGTGTACTGTAATGAAGTTTTTGACAGCCGAAACACGCTAGCGATGAATTCACGAGGCGATCTCACGCAGAGCCCGCCAGACGATCTTCGATGCCCGGTGTCTAGAGGGAGGACGCGTTGATACGAAGTTAGTCTGTAAGTTGGAAGGCATCCTGACGTGCTGCAACCGTTGACAGACAAAAGAACCCTGCCGTAGCTGCCTGGCCACTTGCGTTTCACCTTCTGTCGGAGTATTGTGAACGAAATGTGTTTGTACAAACTGCGTTGCCCACAGAATTACAGCGCATCAAAGGATTGAGGGATTTTCAAATAAACCGTGACTGGTCCATTCATGTCCTTAATATCTACTTCAAATTGAAGTAAACAAATGGAACAGTTTTCCTTTTGGAGGTTTTCTGTTTTGGGGTTTGTGTGTGTTTTTTGTTTTGATTTTACTTATCTGCCTGGATGTATTAGCAGGTTTTGAATGTAGTGTCGGCCTTTGGCCATTAGGATTTTCTTAAAATACATTTTAATAATTGCCATGTGACCAACTGATTTCAAGAAGGCAGTGTTTCTGAGAGAAAACGCTTGACTCCAAGACATCTCGTCACCTTTTGAGTGGGCGTGAAGTGATATGTGCTTTTATTCACAAAAAAAAACAACAAAAAAAGGATATTACAAAAGAAAAAACCATCATGGGGCACATAAGAAAGAGCAGAGCTGAAATTTGTTTTGGGTAGCATTGAGTTTTCTCGTTGTTGTGAATTAAGATGCAGGCTGTAGCGTTTGTACATGTTGTAGCTCCCAGACAGCTCAGACAGATCTGCCAAGCGTTGAAATCCAAAAAGGTCACATCTATTAATCCTTTCGCTCTGAGATTTGGATTTTTGACTGGTGTTTATGTCCGTTGCCGGCAATGGATGCACCAAAACTGCTGCTGCCACTGAGGAGTGAGTTCTCCTTTCCTGCCCCACCTGATTCCCTTCCATTGTATTGTATTTACTAGTCAGTCATTGAGCACTTCTGTTTTCTTGTGATGAAACCGGCATTAGGCCTTTACTAAATACCTCTCTAGGAAACCTAGGGCCCGAACACCTGCCTTCTGGCCTCGGGACTCTTCTTTCTGTTGCCCACCTCCCTCGCCACAAGTTCGGCCGGAGAAATTGCTCTCTAAATGAATTCAATGCCATTAAGACGAAATATTTTTCCACCTTACCAACTCTTAACAGTTTTCGTGAGCAGACATCAAGACAGGATAGTGAAAAGCCACAGAAGTTCAGAACATTTTTAAAAGCTTTTGTAGCATTTGGGCTCCCAGGGCTTTGTCTTTGCCTAGGCGATGCCCAAATGTAGCACTTCCGCGTTTCTAATGCACTCGTGTTTTAAAACAAGCAAGAACAGATGGCTTCCACTCTTTAATGTTAATAATTGCTAAGTGGTTCTAATATTTGCAGTGCAAACTGGCTGATTCCCGTCCAGCCACACGGTGCGACCGGCGATTTCTCATCTCTTTTGGCAGTGCCATAATCTGTCCCGCTGCCAGGCGGAGCCTGTTAGTGTCCGATGGGTGCTGTAGTGAATGTTCTTGCTTCTAGAGGCAGCCCAAATGTTAACTAATTAGTGAGTAACTAATTGTGAATGTGGGAAAACACCAAGGAGCTCTAACACCGAATTTACCGACCGGGAGAAAATGGAGCGCTGCGTTAGGGAGTGGTGTAAAAGCAGGAGAGGCCAGAAAGCAGAAGCTGAAGCTTAAATCAGGAGCGCCGAGTTTTATAAGTGTGGGAAGACAACGTGTTGCGAGGTTTGACTGTCTGTAGGTCGCCAGGAAAGCCAACTCTTCGGTCTTCTCAGAAGCCACCTTTGATATCTGAGAGAGCTTCGTCCCCCAGGATCCGGAGCTCTCCCTTAGGCGAGTTTGTGCGAGTGAAATCTGCCAAAATGTCCTGGAAAGGCTAATGTTTTAAAACTTACCTTTTCTCTCCTTTCTGAGGCTTCCTGCTTGCTGGGAAACGTGCGATCTGTTTGGGAAGTTGTTTCCAGGCCTGAGGCCAGCTGGCTGCCACGCGGGGTTCGTGCCGTTGCGTTACGTTGTGTGGGGTCGTTCCCCGGGTGTTTCGGTGTCTGCACCTTGTGCTCTTCTGTCCTCGTCCTGTGATCAGAGGTTAAATGTCTGAAGTTTGAGCCTCAGGTAGACCTGGAGAGGTGGAAATGCGTGGGGAGCGGGCATTGTTGTGTGCCACAAAGCGGTGCGATGGCGAGTTCTCATCCCACAGACAGCTCATTGGGTTGAGACAGAAAACGTGTGGTGTGGCTGCCCCACAGTAAGGAAATCGGGGCAGTAACCGAGCCAGAAGGCTGCCAGAATTAAGAGCTCAAAATTTCACCGCTGTTGCTGTCTTTAATAATCAAATCTCTTAAACTCGAGCATATCCTTGATTTAAAAATGGAAAACAGCATCACCAAGCTACCAAAAACCCTTTGGTGTTGAAATTCTGTAGGAAGATCAGTGCTGAACAAACCAGCTCTGAGCTCTTCCATAGCTTGCCTTCCTAGATACTAATTCTGTTATAAAATAACTGCATCTTCCTGATTTTTTTTAATGAAAGGATTGCTCTGTTCTACCAGCACTTGAGAGAAACAGATGCTTTTTTTCTAAATTGCTCACCTTCAAGATTTCTTTGGATTAAAATCTCAGTCACTCTTCGTATAGTGGGAGCTAAAGGCTTGGGGGGACTTGTTGTCTGCTCACTTCTAATGTCTAATCACTGTCTGAACGCTTTGAGAGATCTTACTCTAAGAACCTCAAGGCAAAAATGTGTGTTCCCAAAAGAGAAACTGTATGGTAGCGGTGCACTTGTTCTGATTTATCTGAATATTCATCATTTGAACTCCGTTGGTCTCTGGATGCTGCAATCATTTAATGATTTAATAGTTCTCTGTCGGGGTGTCCCTTCCTTACCTCTTTTCAGGCGCTTACAACTTGGTGTGCGATGCTCTTCAGTAGGAAGGCCTGGTCTCAGCTTCCAAGTCATTGCTTCAATTTGTGTATTTCACAAACTTCCTTTATGAAAAGTAAATGAGGATTTTTTTTTTATTTTTTTTTTGTGGCACCTGTTTTCTTAATTCACTTTGTACCCAGCAATTTAAAGAAATGATGGCAGTAATCCTAGCCCCCAGACCCGATCTGAGCAAGAGATTTGTGTCACCTAGGTCAAACCGTGCTAGGTAGGCGCTGAGGGTTGATTTGGGAGCTGTGCAGTGCCTACTCACAGGCTTGTGCTGTGGATGTGATGTGCCATGCACACCCCTGTTTGCATTTGAAGTTTGGTACCTGTTTGCATTTGAAGCATGCTTCCAATTCACTGAGTATATCAAATCCTTTAACGTATAGAGAGAAAATAGCAAATACCTGAGCACAGTAACTTTCTGGGAAACGAAACGTGTTGAATATGGTGGGGGAAACTCCAGCACTTCGTGTGAGAAGAGCACAATTCTGCAATTCCTAGAGCATTTAAAGCCTCTGTAGGAGCGTTTAGGACTGTGGTCTGAGATAAGGATGTGCAGGATCAAGGCCGCATCTCCCGGTTGTCTTATTTTTCTTCCCCCCCTTCTGTAACAGGTGGGGCAGGGACTAGATCGCTTTGAATGCTGTAAGACAGGAAATAAATACATCAGAAACAACACTTTTTTTTTTTCAGCGTATACCGATGTAAGAAAAAATCTAAATGACTCATTTTTGATGCTTTATAGAGTTGGGTACCCAATCTGAGCCCTCATGGAAGGCTCTGGCTTCAGAAATGTTTCTGAGTTGAAAACGATCTCTGAAGCTGGACCCCCGGCAATTGGGGTGTTGAAGATTTCTTGTCATTGCTGAAAACCTGCATCACTTACTGAGCTCTTATTTTAGATTAGGTGTTAACTAAATGAGATAGTTCCAAACGGCAAAAAAAACGCGTGCTTGGGAATTGATTGTCCCAACGCTTCAGAGTAATTTAACTTATTTTGTATATTGCAAAAGATGTATATTGCTTAGTATGACACTTAAAAAAAGAAAAAAAAAAGATTGTGTACAGCTTCTGGAGGAGAGAACAGAACACTCTAAAGTAGATGAGAAGTTTTTATAATC
The DNA here is from genome assembly GCF_047663525.1 of Anas platyrhynchos. Lineage (NCBI taxonomy): Eukaryota > Metazoa > Chordata > Aves > Anseriformes > Anatidae > Anas > Anas platyrhynchos. Next base: position 203,966,509 of record NC_092587.1, read on the forward strand.
GAGTTATGCGGTGTAAAGGCTCCAGATGTAACTGCAATTAAAAGGAAGTCCCACCACTTGGGTTTTCGACTATCATTTTGTAAATGCTGGCACCCCACCCCTGAGCTTCTGAGCAGGAGAGGGGACAATATAGTAGTTAGAGAGGACACAGGCTCAAGGAAGGCAGCTGTGTCTGCAGATAGATCTCCAATTGCTACAGATAACCCCAAAGGTTCCTAAGGAAAACCGAAGGGCGGAGCTGCTCTGGCCCTTGGGTTGGTTTACTTGTGCACTTTGCAGCACTTTGTGTACAGTCAGTCTCACCGCTTCCCCAGGTGCAGACCGAGTCGCTTTCCCCTGCTGCCGGGGCGCTCTTCCAGCGGCAGCAGGAGGTGGGGAATGGGTGGAGGCAAGCGGAGTGGCAAAACGGGGACGCAAACCCCCACAATTTGCAAGAAAGGCCCCAAAATCTGCTTCCGACTTGCCCTTTAAAGACTAGAAGGTCTCCATTGAGAGACTCATCCCGGTGCCCTCCTCTTCTCACCCTGACCTTCAAATCAAGACTAAAAAAAAATCCACTCATGGCCTCTTCCCTCGAGGGAACCGTTCCGCCAGCGCAGCGTGGATGCGGAGGGAATTAGGATGGGTCCACGGAAATTAGGATGGGTCCGCAGAAATTAATTAGGATGGGTCTGCAGAAATTAATTAGGATAGGTCCGCAGAGACCCATGGTGGCTGCCCCTGGTTGGAGGCCGCGCAGTTTGCTTTGTTGTTCGCTCCTCATCTCGTGTCCCGTGCAGCTGAGGGGTAGGTTAGCCCGGCAGAACCTGGCTGAAATGATTCCAAGGGGATAAAGTCCTGCTAAAACACCATAGGGCCTAGTCACCAGTGCACCATTTGGTAGTTCGAGCAATTAAAAGTCCTTAATGGATACTAATCTGCTGCTCCAGTCAGTGGTAGCGACAGAGATCCCATCGTAACTCCACGCCTCGTTTAGTTTGCCGTTTCATACTCTTTATATGGACTCTCAAACCTTGTACAGAACCCGACGCTCTCCTCATGAAAATGGTACTCCCCCTTTTAATTGTGTTGAAATGCTTCGCTTTTAACGCCAACCGGGTCGCTGGTTCCTCCCTGTGTCGCACAGCCCACCCCAAAAGACCCGCAGTGGCCCCGAGGTGGTGTTTGGAAGGCAGAAGGTCGCTGCTGTCGGCGTGCACAACGGGTCTGAAGCAGCGCAGAGGTTTTAGAGAGCTGCTGGACAAAGGCTGGGTGTGTTTGCTGACAGCACAGACCAGGTTACTTGCTTGTAGGATGATCCTCCAACCTCTTGCGAGAATTAGATCCGAACTGCCAGACAGGTCTCTTAAAAAATAAGATTATTACGGAATTTAAGAGAGACGTACATGAAATACAGCTTTGTCTTACTCCCGCGGGCTGTTTGCATGGTGGCAAAGAAAACCTTGGGTTCCTTAAAAGCGGTCCCGTCACCGTTGGCCTCAGTTTTGGTTCCTTTCCCTGGAGAGTTGACACGGTGACATCCCACCGAGCTCCTCGCAGAATTTCACAAGTTTCACAAGTCCCAAACCTCGCTGTCCGATCCCTCGGGTCGCAGCAGAGGGAAAGGACCGAGGAGACGCACGCTGCGTGTGTGGGAGCTGGAAAAAAAAATAAAACAACCACAAAAACTGGAAGCGTTCTTCTCGTTGCACATAAATCGGGTGGTGCTTGCACTGTCTTCCCTCCCCCCCCCTTCCCACCGCTGATACCGCACGCCAAGCACGCGATGAAAACTTTTCCCAAATGGAAGAAGTCACGGTGGCCTCAGTGCTCGAAGGGTTAACTGCAGTTTAACAACAGCTGATGTTTTTAGATTCGCAGTACACAACTGTTTAAATACTGTATTCCTTGTATATGAAGTAAAAAAAAAAAAAAAAAAAAAATGAAAATGTTACGGCTGGTGCCAATATTTTTGTTAATGAATTGTTCAGCGTTGTCTCACTACAGTCCTCTGGTCAGAACTCTTTGTGTATAAGCTGGGCCTGAAGCCATTTTATAGCTCGCAGGCCTAATTGTGTAACTTTTCTTTCATAATGTTTTTGTTATAATATCTACTGTCATTTCTTTCATATAAATATGACATGTAAATTGTCATAATAAAAAGAGAAATTGAAATAACCCGACCTGCCAAGCATGCTGTGTGGTGAAGCCGCTGCCTCTCCTTGCCACAGGAATGGAGAACCCGTCTTTTATCCCGATTCGGTCAAAATTGAGTTTTCCTTTCTCTGCCCTGACGATGGGGAAGAGCTGATGGAGCTCGGCGTTTGCCTCGTGCTACAACACTTGGGTTTCTTCACACTGCAGTGGGGAATTCTTAATGAGCTGAGCTCGTTTAATTACGCCAAGACGTGTAAAACCACTACACATCTGCCTGCAGAGAAGCACTAAAAACATATTTAATACTCAATATTTTTTTTTTATTTAAGTATTTAAGTATTCAATATTTTTTTTTCCTGGTGTCTGGTTATAGTTGAGCTACTGCATGTCCCTGCGGCAGCGAGAAATTGCTGCGAACCGAATCCTCTTGCTGGAAATGAAATGCCAAAATCTTACGTTTGTATTTTTAACAGCTTCTGAGCCGTGATTCTGATCATCTTGGGGTAAATGCTGAAGTCTGAACTGGCCACCCTGCAACGGGCAGTGCCGGGGAGAGAAACGGGTTCCCTCGGGTGGCGAGTCCCACAGGGTGTCCTAAGGCATCCTTCACCAACCTGGGATGGAACCTGCCTCTCTCCGCTGGCCCTAAACACAGCCCGGGCTGCCTGAAGCACTCCTGGACATCCACTGCCCAGACATCAGCGTGGAGGTGGCTCCCAAAGTGCTTTTTTAAGCTCTTACAGCTGAGGAAAAAGGGTTTTGAGTGGTGCCGTACCAGTTCATTTGTGAACGTGAGGAACGTCTGCCTACTCACCCCAAGCTTCTGTTAGATTCAAGGCTTGGTGCTGGGTTGTAAAGCATCTGGATCTTGTAAATTAGGAGAATGTGGCTTTCTGCTCCTCCTGAAGCCCTCAGCCTCAAAAGCAGCTTCCCAACCTGGGCTTAAACCGTGCTTCATCCTGTTTGCTCCTGGAGGAGTGGTCTGCAACACAAGAGAAACTCACGCTGGCGTGCTGGAGGAGAAATGAACTCAGCTCACCCCACCGCCTGCTGCAGTCTCATCTGTGTTTGTGGACAAGTGGTAGGATTTCGTTTCCAGATGAGCACTTCAGTAATTCCTTGGCATGACGAACTTGCAGATGGTTTCCTCATCTACTGCTGCTGGCATTTTATTTGCTCTGTTCTAGCGATGCTTAAATTTCACCTCGTTGTGGAAGTCTCTCTGATTTCTGTCAAGGTGATTATCTGTGTGAATTACAACGATCTGCATAATTAAGAGTCCAAAATGGGTGGGAGTGGCTGAGGAGCTTTCCAAAGCACTCAAAAGGCTCAGCGTAGAAGAGCTGCGTATGTTCTTGTTCCTGCTGGCTTCTTCACACGATTTCTTTTTCCAGAATATGCTGCTTCGCCTCTTCGCTGTCCAAGATTAGGACTAGAAAAGTCCAGAGAAGAAAAAATGTTCAGTGTTTTGCAGGAAAAGTTTTTCAGTGTTCAAAAGGATTTGGATAATTTTTGGGTAGCCCTGAAGTGGTCAGGCTGTTGGACTTGATCTTTGATGGTCCTTTCCAACTGAACTATCCTATCCTATCCTATCCTATCCTATCCTATCCTATCCTATCCTATCCTATCCTATCCTATCCTATCCTATCCTATCCTATCCTATCCTATCCTATCCTATCCTATCCAAGCTGAAGACCCAATTCTGTTAATGATCTCTTTGTGTTTGTGAGGTGCTGGGTTTGCACACGTGAGTAATTAACTCCTTAAAGTGATGACAAGAAAGGCTACAAACCATGGTGGCAGGCTGACAGTTGCAGGTGGTCTCCTGAACACGTTGCCCTGCTGCAGCTGATGGATTTGCCAACCTGAAGAGCTTCACCTGCTGAGGGAGAAGAGAGCTTCACAGCGGTGCTGCCTCAGCGACAGTTTTCAAGAGATGGAGATGACTCCACTGCTGCAGATTGAAGGATGTGATCACAGAATCATTAAGGTCAGAAAAGCCCTCCAAGACCATCTGGTCCAACCGTCCCCCTACTACCAGTATCACCCACTAAACCCTGTCCCCAAGCACCACGTCCAACCTCTCCTTGAACATCCCCAGGGATGGGGACTCCCCCACCTCCCTGGGCAACCCGTCCCAAGGCCTGAGCGCTCTTGCTGAGCAGAAATGTCTCCTCATTGCCAACCTGAGCCTCCCCTGGCACAACTCGAGGCCGTTCCCTCTGCTCCTGGCCCTGGTTCCCTGTGAGCAGAGGCTGCCCCCCAGCTCCCCACCCCTTCCTTTCAGGCAGTTGCAGAGAGCAATAAGCTCTGCCCTGAGCCTCCTCTTTTCCAGCCCAAACCCCCCCAGGTCCTTCAGCCACTCCTCACAGGACTTGTGTCCAAGGTCCTTCCCCAGCTTCTTCACGTGCCTTGCTCAGGCACTGTGGTGCCAGCCACCCTCTGAAATTCCCCTTTGAGTGTGTGGGGACAGCTGCTGAGAAGGGGCTCTGCTGATTTATTTTTGCCTTTGCTGGCAGCCCAACAGAGTCTCATAGTCCAAATTATTCCTGCCATGAATTGGAGATCACCTCAGCGCCGTGTTGGGGTGCCATGATGACACAGCTCTACAGTGACAGGGTGACTGACTTGGTGCCATGGTGACTGACACAGTGACATGGTGACATGGTGACTGACATGGTGCCATGGTGACACGATTCCATGGTGCCATGGTGGCTGACACGGTGACATAGTGACTGACGTGGTGCCATGGTGACTGATGTGGTGCCATGGTGGCTGACATGGTGACACCGTGACATGGTGATTGCCATGGTGCCATGGTGCCATAGTGGCTGACATAATGACATGGTTGTAATACACAATAAATGTTTGTTCATTGTCTTTTGTATTATAAAAACAAGGAGTTCTGTTTGAGGAGCGGGAGTTGCAAAAGCTTCCTGCTGAAGTAATGATCTGTATAATACTTGGTTAGACACTATGAAAATTCTTTTGCTTAATGTAACAAAAAAGAGATCCCCCTCCCCTTCTCTCCTTCTGCATCTCAGTTGCCTCTTTTGTTCAAAGACCCTGCTGCAAAGCTCATGTAACCATCTCTTGATAAATTGCTAAACTAGTGTATCAACATCCTGCCTTCCTGTCTCACGCCAGGCCAACATGACCAAATAAAAAAAGAAGTTGAACCACAACGCTGAGGAAGACTACGGCCTTCATCTTCACGACCACCAGAGGGACAGACGACCCCCTAGCAACAGTTGCAGAATATACCAGGACGTGCTGCATAATCCCGGAATTACCAAGATATAAAAAGGGACCCTGGTGGGGGTGAGGTGCGTGCCGTTGGCGGAGCTGAGACTCCCCGGCCGCCCAGCGCTGTTTTGCTTTCTGTTGTTTACTCAATAAATTCCTTTCTATTCTTAATGCAATGCTCTCTGAACATTAATTAAGGGGGCAACTTATAACAATGGTGATATGGTGACACAGTGAATGAGATGGTGCCATGGTGGCTGACACGGTGACTGCCATGGCACCATGGTGACTGCCATGGTGACAAGATACCATGCTGACTGACACGATGCCATGGTGCCATGGTGCTTGCCATGCTTCCATGTTACTGTAATATTAGGTTGCAACAGTGCCACGGTGCCTCACTGTGTGCCATGGCGCCTCCCTCCGCCCATCGTCCCCACACAGCCTCTGAGGGGCGGCCCCGCTCCCCTCAGCGAAGGCGGGAACGGCTCCAAGATGGCGGCGGCGCCGCTCCCTCCCGCCCCACAGGGGGGCGCCCGGCGGGGCCGCGTTTTCCGCTTCCGAGGGCGGCTGAGGGAGGAGGAGGAGGCGGCGGCGCCATGGGGCTCCTCAAGCGGCTCCCGCCGCCCGCTCAGGGTGTCCGGCACCGGCAGCCCGACACCGAGGCGCTGCTGGCGGGGCGCTCCCTGGGAGCCGGCACCTTGTACATCGCCGAGAGGTGCGCGGGGAGCCCGGGAGGGGATTTGGGGGGGTTTGCGCGGGGCAGGTGGTGTTTAACCGCTGCCGTGTGGGGCGCGAGTCCTGTGAGGGAGCTGGGAGGGTTTGGGGTGGGGAAGAGGAGGCTCAGGGCAGAGCTTATTGCTCTCTGCAACTGCCTGAAAGGAAGGGGTGGGGAGCTGGGGGGCGGCCTCTGCTCACAGGGAACCAGGGCCAGGAGCAGAGGGAACGGCCTCGAGTTGTGCCAGGGGAGGCTCAGGTTGGCAATGAGGAGACATTTCTGCTCAGCAAGAGCGCTCAGGCCTTGGGACGGGTTGCCCAGGGAGGTGGGGGAGTCCCCGTCCCTGGGGGTGTTCAAGGAGAGGTTGGACGTGGTGCTTGGGGACAGGGCTTGGGGGTGACACTGGTGGTAGGGGGTGGTTGGACCAGGTGATCTTGGAGGGTTTTCCCAACCCTACTGATTCCATGTTCTCTAACTCTTTATAATTATTTTAAAACTCTTTCTGAGCCATACACTTCAAGAAGCCAGCTGTTGTTAATGAATTTTTGAGTTTCCTTTACTTAGTGAAAAGTACCTTAAACATAGGCTATTTCTGCAGTGACAAAGTTGTCATAAAACCAAGTTTTGACCCAAAATTTGCACCGAGCAGTGAGCATCCTGCTGACTCAACTCCGAACCACCCCTACTGGAAGGGCTGTGAGGCCAGCAGCACTTGGTGCTGTTGCATTCATCCCTCCAGGAGAGGAATCTCCCCGGAATTCCAGTTGCTGCTGTGCTCAGCTGCTCGGCCACAGACAGAAGGACTTCTGTTCACACCGCCACTGCCCTCAGTACTTACAACACCGAGTTTTCTCCGAACTGGATCTCAAAACATCGTGTGAGGCGCCTGCGAGTCCCCCAGCCAGCTCCCACATGTCTGGGGCACGGCGTGAAGCTTTCACCAGCATCCTAAAACGCCAGCGCTTGTAGGGGCAGAACCAGAGCCCGGAGCACAAAGAGCCTTTGGGTGCATGTGCTGCCTTGTCAGAGTGTGGAAAGCTGCCCCATCGAGGGGTGGGGGGGGAAATCCTTGCCCCCACTTCACCAGCTCTTGCTTTTCACCTGGTTTCCTGACACCAGGAGGTTTCTGTGACATTCTCGTTGGTTTTGTCCTCTCGCTTTCTGTTGCTCCGTACTTCTGTTCGCTCTCACGCTACCCTAAAATACCCTGAGGTGGAAGAAGCTCATAGGGACCATCGAGTCAGCTCCCGGCTCCACAAAAAGGACGTCCTCTACCCCAAAAAAACCCACAGCATTTGAGAGCTCAAGCAGCACATTATGCTGTGGGATCTCCCAATTACTTTTTGGTGTCACTTTCCATCTCTGCAGGCGTGACTCAGGTACCTTTGATTCCTCTATCATTCTAACTCCTCTTTTTCTTTTTCCCCCCCTTTTTTAGCCGCTTGTCTTGGGTGGAAAACTCCGGCGTTGGCTTCTCCTTGGACTACCCCAACATCAGCTTGCACGCCGTGTCCAGGGACCTGAGCGCCTTCCCCTGGGAGCACCTGTACGTCATGGTCAACGCCAACTTTGAAGGTACGCGCCCCACACAGGGCTCCTGCCCGCTCTGAGCAGCGCCGTCCTGTCCTCCAGATGGGAGCCATCTGTGTTTTCAACCGATTTAATTGATTTTTGGTTTGTTCAAGTGTTATTGTCCATTTTCCTTTTGGTTTGGGGTAACTGTTTTAAAGTTTTCCCGTTGTGTGCAGTCAGTTTGGGTTCCGCTGCACCTCGGCACGTGGCTAGGAGCAGGTAGAGCCACTGCAGCCTGGTTCTCTGCTCTCTCACGCTTATTTTAAACAATTTTCTTTGGCTGCTGTCTCCCCGTGATTCCAGTGCTTACACATCGTTTTTGCCTTACTGAATTTCTGCCACTGTTGCTTCCCTCTCCGGGTTTCATGAATTCCTGCTGCTTCCCATCATCCTGGAAGCTTTCATCCTGGTTTGCCCTTAAAAAACAAAAAGATCATAGCTTGTGTTACTGAGCTTGATGGATCTTTGCACCTTTCCAAAAAAAGAACTTTTTGGCCAGTCGTGCTCTTTACCTGCAGAAAACAAGCTTTCAATTTCTTTGTTTACTTGAGGGTTTTCTATTTTTTTTTTTATATATCAATTTTTATTTTTATTTTTCTGGTGGGCCCTTTAATGTCTTTATTAAGTGTGTCACAAACTCTTCCACATCAGCTGGAGAGTAACAAGCATTCAGTCTTCAGCAGGCTTCCTTTCCTCTTCATCCCCCTGGCTGTTGTAATTAAAGGTTAGAAGCTGGCCTTTAATTTTTCTTTAAATAATCTACATGCTGCAATCTCAGGAGCCCGAGACGATTTTACACTATTAATTCTCCTCGTTATTTCCTTCTGTTGTGCTGCTAATATTCTCTGACAGTCTGTCGTTACAAAGATTACAGCTAATATTCTTCTTCCTCACTTTCAATTGTATTTCCTCTGAACTGTGCCTAGTGTGAAGAAAGATCTTCACACTAGATCACTTCCAAATTTTAATTCATTTTGATAAGCGTTTGAGAATCTGAAACTCCTCCTGTGATAGCTCTCATCTATAAATCCTTAGTAGATTGATTTATTTTTTTCATTATTATCACTTTTTCTTATTTTTTAACTCCGTGAATTCTGTTTCCAGCTAGGAGAAACCCAAACGTTCAGTTTCCAAATCTCTCCCTGTCCTGTAATTTTTAGCTGCTGAGTTAAATCCAAACCTCTCCACTTTGTCAGCTGCAGGAGTCTCGATTTTCCAGCCGGGCAGGGTACATTTTGTTCTTCCCCTAAAAGTTTTTGCTGTACCCTGTGTTTATGTGCCTTGTCCTCGAGCTGTTTGTAGAAAAAGGCAGTTGGGGGTTGGCTTCCCTGAAAACAAAGCGCTGGATGGAGCAGCAGCGAGCTGAGCCTGGGGATGTCAGTTGGATGAGGACTGGGGAGCTTCCCCGGGTGCTTTATTTTTGGGGTACAGGCTGGCAGCTTCTTGGCCTCTCACTGTGCTCGGCATTGCCAATTCTGTGTGTGAGAAAAGCCCCTCTTTGTGGAACAGCCTCACTGTATTCTCCTTTTTCTGGGGAAAACAAGTTTGAAGCTGTCATTCAGTGACCCCAGCTACAAAGGCATGAACTGCAGCCATCCTCTGCGTGGATTTTGTGTTTGCAGAAACCAGAACACGACCTTGTGCTTAATTATTCAACTACCTGGGGCACAGAGGTCAGGAAGTGAGGTTTTACTCACAGTTGTCCTTGGCTCTGAGGATCCTTTCTAGTCACCACCTTGCTGGCTTGCTAAGAACAGGAGAAATTGGGTGCTTCTGGAAACGTCAGACCCTGGGAGGGGCCAAACTGGAAGCTTTAAGGATTATTAAGGATCCATAAAATTCATCTGTGACTTAAAATATATATATATCAAATCTATATCTTAAAGGTAAAGATATCTTGAGGCAGATATATAAAGATTTGGTTAGATACAGCTACACAGGTAAGTGAAAATGATTGTGAATTGTGGTTTTGCTTTAGCAGTGATCAGATGTGAGTTCAGGTACTTCAGGAAAGCTCAGGAGAGGGAAATGTAGAATCCTGGAATCCTAAATCAAGCCTGTGTGCACACTGCGAGTGTTGTCCAGGTGCTGTGAGAGGACTGTGGGTGGCTGCAGTGTGGGTGGGAGGGTGTTTTTTGTGCCTTTTGTGGATTTGTGTCCAGATTTCTGGTTTTATTCATTATAAAGAATAAACACGACTCTTCTGGACAAAATAAGCACGTTTCTCTAACATCTGACTTTCTCTAAAGAAGAGGAGACGAAAGAGGCTCCCATGGCCGAAGGGGAGGAGGAAGACAGCGACGATGATGTTGAGCCAATAGCGGAATTCAGATTCGTACCGAGCGACAAATCGGCCCGTAAGTGAAGAGGGAAATCCTGCCTTAACTTTGAGGTCTGGTTGCTGGGCTGAAGTTTTAATGCTGGCTGTTCTTACAAGCTCTCTGCAAATGTGAATGTATTTGTTTTGTGCAGAGCTTGCCGCTGTATCCAAGCTTTAAGAACCTGAGGGTTCCTTGCAGGATCTAGTACACAAGAAGCTGTACCAGATAAAGCACTTGGCTGGATCCAGGAAATCTGATTTCCTCCTAGCCTGGCTGCTTGTTGGATGATGTTATTAAGTACAAACTCAGTGGGTTTTGGTAAAAGAATATTCTCAGTCCCTCTGATCCCTCAGTCCAGGACTTTTTGCTTCTTGTGAGGTCTTGGTGGAGAAATTAAGGAGTTTTTTATCACGGCAGCCAACTGGAGGGAAACGGGCAGCATCTTTCGTTCAGCCACGTGCCCACAAGGCGGTTGTGTTCTCTTTCCCCAGTGGAAGCCATGTTCTCAGCCATGTGTGAATGCCAGGCTCTGCACCCCGACCCAGAAGACGAGGATTCAGACAACGATTACGAAGGGGAGGAGTACGACGTTGAGGCACGCGGTTCGTAAGAGCTGTTTCTTTTGGGGAAAAAACAAAAAACAAAAACCAACTTATCTCACCTAAATGTTCTTTTTGCCACGGGCCTGTCTTGCAGAGCTGGAGCAGGGCGACATCCCGACCTTCTACACGTACGAGGAAGGGCTGTCGCATTTAACCGCAGAAGGCCAGGCCACCCTGGAGAGGCTGGAGGGCATGCTGGCGCAGTCTGTCAGCAGCCAGTACAACATGGCTGGGGTGAGGACGGAGGACTCGATACGGGAGTTTGAGGGTAAGACGCTCTTTGCTCTTCCTAAACAACTGCTGAGTGCGGTGGCTCTGCAGCTTGGCTCGTCCCTAAACACCAGGGCTGAGCACGCTGCGGGCTAATAGTTCTGTTTGGGGTTCAGTGTGAATTTAGGATCTTGGAAATGTAGTGCAACAGATTGAAAACAAAACAAAAAAAAAAACCCACAACATCCTACCTGCTCTTCTAAGTCAGCTTTTTGAAGGATGCTATCTCTGAATGCTGCTAATTGTTTAAGTGTATTTCTTTTTGATGGAAAGATTTCTATGTTCTCCCTTTTTTTTTTCATGCTGCTTTCACCTGAGTAATGCATTTTTTAATTTATTTTATATAAATCTCAGTGCTTTAGAATGCCTTGATTGCTGTTTGAAAATGATGTAGCTGTCATGATTTCTAGCTATCCCCTTGCCTAGAAGAGCTAAAAGCACAATAATCACTTTTTTTTTTTTCTGATTCGCGTGGATCGTTTTTTTAATCTTATTTCCTTTGTCAGTTGTTTGTGGGTTCTTTTTGTTCCACAGCCTTGTGACTCAATTTTATACAAAGATAACTTCAGGTGGCTCACTTGTGTTTGTGCAGCCCTTCATTAGAAAATTGTCTGGTTTCTGAACCCCAACATCTTGAAAATTGGGAAAAAAATTGAACAGCCAGTACGTCAAATGTCTCAGAGTCAAATTTATCAGCTTTATTAGCCACCCTGATCTTATTTGCTCTGGTACAGCTCCTTGGTTTCCTGCCCTTATTAAAGTCCCCAGGGCTGCTCGCTTTCAGAGTTGCTGCTCTTTGACGTTGCAGCACGAGGCAGCTGCTCCTGTCCTCAACTTGCTGATTGCTGAGAGCTGCTGGAGAACAGGATCTGGCTTCTCTCCAGCTGAGCCCAACTAAAGCTGTTAGAAGCAATCACCATTTATTACAGCAAAACTTCATTTAAAAAAAAAATAATGTAGTATTTAAAATCTGGTATTGAAGTCCTTTAATAAGACAGGGTGAGATGTGGGGATGTCTTTAAGGGACTGGCTGATGCAGCTGGAAAAAAAAAAAGGAATTATGAGCACGTCGGTGTTTCTCAGAAGTTCAGCCAAAGCGTTTTGTGCTTTGCTGATCTCTTGTCAGCAGAGGGCACTCGCTCTCTTTTGGATGCTAAGATCCCCTCCAAGCCTGCGGCACTGAGTGGCACTGACTGTTTTTTTTGCAGATGGGATGGAGGTGGACATGGCACCAGTAGTGGCGGGGCAGTTTGAAGATGCAGAAGTTGATCACTGAGGAGGACGCGTGCTGCTGTAAGTTCTCGTGGCTTCTGAGGCCTTCCACCTCTAACGTGCGGATGGGAAATGTCTCTGGTATTGGCACGATGGCAGCAGGGAGAAGGTCGCTGCTGTTATTGGGAGTGTGGGGAGTTTTAATCATCTCTTGTAGGGGTCCACAAGAGCCCCACATCACTGGGAGATGTGCGGCGCCGCCACGGCTGCGCTTCTTCCCTGCTTCTGCGGTGCCCGCCTGGCTCAGAAGTCAGACTGCCAGCTCCTGGGTGACAGCGAGTGCAGAACTGCTCCACTTGACTGCCAGAGAAAAGAAGCTGTGGGGCAGACAGCCAAAAGCTGAGGGGGAAGGAAGGAAAGGGGACAAATAGGAAGAAAGCTGGAAAAAAAAGAGTGAAAATGGGTCAGAAGTAGTCAGAGGGAGGTTATAGTGGTGCTGAGGAAGAGGCTGTGGTCCCTGAGAAAGGTTGTGGTGGAAAGATGGTGTGTGTCTGCTCTCCTCCTCCACTGCTTCTTTTAATTTGTTCCCAAACTACGGCAGCTCTGAAAGTCTCCGAGTACATGCTCGCTGATCCCAGCCATTGGTCCTGCATTAGTGTTTGTTCTGGTTGTTCTCTTGCAAATAAAGTCGAGGTGCTGGTGGCCCTGTACATATTTTAAAACCAAGCTCTAGATGCGGTGACTCTCAGATACTGAATGGAAAGCTTAGCTCTGCTGGCTTTGTCTCCAAGATTTCTGCCCGTGGTTTTATGAAGATAAAAATAAAGCAGCCATTTTTAACAGCCATCTGTTTAAAATTCAGATTCGAGGGCTCGTTGGCCTGGTTTGAACTTAGCAGGATTCAGGGGAGCTGCTGGCTGGTGGCAGCTCTGTAAGGAACCCGAAATGCTGGTGGAAGTGGCGTTGGTTGATCTTCTGGCAAAGCAAATGCCACGCTCTGTCCCTAAAAGCTTTGGTGGGTGGGATTCTTCCTGCACCCTACTCTGTGCAAAGCAGGTGATTGCGCAGGGCACTCTCGTGCTGTTGGTGTAATTTAAGGAATCTCAGAAAACCCACAGCAAGAACTGGAAGGGTGATGTAAGAACAGCTCGTGGAGGTGTTCATCACTCTGCTAACAAGCCTGAGCACAAAGATTGCTTGGTTCTGCACCATCAAAGGTTCTGCGCCATCAAAATACGGGCAAGGAGGGAGCTGGCTGTTATCCTCTCGGAGCAGCTCAGTCCTTTTGGCTTTCCGAACAGCAAAAACAATCGCTGCTCAGAAAGCACTGCGCTCCCTGCCTCTGAAGCGGCGCCCTTGTGGGCTGCTCGTGTCACACGTCACTGCTCGTTACCCAAATGCGATGTGGCAGTTTCCCGCTGAAGCTCCTGGAAGACTCGCTAGTGGTTGGGGTGGGACGTTCCCACTTGGTCTCGTGGTGCGTGGCGTTTTGTCCCTCGCATCACGAGGCTGCAGTGTTCTGGCCCAAGTGGTGCGTGGCGGCGTGACCTGGTGCCCTGGCACAGGGATGCAGCTGACTGTCCGTGCGTGCCGGCCTGAGTTTGGGTCTGTCAGGGACAAAGGTGCTCAATCCTCCTGCAAATTAGTGCGTTTTAATTAAAGTGCTGTCCTCCGGGTGGCTACTGGAAAGATTAATAATCGTTTCTTGTGGTGCTGCTGACGTAAACGTGGTGTCTTGTGTCTTTCAGATTCTTCCTTGTGGCACTTGCAGAGTAAGCTGTAAAACTGAAGGCATCGCAGTGACTGTCGGGAGTTAACCTTTCTTTTAATGATCTGCGCTTAGACATCTCGGTCTATAAATGCTTTTATAGATGTTTAAAAAAAAGGGGTTGACATTTGTGACCACTATGGGGTTATTTAAAAACACACACACACAAAAAAAGTAATAAAACCTCTCCCGTCTAACATAAATGGGGCTTGTCAGGGGTCGTTTCAAAGAAGGAGTTCTAGGACTGCAGAAATACAACTTTACGTAGAACAGAATTTTAGATTGTCCTAGAACTTCCCATATTTTTGTACCTGTTCATTGAGTAATGGAGAGGAATGGAAATGTTACAGAGCTCAGCTGAAAGAAAATAAGGTCAGACAGGGATGAAAGCAAAGCTCGACTTCATGCCCCTCACGTAACTGGTATCAGTTCACTGTTGTCCCTTCCATTTGTCTGGGAGCAAAGTTTGGGTGGTAGAGACGGAATAAAATCTGTAAAGTCCTGAAAATGAGAACTGGGTTGTGTCTTTGTATTAAATGTTAACAGCACTGTTAAATAAACTAAGATTTTTGTATCTCACAGCCACTTGTGTGTTGCAGTTCTCGGTCTTTTACCTCGACAAACTGCTGGGAGCTCTGAGCTGACATCCCTCGAGTTTTGAGCACTATTATAATAGTAGAAGTGAAGCTATTTTCATCAGTTACCCACAGGTGAGACTGAAGGCCAGAATATTTGCAAAGTGCCTCTGTAGGATAGGAGTCCTCTGTGTTGCAGCCCAGATTTAGGAACCCAAATTTAGATCACTAAGGATTGGTCCTGCTGGCCCTTCTCCTGCTGCACTTCTCTGCTTTGTGATGTTTCTGCCGTGGGGCCATGCCAGCAAATTTGAATTATTTTCTTTTATTTGAATTATTTTCACGTGGGGGCAGCAGGAATGCCAGTTACCGTTTGCTGCTATTTTGCTTTGACCTGAAAGGAAAATTGAAGTTCTGTGGCATTAACACTTAGGTTTTTGTTTGTTGCTGAGCCTCCCAAAGCTGAGCTAAGTGGATTAAAGCAATGAAGCCAAACAGCTGCTTGAGCTGCAGAGAAGAAAAGGTGTTGATTATGACCTACCAACATTAATTTTGCTCTTGAATTAAGTCTTTCTGTGGTGCAGGTAAAAAGGCAGCAGCATGTAGGCCTTGCATTTTTCTAATCATGCTGCTTTACTAGCTTCTTGATGGAAACCACAGAAGGAGAGCTCCTAAAATTTCAAATTACTGTTTATGTCTCAAAGAGACTGGTATTTCTTGTTGTTGTTTGTTTTGGTGTAACTCTAAATTGCTGAAGTGTGCTCTTTCTGTTGTTTTTCACACTAAACTGCAGACTACCTGTTAGATATCACAGCAGACAGGCAGCATTAACATGTAGGGTGGCTGCAGCGTTGTGCTCAGCACTCTGCCCTGCATCCAAGCAGCAGGAAGCTCTAGGAGGGAGAATTTCTGTTGATAGCTCCAAATTCAGCTGCTTTACAGCACTTCTAGTCAAAGCGATGGTGTGAGATTAATTTTGGTCAGGTGGAAGCAAATCTGGATGAGCCCCCAGTAAGGTTAAGCGCTGTCCAATGTGGACTTGCTAGTTTTATCTTTAATGAAAGTTTGCATTCGACCTATTTGTAAGTGTTCTGGGAAACCTTTTGTAAACACTAATTACTTTGAATGTAAAAATATTCTTTCAAAAAAAAAGTTAAAATTTTTACTTTCTAACTTTTATGTTCTTTCTCCTTTTTTCTTTGCTTTTATTTTCCCTTAGTTTACAGAATCACAGAATTTCTAGGTTGGAAGAGACCTCAAGATCATCGAGTCCAACCTCTGACCTAACGCTAACAGTCCCCACTAAACCATATCCCTAAGCTCTACATCTAAACGTCTTTTAAAGACTTCCAGGGATGGTGACTCCACCACCTCCCTGGGCAGCCTGTTCCAGTGTCTAACAACCCTTTCGGTAAAGTAGTTCTTCCTAACATCTAACCTAAAACTCCCCTGGCGCAACTTAAGCCCATTCCCCCTCGTCCTGTCACCAGGCACGTGGGAGAATAGGCCAACCCCCACCTCACTACAGCCTCCTTTAAGGTATCTGTAGAGAGCAAAACTTGACTCAATGTAATGTAAAACTGGCACAGGCAGAAATCTCCCAAATTACAGATGTTCAAGCATATTAGATAGAGATTAGAGTGTGACTAGAGAGAAGTCTCAAACTCTTGTTATATACTTCAGTTTCTCTCCAAGGATTGAACGACTACCAAGTGGCTTGTTTTTTTTTTTTAGCAGTGACTTTAAAAAATCCAGTGACTAGAAATTGAGCAACAGCTTATTAATTACCCAGACACATAGCAAATATCACTGTTAAGGTGTACACTACGCCAAAATAAATAACATAGCTAAAGAAATCAGAGCTGCCCTCTGTGCTTTACGGACTTTGAATGCAGTCCTTCAAAAATGATGTGGAAGTAGGGTCTCTAACAACATTAGGCTTCCTGTAGGTGTTTCTTTGCTTTCTCTTTTCCCTTTTATCTTGATGCCATCTGAGGTTTGAGACCTTTATCCTCTGCTCCTTACAGGCTCAGAGGAGACGTGCAGATTAATTCATTACGTAAGGTTCATTTCCATAAGAAATGAGGCTAAAAAACTGGGCTTGAGTATACCAGGAAACGCAAGCCCCAGGGGAAAAACACACAAAACCAAACCACACACAATGTATGGCTCACCTTAAAAGGGATAAAAAGCAGTAAAGCAAGGCAGTGACAGGTAGCAGCCTCCTGACAAGTCTCCTTTAGAAGCAGAAGACCACAAGTATGTGGTCATGCCTCAGCTTTGTTCCTTGTTACAGCTCCATGGCTGAGGTATAAATAAATGGCTGAATACCCAAACGGCTGAAGGACCACACTTTATCTGGCACACAGTGTGCTGGGGTGTAGCCCTTGCCTTGAAGCTTCTTTCCTTCAGCAAGCCAACTCGCACCAGGATCAGAGTGCTGCTGAATGATGATAACCCAGCAGTTCTATTTCTCTTTGGGGTATTAGTATTTTTTTTAAATGACTGAACACAGTTTATATATTAAGAATTTTATATGAAAAACATGTCCAAACAGTGATTTAATTTCACAGTATAATCTAAACATATCTTAGAAATTAAAATGACGAAAAAAAGTAGTAGGAAATGAGGAAAATGAGGAAAAAAAGTAGTAGCAAGAAGTAGGAAATGGAAGTAGGAAATGAAACTATTTCCCAAGCTCTTGCAAAAAGCACAGCGACAACAGCAGCCATCACAATTTTAGTGCAAAAAGCTTGTTTGACTCTTTCTGTACCTCTTTGAATAAGATCAGCAGTGGGAACAAAGTTTGAACAAACAAAAAACCAATGAATAGAGACAGGTCTAGTACTGGAATCTTTACATAACTCGTTAACTATCTTGCTTTTCAAATGTAGTAAAGTGAAAAACTGAATTTAATCAAGAAAAATACCTGATAGGAGTTGCATAAAACCACCTATGCATCACCTTCCACATGATATACCCCTATTTACTGTGTCTGTTCTACTCTGTGCAAAAGACTGCAAGTTGGGATAAGGTTGTGTTTTTTTTTCTCCCCTCTATAATCACTTTTACCTGCGCGTCTACTGAATTGTTACAGAACCTCATTAACACTCTTCTCAAACAAGATCAACATTCAATAAACTACAGGGAGAGGATGGGGCAAAGCCTTCCTGAAATAAAGAGGGGTTACTTACCTGCGCTTGGGTATTAGTAAAAACACTCCTGGTCCTACAGGTTTTTACTTTTGGTGTAGGTTACCTCTAGAAAAAAGCTGTGGAGATTCTTCTAGGGAGTAGAAAAGCAAGCAGCCAGCCTCTCTTCCTCTCAGAGGTACGTGTATGGCAAGCAGGAGTATGTTGAGATCAATGTAAGAATGAAATCTTCAGCTTCATTTTCACAGGAGCCGTTTACAGGAAGAATCCAGTAAAATCAAACCCTGAAAGGATCGGGTGTTTATCTAAACTTAGTTTTATATGCCACTGTAATTAAGGTCAGCGAACGGCACTTACGGCTAAAGTGACAAAGTTGCAGTGTTCTAACAGTCCTTCACATTCGTATGGCTTAACAGAAACTGTTGGCAGGTACTCTCAGCATCCTGATACGCTATTACAAAGTAAGTTTTTGAATACAAAGCTTTAAGTGAAATATTCCAAAACATGAAATCTGAAAATACAATTGACAGGTGGTGTGTAAGCTGATTTCAGCATCTTTCTGTAAGATTCATTTCTGCAGGTGGCTGTAATTTAACTTTCTTGAAACTGTTTTTTTGAAGTAGTTCTGCTAAAATTCAGAAGTTGGCGTCTCAGGGTATCCGAGGAAGGATTTCCATACAAAAGCCACAAGTATTGTACCTGAAAAGCCAGAATACAGAAAGAGCATTTATTTAAAGGACACAAGGCCACAATTCTCCAGCATCAGTTGAAAATAAATGTTATGTTAAAGTATTTGTAAAGTTACATCAGCAGGGGTTGCAGCAGCATGGAATTTCCTTTTGAAAGGGCAGAGCCAGCCGGTATTTTCGGGACACACAAACTTTTTCACAAAGAAAGCTTCAGTGGACCATGCAAGTAATCCTTATGAGCTGATAATGAAGTGTTTCTTTGGATACTGAAGGTTTCATTTCTGGGGCATATAAGCCAAAGACAGAGCAGATTTGACCAGCTGAAGCTGATGGGGGCACCTTCTGTTTTGCTATCAGGAAGGACATACAGGTGATGGTGACCAAACCTTAATTCCTCAGTAGGTGGGATAAGGCTGAGTTGGGTAGCAGTGTCTGTTTCAGTTCGTATTAGGCATTAGAAATGGTTTTAGGATAATGGGTTTTTATTTTTTTTTATTTTGTTAAGGTCATTATCATATTAGAGGTTATTCTAAATCAAAACAAATAGCAGTTAGAGATTGTAGGTTCTTCACAAGAAGGGCACTGAAATACAGAAAAAGTGGATTAAGACTTTTTTTCCCCCTCTTCTTGAAAAAACAACATATTCTGTTTCAGAAAGGAAGATGACACTGTTACTCTTGTGTTGCTCTATTTACTGCCTCTTTTCCAAAACTTTACTGTTTTACACACAGATATGGGAGCAAGCTTTGCTTGGGAAAAATGAGGAAAAAAAAGACATTGAGCCTTTTTCGTGCCATTCATCATTATATTTTCTCAGGGAGAGACTTTCTGTCAAAATTCCCAGACTAACTGCACGACAGATTGTTCTTGCATGTGAGAATGTTACTGAGCTCTCACAGCAAGCTTTTGGAAAAATCAGCTTTTCAGAGGATATTTCTCCCTTTGGGGCAGCTTCCCAGGGAATTCTCCTTCCCCATTCCCTAACTAAGCAGAACTGAAAAGCAGTCTGAAGTCCAAAGTCCTCTGCTGTTTGCTCTTCTAAGTCTTCCACTGAACCACTGTAAGGACTACAGCCCAGGAGGCCACATTCACCACCGGTTCTTCCCTGTTTGGGAGCAAGTCTTCGAAGTCCCCAAGATGCTGATCACTTCACTGCAATTGGACTTGCAATTCTTGTTTCTTTACTAAGCTGTAAGTGTATCTTAAGTGTACTTGTCATTTATTACATACTGAACCTGATGGAAACCTGAATATCCTCCCCTCTGAGCAGAAAGGTGACAGTTTCACCTGTAGCCTCCTCCCTTGCTCACCTCCTCCCTTTACATCTGCTGCTAAGTGACTTTTGTGGCATTTGTTTTCTAACCTGATGGTGAAAAAAAAGTTTCTTCTAAGGAACAATAGCAATCTTTCTGGCAACACCCATCCAAAGCAACAGTCATTGAGTCTCCTTTCATAGTGTCAGTAACTTGGCAGGATAAGCTGGCACCTGTCCAGCTAAGAGAGATTTTGTTTTACTGCTCTCACATCCAATATATCGCCACCAACTCTTCCACTCGTAGCTGCCATCTCCCTGGTACTGAAAGAGAAGCATTAGCTCTGTCACGGTCATTACTAATGGTGTGATCGTGCCTGGACAAGTGACATGAATTTCTTTGGCAGTGGAATAGAAACCGTCTTTGTTCCACCTGTACTCACTGCCTCCCTCTGTGCTCACAAGAATTTGGGACTGCCTAAGCTAAGCCATAAAAACTCGCTGACACCTCTATTCACTTCAGGAATCAGCTGTTTTAATGTTACTGAAGAATCACCTGCACCGAAACTTCAGTGAAAACATTTTGAAAAATGAGTTCTTAACTACAGTTCCAAGATTACATTCACAAATGGCTGTAAGACACTAGAAAACTCGCTTATCCTAATAGGAAACTTCCACATCCTCCTCCTCTTGTGAAAATGACAATTGATCTTCCTCTTGTTCCCAGAATACTTTCTAAAAAAACTGTTAAAGTGATGGTTAAGAACTGGCTTACAGCTAGACCAGGGAATCCATTAACACTGAATGGCCTCAGTCTCCTAGTCCTCGCGGTATCTGCTGTGCCCATAAATGAGATCGTATCATACGTGGCACAGGCAATCTGAAGTTTCATGGTATGCTGGTCCATGCTGCTTCTGCACATGGTAGTTATTACACCACATCACAAAACCCCCTAAATAATAGTCCTACAAGAATTTCCCCAAACAAGAACAAAGTAATTTAACCATCTAAGATGCTGATGCTGGGAAAATGAGACACAAATTAGTGTATCACTATGACTCTGTGGGTTTCTAGGAAGTCTGGAAGTATTTCTACAGCCACATGGATTCTGGAAGCAGTCTTTAAAACTACATTTAAAATATCCCTTCCCTCATCATCTGCTTATATATTAGAGATTCTTTTCACGAGAATTTTCTTATCATCACAGCAGGCCATTTTCTTCATAATTTAGTCCACTTTTGGAAGAATTTCTATTATTTTCAGAAAAATGTCATTTCATGTTAGATTAAATTTCTCCTGTTGAACATTTCATGTTAGATTTCCGATTCAGTTTTCAAATAGTCTCAGCTCCCCTATTCTTCCACCTCAGGCACCTTAAAATTCTCGGTTTATAATAAAACAAGGTCTACGTATTCATGAAGTTCCCTTGCTTTATGAGATATTCATGTTACCAATAGCCTACTCTGCCCTGCAGGTGATGCACAGGCCTGACATCTGTAATGAAATGTTTGGCTACAGTAGTGCCACTGTGCAAAAAAATGATCTGCCTCCAGCGTTCACATCTTCACAACTACTTGGTCGGAAGTTCCTTCCCCTGGTAAAATATGAACAGCGTTTGATATATTCTGTATGTATTGCCTTTATGTTGACCAATGATAAACTGTTGTTTATCTTCATAATTTTTCATCTTCATAGAAATGTAACATTATTCCCCGACCACATCCTAAATTCCTTGACTCATGGTTCTGTTTGAATTACCATCTGTTGATTTTCTTACTCAAGCTGAGATCACCTGAAGGCTTTCTGCAAAGCAGCTCTGGAGGATGTGTCTCGCTAATTAAGTAGAACACGGTGTTTCAGAATTTCTCCTGTTTCTTTAGATCACTTGTGAAAATAGTAAAGGTCAAGTACTGAGAAGCCAGACAATCTCAAGATGGATATCAGACTGAAATAAGGTAAAGTAACAGAAAGCTAAACTTAAATTCTGAGGAATATCTTATGTTTGATTAGGAACTGGGTGGTGCCAATAAGCTTTACCTAAGACATCTCATTAGCTATTAACTGGAACAGCACACAGGCTTTTTCAAGCTTACTTTATTTTGTCATCCCATTTGGATGTGTAATTTAATAAAACTTACAATCTTTAACCAAAAAAAATTAACAAAATCAGAATTTTCATTTTATCTGAAATTCACTCTCCATTTTTGACTGACTGAAAGTCACTTCAAATAGAAAATGCACAAAGAAGGGAAAAAAAAGTAATTTGCTATAACTGAAGAGCTGCTTCCTGTGCATGTTTCACGTACTCACCTTGTTTCCAATACCACCGTCGTGCCTTCTAATAGGATTAAGTAATGAAAAGAACTCAGGATTAGCTGACTGCTTCTTTATATATAACAGAAGGCTAAAGATTTGGTGGGAGTAACTGTAAACAATCAATGGCATGAAGTGTTTTCATCTGCACCAGATGAACCAGAATTTAAATGAGAAAAATTCCAGTTACTCACACGTGTGTTCCTTATTCCTGAACTAAGAATAGATTGTTTCCAACAGTGACTGGGAGAAAAACATAGAATGGGAGCTGCAAAGTTTGGACACTATGGTGATGAAAAAGATGTGATATTACAGTAGTAATAATTGAGCATATTGTTCTAATACCTGATTATTATTTTTTAAATAAAAATATATTTTTTTTATTTAATCATCCCTGTATCCTTGTATATTGTCACAAAACAATATTGAAACAGCATGCTAAACAACTTGTTTCTCTTTGAAATTTATCAGGCTAATGTTTACTTTCAGGTAGCCTCTTCTCCTTTTTAGCACTCTGCTGTAATCTACAAATTGGCCCTTGGTCAGTGTAAGGACATGCAGCACATCTCAAGCTGGGTTTTAATACTCAGGCATAAAATCTGAAACAGCAGGCAGCTCCAAAAGGATCGTGTTCCAGAGTAAACAACTGTTGGTCCATAACTAACTAGTTAACCCTACCTATTGTGCTGTCCTGTCCCTTGCTACATTATGCCACTCAAAGCATCCCAGAAGTACTTAGACTTTGACCATGACTTGTAAACTAAAGTTATATGCTTACATGGTTGTTTCTTCAACCTGTTCAAAACGGTATATATAATTTTAAGCATAAAACTGGTGTTTAAATCTCAGTATTAAATGCTCGATTCACAAAACAGACTGTTACGGGTGCTCTACATAAAGCATTAACTAAGTTTAAAATACACAGCCTGCATTTGCAGAAGGAAGCCCTGACTCTGAATGACTTCTATGCTTATGTTACAATTCAGTGTCTTCTCGATTTTATTTAAACCAGAAGACAAGTAGACTATCAAATAAAGAATATCTGCTTCTTGATTTTTGAACCATGTGCAAGGTAACGTTTTCTTAAATACATAAAATATTAAGAACTTACCTAAGGATGGTGCTATCCAATAGACTAGTGAATAAATCAAAAAATTGTCATAGAAACATTTTGGATGTAATGAAAAAGCCAATGCTGGGTTAAATATTGCTCCTGTGAGATTTCCACCTGAAACAAAATATAAACAGTATGAAATTAAACCATCTTGCTTAATACCTACTTCAAATGCAATACTGAAACACACCTACACACCACTGCAAGAAACACATACCCTGCAATAAAATACATTAGCAGAAACCACTTGAACAGATGAACAGTTCTGCGCAGCTTTTTTTCTTTTTTAAACAGATGACACACGATTAACTTATTAACAGTTTCCTAAAATGTATTTTAAAATACCCAAAGTATAGGCTACAGCTTCCTTTATCTCTTCATCACAAATATTGTGTGAAGATATGGGTTTGGTTCATGCTAAATGTTTCTGTTGACATAACTATAATCTGTCTTGCATCACAGTTTTAGGGCAGAAATTACACAAATGTCAGCAAACAAATACTGAACTTTTATTAAATCCTCTTGTCTCGTGTAACATATATGCAAGATAATCAAGAAAACTGTCAAGTGCTGTTCTTGCTAAGCTGACTTGTATATTTTTGAACAGAACACTGTTATCACATTGATTTATTGAACTCTAGGGTTATCTCAGGGCAATAACAAGGGAAAAGCCTTCACATTCATTCTATGTTATTTGAAGAAACTAAAAGCAAACCCCTCTCATTCTCTTACAAGAAGTTTAAAGAATCTGAACATCTTTCCTTTCCTCTGGCTTTAGATGTAAATGAACTTGCCTCAACATTTTCTAAATGATATCCAAACATATTACATTGTGGGGACTAAGTTACAATTACCCTGAGACGAGCTGGGAGGTGTTTTTAATTCTGATATGATTTGGTCTCCTCATTGCAACCCTGCTGAAAAAGCACTGCTCGTTAAAAAGCTCTCTATTTGGTATTATTATTTACTAGCTGCCCCATATTTGTTCTATCTATTAATTTATTCCTGTATCGTAGTGTGTAATTGTATCTATTTAGTTTCTTAGAACATATTTGTGATTTTCCTAGGCCAAATAAGCTGGCATGAGCTTTGACCTTGCCCTTTGTACACACACCATGCTGCTGTAATCCTCGTTTGTCGTGAATGCAATCATTTACCAGAAGTTTTAGTAAGGTCTTTCTCCTTCTCTTCTGTATTTCTCTCTATATATACTCCTCCTCCTTTCTTTTACCACTATTGCAGCTTGGAAAGGTTTTGATCTTTGCTGACCGATTCAGTTTACTCTGATTTGACAACAGCAACTCCTACTTACTGTGAAGTCTTACTTTGACACACGGACAAGTCCCACCGTGGTCTGGAAGGCCATCTAACATAATTTATTTCACTTTAGTCTGTTTACAGACTCACAGCTCCTGTTTTTGTATCCACAAACACACATTTAAGAGCAGAATTTCACTCTCAAGAGGCAGCTGCTGTTTTTGAATAGATATTAAACATAAGATCTAGTTTTAACTGCTACTTCTTCAGTACTAGGAACTGCTGGAATATAAACCACAGGACAGGGGCACTTTTATTACCATGTTTAAAAGTATTTGTTAGATTAAAATGTCCTTTGGTAGCACACTACATTCAAAACATTAAAGAATGGTAAAGCGTGATAGGAAACACAAAGCTGCACCTCAGAGTCTGTGTACTAGAAAGGATAAATCATTTGATGGCAAAAAGTAGTGTAGGATCTTTGATACTGCACGCATGAAAACCTAAAAATGTGAGGTAGTGAGTGCTCTGCACAACGACTGAGAAAGTAATTTTAACTTCTAAGATTACTAAAAGCAAGAAAACAAAATTAGGGAGAAATGTAGAATTAAAAATACGCTCATCCTTTTTTTCCTCAGTATGTTAGGCTCAAAAATATCTTACCAGTTTTATTCAACTCACTGTAATATTGCCTGTAAATAAAAAGCTCTCAAAAGGTGGATTTTTTTCTTCCCCTAATAAATAATTTCCCAAAGGAAATATCTGAATGTTCTTCACCACCATATGTATGGTCTGCATCCTCAGCTTCTGAATCATTCCTTTAATATTTATAGGCACAACCTTCTCTTTCTCATTTTTTTTGTAGAAGAAACAAAATGAATGCAGTATCGGAGGTTTTGTTTCTTTTTCTTTCGTACAATATCTGCTATTATAAAAATTAGGCCACTGTAAGATAGAACGTAAAAAAAATCTGAATGTTTTTACCTGAAAAAGTAAAAGAAATGCTAAAGGAACAGCCTGTAATTTTGAAAACACTTACGACATAACTTGATGTTATTTGTTGGAGTAAGCTGCATGCTTTACCTAAGTAACTTTCTTGGGCACACAGAGTGACCTAACAACACTTACTTTTTTTCCATCAATCTAACTCAGTCAACTGTAAAAAAAGACCATTTTAATGGTTTTTAGCCCTGCACATGTATCAACAAATGTAGATGGGTATAAGCCACAGAGATATGGCTAAACTTTAACATTCTATCCAAACCAAATTTAATTAGTATGAGATACTCCTTAGCGTCCCTTTTTAGGGATCATTTAGGATCATTCCTCTTTGGGATATAGCTTTTAAACATGCAGTAGAAGATAACTGATGTGCTGAAATGTGATATACTGAGTTTGAGATGTATTTTCCAACATGTCTGATTCATTGACAACTGTAATAAATGCAGATCCTGGAGGCACAATCAGCATGCAAAGAAACCACTAGCACGGATTTTATTTTCTAACTGAATGCACCTGTCAGAATTTCTAGCCAAAACACTGGATCTTTCAAATTAAAGATTGAAATTGCATTATTCACACAATATTATAACTGATACTTCTGTTGGGTAAAGTAGGGGTGTTTCCCTAAATCTGGTGCACACCCTTTGGTGCTGGGTGAGCAAGAAGGATCCATCCCTTTTACAGAAGTGCTCAAATTCTTCACAAAGAGTTAATGAAGAGGCGCAGATGATTTCCTGAGAATGATTAGCCCAGCTACATTAGGATCTGCCTGTCTTCAAACCCTGTGCACCAGCACTTGGCCACTACCTTAATGACCAGTTTGGAAGGTGTTCAGTTTTCCTTCCGTGTGGTCAAAGCACTCTTCTCAGCACAGAAAAGCAACGCTTCTCTCAGCACTCTGGGGTGAATGTTTCATTCCATGATGGTAAGGATCTGTTCCAAGCCTCTCACCCCATCACAGAAAGGTGTTCACAGCAGCAGCCTGCTCCCACACTTGTTGGGATACCTCAGGGGCAGGAATCTTGGCTCTTACGCCCTCTGCTACTTAAAGATGCTTCAACCCTCCCTTAGGAGCGCACAGTAATTAGCAGGCTTGTTGCTGCTGCAGGGGCAGGATGGCATTCTCACCTTTTCTTTGTGATCCAAGCATACACCAAGGAGTGCAAACCCTAGGAAGTGTGGAGCAGGGTGAACAAGAAAGAATTAGTACATTTTCCACTAGGGAGAGGATAAAACTAGGTTCCAGATCTGCTCCCTGGAATGTTTTTTTTTTTTTTTTTAAATAGCCTTGATTTTTGATTCAGGTATAGTGGAAAGAAAAACATCCAGGTTGCACAAGGCGTTCTGCACACGATACAGCACAAACTGCCTGGGAAACAGGCCTGGGCACTGCAGGTTTGATATTTCCTAGAAATACACGCAGACTGACTGCCCTGGATAGTTACAACAAGTCCAAGTTTATGACAAGAAGCCAACTTGGTAGGCAGCTTTCTCCTGCTAGAAAGAGATGGCTCGGCCAGGAGCACTAGGCACGAATTCCCTGCATGAACTAGCTGAGGGAAAAGCAGCGTGACACGTATTATTTTACAGGAATATGTGCTAAGCAGCAAAGGAATGTTAAGAAATCAGTAATCCAGGTTTCCTGGCTTGTAGGAGAGGTGCTATAATCTTTGGCTACACTTCTACCAACCCGTTCAGAAATAACACCTGGTGTGCCAAAACGCAGTGACACCTCGCTTCTGCCTTCAAAGATTAATTTGAGAAAGTGGTTCAAATCACTAATTATCAAAATTATCCACGGAGTAAAATCTTTCCGCTATTATGATTTCAGCTAAATGTAATGAGCGAGGCTTTTTCCGTTAATGCATCTGAAAATTTGGCTCTATTTTCATCCTGCTGTGTTAGGGAGCATAATTCACCTCAGCCTTTTGGACAAGAGCTCAGTACCACTGCAGATACCTGCAGCTACGGCAGCAATCTCCTCTCAGAAATCATTCCCTGCATGACTTCCTCTGAAGCTGCAGCTTGAGCTGGGGCAAGCAGCTCCGTGACCACCTCTCCCTCAGCTCCCTGCACCCCAAAGTACAGAGGCTCCTTCCCAGGACAAGCTGCTCCCTGCCAAGCAGCCCTCAAGTGACAAAGCTGTCACCTCGCTGGGGAGCACAAGGAGCACGAGGAGCCAGCACAAACATTCACACTGCCTCTCTGCAGCTCTTCCTTCCCAGCCACCCAGGGAGGGTGTGCAGGTGGCTGTCCCAGCTCTGGGAGGCCAGAGGTGACCCAGAGGCAAAAGCAAGGACAGGGCAGAATACAGAGACACGAGATCTGGAGGTGCCCTGATATAAAAAGCACCTTTTTTTTCTTTTAAACATGTGGTTTCATGAGTACTTCGAATCATGCGACACTATTTGCTCATCCTGCATGCATTCCATAAATATCCCTTCCTGCTTCTGACGTCCAGATTTAACAGTTAACCAGAATAAACTGCACTGATATGCATTATGCATTTAAATGCAGAACATCCATCCCACAGGTCTGCACAATCAGGGATTTTCTCCTGATGCAGGCAGCCGTGCTGTCTCACAACGCCTCTCGGAAATCACTTTGTGGCACACACTGCATGAAATCTCGCACTCGGTATCAAATTGCATTATGAAACAATCCTTCACTGAGCTATTTTCAAAGTGATCCGGTGTCTCTTAACCACATTCACTTGTAGATTTAACGTTGCTTTGAATGCACAGCTCACTTCGTTCTGAACGCCACACCTGCAGGAGAATCTAACCAGGCAAACTTTGTATGAACTCCAAATGAACTCAGCGTTTGTAGGATCAAATACTTTTCTACGAGGCTTTTTAAATAAAAATAATTTTGCTTCTCACAATTTTTAAGTTACAACTCGATTGCAGTAACGGATTAAAAAGGACTGACCTGCATACACGAGCATGGTGATGAGAAGAGCGATCAAATGGACTCGGTAGCTGGGCTTAACAGCTTCCACTTGCAGGATGGTCAGCTGGAAAACGACCGAGAAGAGCAGTTCTATGCAGAAAGCCTGCACCTCTGTAGTCTGCATGGGGTTGCTGCAGCCCTGCGAGAGCGCTCCAGGATGTGCCTCTGCAATCCCCAGCCTCCAGACGAAGTGCATAAAAACTCTAGCGAGCGTGGCGGCCACGAACTGAGCCCCGATCTTCAGCCCACCCGCCTTGAGCGACGTCCCACCGCCCCAGAGGGGCTGCAAGACGCCGCAGGGATTGCACGTGCTGCCGGTCAGCGTCAAGCCGTGCAGGACGGTGAAACCGTAGGTGAGTGTAAGCGCCGTGTGAGGCTTGGGCTCCACGTTGCCGAGCAGGCAGAGCTCGTTCGTGCACGCACACACCTGGAAGGTGCTGAAAGCCTCCAGGAGGAAGGAGCAGAGGTGTGGATGGGCGTGCAGGCGGCGGCGAACCAGGCTCCTGCACAATCCCACCGCCGCCACGATGCCTGCCATCAGCAGCAGCGATGGCCAGATGCCACCGATGGCCATGGCGAGACGGAGAGGAGACTTTCACAGGGCAGCAGGACTCACAAGGGAAGCGCTGGCTCCACTCCAGCCCCACCAAAACCTACGAGGAGAAAAAAGAAAGAGGGAAAGGGAGGGCAGATGGAAACGCTCAGCCCCTGAAGGAAGAAAAGCTGCTTTTTTTCCAACCTGCCCACAGCCTGCCAGGTGGCAGATTCCCCCTCAGCCTGACAGGGGTGCAGGCTGAGGGGGGTGCTGGCCCTGGAAGCCCTGTCCCCTCGGCCCCTGAGGAGGGCAGGAGCCCCCCTTGGGCCTGCGGGGCCCCCTCAGGCGAGGCGGGACAGGGGGACCATGAGGACGAGCAGGGGCAAACCCCTCTCTACCACCCCCGAGGAAAAAAAAATACCGAGCTCATTACCCCTTCTCAGCCCTTGACCGGTTTAGGGAGAGCGCGAAGAGGCGCAAAACGGTTAAAAAAAATACAAATAAATAAATTAAAAAGATCCCTTCCCACACGGCGCGGCGAGGACCGGCGGCGCCCGCCGCCCTCGCCTCACGGCCGCCGGTGGCGGCACTGCGCATGCGCAGCGAGCCCGGCTGCGCGGGGGGGGGGGGGGGCGGGGGGGGTGAAATGTGAGGGGGGCGCGTGCGAGGCGCGTTCCCGCGCGCGGGCTGCGGGTGAGGGGAGCTGAGGGGGTCCCGGGCTCGGTCGTGGCCCTGGTCCCTTCTTGTCGCTTTTCCCTCATGTATAAGTGTTCCCGGCGAGGCTTGGCCCCCCTCGGTGTTTGGAATAAAGGAAAATAAAAATGGAAATGTGTCTGGTGGTCGCTGGGGAGGGAGGGGAGGGTTGAGTGAGGGGTGTTAAGGGCTGGTGGTGGTCTCTGGTAGGGTGGGGGGTTAATGTGGTTTCACATATCCCTGGGACTTGTGTGTGAGCTGCAGGTGTGTGTGTGGCAGGTGTGTTAAAATAAGAGTCATTAAGGTTGGAAAAGACCTCTAGGATCATGTGGTCCAACCATCCCACCACCACCACCACCAACAACCAAACCCTGTCCCCAGGCACCACGTCCAACCTCTCCTTGAACACTACCAGGGACGGGGACTCCCCCACCTCCCTGGGCAACCCGTCCCAAGGCCTGACCGCTCTTGCTGAGCAGAAATGTCTCCTCATTGCCAACCTGAGCCTCCCCTGGCACAACTCGAGGCCGTTCCCTCTGCTCCTGGCCCTGGTTCCCTGTGAGCAGAGGCCGCCCCCCAGCTCCCCACCCCTTCCTTTCAGGCAGTTGCAGAGAGCAATAAGCTCTGCCCTGAGCCTCCTCTTCTCCAGCCCAACCCCCCCCAGCTCCCTCAGCCACTCCTCATTAAGGTTGAAGAAGCCCTCCAAGATCATCTGGTCCAACCATCCCCCTAGCACCACTATCACCCACCAAGCCATGTCCCAAAGCACCACGTCCAAGACAGAATCATTAAGGTTGGAAAAGACCAACAAAATGGTTGTGTTAACGTAATCTCCTCCTTTTCTGCTGCTTGCTGGGAGAAGAACCTTTGACAGGGTGCCAGAAGAAGACTGGAGGCAATATGTGGGCGTCTCCAGTAGAAGTAAAACTAAAAATAGGTGTTGTCCTCATGCTGCAGGAGGTGGCAAGGTTGACTTTCAGGGCAGGCCCAGAATGGCCTCAGATGGCCTGGAGAAACTGAGATTTCCTCCTTTACAATGTGTTTTTTTCTAGTGTCTGAGAAGGACGAGCCCACTGTGAGGTAATTGGCATAAGTGCGTCCTGTTGCTCTGAGGCTGGAGCTGAGCTTTCCTTCAATCTCTACCCGTGCTGCTAATTTACAGCTGTGTGGCTGGGAGTGGTCGTTCCCCTTTCTGTGAATGTTTTGCAGTGGAGAGAGAGAAATATTTGGGGGGCTTCTGAGCACACAAATGGCTGTGCCGTGTGTCCTTTAACATACATCTTAAATTTCCGCCACGTGGAAAGAATAAAAGTGCATTTTTCTCCCTTCCCACCTCCCTGTCACTGGTGTCGCAATTCTAGGAGCGGCGAAATCTTGCTTTTGTGAACTGTAAAACCGAAGCAGTGCTGACAACGATTGCCACTACAGTAAGCACACCTGCCAAAAGAGGCAAGTGTAAAGTGTTTCTAGGATCCAGTGTTCGTACCACGAGGTGGCACCAAAGATGATAACTTATCAGACCTTGTAGCAATGACTTTTGACCGATCAGGATCTGCACGACTGCATTTCTTGCAAGAAAGCAATACACAAATATACTGCTTCCAAGTAACAAAAGTGAACCCGTACTTTTAGTTGAAGGTCAGTCTACCGTAGAAATCAAAGTTGCAAAATACAGAACCATTTCTCTTAGAGGGCGTGACGTGATGAACCAATTCTTCCTTGTTTTCAGAAATGTAGGACCACTGAGACATCTGATCTTACAAGGTTTGGGGATAGAGGAGCATTTAGGAGGCTCAGCTTCTAAAAGGATCATTCGGCTGTGAGAAATAGGGATGTTTTTAACAGCAGGGAAACAACAACAAAACACAACAGTTGAAAAGTGATAACGTAAAGAAAGGAAATGAATAAATGGTGGAGTCGTTAATATTTGGCCTTTATTGTTTTTACAAGATTAGATGTCAAGAAATGTGAGGCAAGGCAGGAGACGTAATGACTGCAATAGCCTTATATAAGTCCTGAAGCAACTTCATGGAAAAGCAGTTGATTTTTTCAGCAGCAGCCTTCTGTATCCTAAAACTGTAATATTGAAGAAAAAAAAAAAAAAAAAGAAAAAAAAGAAAAAGTTATATCCTTTATGGGTAGATTTTGGAAGAAATTAAGGCATGTCCTGCTAGAAGTAAGGACCAAAATAATGACATTGCCATTTTTTAGGTGGGAGCTACTGCTTTAGGCAACAGGGCTCACTGCTAAGAGGTGATGGTTGAAGGAACACTTGTTAATTCCCAAGGCCTAAAAAGCGATTGTCCTAATAATACTGAGCGATATCAGCACCTGAAAATCACATACTGCCCCAGCCTGTATCGAAACTTCCCCCTGCAACTTTGAAACGCCACTTTCCTTATGCTCCAGACACAAAATTGTGGGGAACAATTTCAGTCTCCAGGCTGCAGGTTGCCAGAGAACATGCAAATTATTGCCAGACTGCTTCGGAGCCTCAGACAATTGCTTGTATAAGGGGTCAAACAAGTCAGTTTCCTGCTGGACCAACTCCAAGCAATTGTACCCCCCTGGTGTCCTAAAAGGGTGTTTTTGTGGGACCACCAGATGGCAGTGTCATTCCAAGCAACAGCTTTGGTGTGCACCCACAGCAGTTTTATTTCGTGTTCCTGCCACCGCTAGGTGAGAGTAAGGACCTTCTAGATCCAGCTGCAAGCCCTTAAGTTTGTCATTTGTAAAAGTGCATGTTCATATCTGGAATGTATTTTTAAGTTCGTTTTAAAATTGATCATTCAGTTTCTGAATGATCTGAATGGGTTTCGCTCATCGTTTTCTTCTTCCCTGTGGCATGGCTGGCTCCGAATCTGATTCCAGGTCCTCTTTGTGTCTTCTCTGTCCTCTCCTCCACACACCAGCTTTCCCTTCTGCTCCTGCCTGCCCTGTACCAGAATTTTTGTAGTTTCCATTTTCTCTGATAATCTCCATTTCCTCCCCATTTCAGTCACTCCGCATCCTTGTCTCCCATTTTCCTTTCCATGCATTCCAGTCCTTGTATTTTCTTATTTGTGTCTTCTTACGTTCCTTCTCAAGCCCCGTATTTTCTGCTATTTCTGTAGATGTTATGCAGTTAACTGCTCTTAGCTCTGTATATGGTCTGTTCTCTTCCTTCCTAAAATTCCCTGATCTGCTTCCTTTTCCTATGGGAGACTGAGTCACTCGGGGTACGAACAAGTCACGAATTCTTGGATGGATTTTGCAGGGGCAGGAAGGCAGGAAGATGTTGGCAACCACTTTCATCTCAATCAGTCCAGCTAACTATACAGCAGGGAATTCACGTGCCCCTGTGTTCTCTGTTGTGGTTCGGTGGGTTTCCCCCTGAATCAGTAGCTTTCTCTCAACATTTAAAACCTCCCTGGGAACTGACAGAGAAGGTAGAAGTAGTCAGAGTGCCTCCAAACAAAAACAAAACAAAACAAAACAAAACAAAACAAAAAAAAACAAACATGAGCAGAAGCCCTGGCAAACCTGAGCACAGCTTTGCCACAGCTTTTCTTAACAAAAGGCTATATTTTTGGGATGTTACCCCTTTCCAGTTGCTTTTCACAAGGCTGCTCCAGCAGCCTAAGAGCCAGGGATGATGACATCGGGGGAGTTGGTTGATGACTGTGAGCTTTGAGCAATTTCCAAGAGTTATTGGGGCAGGAAATGCCACGGCATATGCCTGTGCTGGCTGACTGTAGGGACCCAGCGAGGATATTGGCACAATTCAAGGTGTGAAAAATGCAAGGGTTCTTCAAAGCTCTGCCAAAACTGGCTTCATGGATGTTCCTGAGCATCACGGTTTGAGCCTGGGCCAAAGAGCAGTGTCCAGAAATGCTCTGGGGCATGGTTTGGGAGATCGGGGGGGTCCATCCCCACTAGGCAGGTTGTGTGCTTTGAGTGTTTTTGGGAGGCTTTAGGAAAATGGGCACTGGAGATCCAGTTCTGATGCCACTGAGATGGCCTCAGGGACAGAGAATGGTCCCAGGCTCATTTAATTCACTGATGTGGGTATAATCACAGTGAGTACACGTTTGGATGAGTACTACCTCTACTTTCTGTTTTCTCATGCTGTTAGCTTTGCTGGGAAGCCCTTTTTCCCCAAAAATACAACGAGCAATGTTATTTGACTGATTAGCTGAGAAAAGAAGTCTTCAAACCCACCGTCACCTTGCCTTCATTATCTCTGATGCAACAAAATATATACAAACTCATACACCCAAAATCATTATTCTGTAATAGACATCATTTTTGACATTATACAAAAATAGATATTTTGCTGTCGAAGTATACCTGTATTACTGCAGTACTGCGTGTGGATTTAGGATTTTAAAAGAAAATCGTGAATAGGACTGGAGCAAAAATGGATTATTTGTAATTAAATGAGGACATGAAGCCAGGCACTGATGGCAAAAGACCCTTAAATTCACTGCTGCTGCCAGGGCTCACGATTTTCTTACAGGTGCCACAATATTTCTCCTTTTTGCATAAGACCCAGATCCTGAGTACAAGTGTTTATATCTTTCAGGTTTCATTTTAAAATAGAAGGATCCAACTTTCCTGGATTTGAAGTCTAGCTAGTGAGCATAATCCAAAAGGCTAAAAACTAAAACTAACAAGAAGGTAAGTGCAGAGAAAAAAAAAAAAAAAAAGTTCTGGAAAAAAAAAAAAAGGAAAAAAAAAAAAGACTTTTTTTTTTTTTTTTAAGTCCATTGCTGTTTTTCTATTTTTTTTTCCCTAGATCCTCACGCCTAAGTGTGGATATTTGGCTGAAATACCTCCTGACTAGAGCTAGCAAGGATGTGTCACGACCTCTTGCAAGGTTGGATTTTTCCAGAATGCAATGAGACCAATTCTCACAAATCCTCTTCTGGTTGAATGCTGCATGCTTAAGCGGTGCCTAAAATTTCCTTTTTAGGTATATTTAGGATGTCTGTCACATCAGTGCCTGTGCTTATATGGAAACCTCTGTTCAACTAATCTGCATTTCAGGGAGCTGCTGCTGACCATTTCTCAAGACGGGGGTGTGTTATTTTGCATGATAATCTGCATTTAAAGTGAGAGGGAACAAATCCTTCGCTAAGGAAATCGAAAATTATTACATCTGTCTTCGTCTCACCCATCCGTCACTTTAAAGGATTTCACCTAAACTTGTCACAAATGGTTTAGGGGTGGGAGAAAGCAATCAGCATTTTCATAGATGTTCTGAAATATGCCTTCATACAGCTGAATTTAGCTTTGCTAAAGTATGCAGAGCAAGGATGCCCCATCATAAATTTCTATTTGTGGTAGAAGGTGAATATGTAGATCTGAAACCAGTAACACAATGTTATTTTCCAAGAGGAATGCTATCTTCTCCTGAAGTAAGGTTGATTACTTATTAATTATATCAATCTCAGATGGCAATAAAAGGTTCAGAGTTCCTTTTACTTTCACAGCAACGTGTTTTTATTTTCCTTAGGTTTTATTTGAGGTGTGAGCCAAATGAAAGGCACGTCTTCTTAGCGACAGCTCCTAGCCATCTGCGGATAACGTAGAGCATGCAGGTTGGGACCCACTGATCCTATTTCAGACATCATCACTGTATTGGCATCCAGCTATATGGCATGTCCACACAACTGACATACTTGCAAACGATTCTGTCCTGTGAATTTTCATTTCTAAATAGCTGTGGAAATTTCATTTAAAGTTGAATTCTGTTTCAAGCGGAGGTTTCCTTGGGAACTCTCTTATTTGAAGTCTCACCTGCGTGAAGTTTGAGAAGATTGGCAGCTATATGTGAGTGACCTCTAGGTTGTGTGGTACAAAACCACCCTCAGCTTTGCTTTCTTCAGCATTGGTGTTAGCCCTGGCTGTGACAGTGAAGTGATAAACAAAATCAAAACCCAAAATTTGCCTACAAAAATTGCACACCGGGCACTCCTTCATCTTTTGTTTGCTTTGTCTTGCTTTCCACTGGTTTGGGGCTTTTGTCAGAGTCCAACTAGTTGCATTAAAGTGCAGTCCTGTATTGAACAGGGATGAAATGACATGGGACAGCTGAATGCTTATTTTCTTCTGATGTGTGTTGCACCCAATTGAAAACTTTCAAACTGTTTTTCCAAACTGCAGGTCTGCAGAAACGAGCCAAGCCTTTAGGGTTACATTTCTCCTCACTGGTAATTGCCTAATTACCTCCTAAAGCCCAAGCACTGTCTCCTGGATCACCTGCTCTTGCAGTCACTGGTTTGCACCTGGCTTATGCCATAGATGCATATAAATGTAGGTAGCCTACTCAGATGGCATCAGAAATTTATTTGCTAATGATATTTTTCAGGTGTGCTTGTAGTAATCCTACAGTGCTCTTTGTAGCCCCTTTTGTGTTTGTTCTCAACTAGCTTGATACCCCTGCAAGGGCAGCATCCATTTAAACTCATATTTTCATATTAAAAAAAATAAAATCCTACCTGATAGAAATGTAAAGATGTCCTAAAGGACATCAGTGTGTGTGTGTGTATGGTGGTTTTTTTTTAGTTGCTCATATTCAATCCTACTTTACTTAATGAAGTAAGATAACACAGAAACATATTTCTAAGGATTGTAAATGCTGAGAAAATGGTAGAAGACCCTGAGGTAAGACGATTGGATTTCAAGTATATTTGAAACAGCAGTCTCCAAAATAACATTTGGACGGAATTTGCTGCTTCTGCTTATTATGCACAGTGCCACGGATCAACCAAACCAATCATTTTTGTGTTATGATTTTTACCTGTGGGTACTTCTGGGAAAAAATAATCATCTAAAAATAAAATGCAGCATTCTGCTGAACTTGGAGAGATCCGATGCTGAATTCCACTTGCTGTCACTGCTCGTTCTCTTTTTCTGACTCTGTTAAATGCCATGGAACAAACCCAACAAATAAATTGCCGCTGGGATTTAGAGAGGCTCAAGTTAGTATTTTTTCTACAAATCTGGTTTCAAGGCTAGAAAGAAAGCAAAAAGGGTCTGTATTGTCTCACATAGCACAGAAATATATTTAAATAGGCATTTGTATTTTGCTGGGCTGAGCTAGAACTTGGAGCCCAGCAGTCTTTTAGCACTGTCCTGCTTTTAGCAGAACACTTAAGCCCTGTGAAAACTTTTTTAGCCTGGCTCATGCCCAGTTTGATTTTGTTCTTCATGGAGCTGGAGGGCTCGCAGTGCGCTTTGCTTGCGTACTTGGTACCAAAACAGTGTTTTGGCCTAGCCAAAGCAGTTCATGAATTAAGGTTTAATTGTAGCTAAGCTCTATATCTGAGTATAAATCACCTCACTGATATACACGTCTACCTGCCAAGTGGCCTTCTGAACCTGCTGTCAGACATGTTCACTTGACAAATATGAAAAAAATATATATCTAAAAAGTAAACCAAGTCTGCCAGAAACTTCTCTGTGGGAAACAAGTGAGCTCTTTTGTTCTTCCTGTCTCAGTTTTTAGTGATAGTGACTCATTTGTTGGTTGTAGCCTCAAAAACACAATAGCAGTGGTTCAGAAAGCTGACGGGAGCTCTGCTTTTCTTTATGACCAGCTGATGAAAGATTTTAAGTGGAAAAAAAAAAACAGGTAACACATCTCAGAAGGATCTGAATCAGACAGCTACAGCAGCAAGCGTGACCAAAGGTGAGTAAAGAAATACATAAAAAAGGGAGTGATCACAACTTTTAGCTGGTTCTGATGTTGTCTTCTGATGTGAAAGGAAAGACGTGAGAAAGGGATCCTGACTCTGATTTATGCCTGGTTTATGTTTGGGAAGTTAGATCTGTGTGGCTATGGAGCATAGAGCCAAGGAGGTGCTCGTCCCCCTGGGCTCTGCTCTGCTGAGGCCGCCCCTCGAGTGCTGGGTTCAGCTTTGGGCCCCTCACTCCCAGAAGGACATCGAGGCCCTGGAGCGTGGCCAGAGAAGGGCTCCGAAGCTGGGGAAGGGCCTGGGACACAAGTCCTGTGAGGAGCGGCTGAGGGACCTGGGGGGGGTTGGGCTGGAGAAGAGGAGGCTCAGGGCAGAGCTTATTGCTCTCTGCAACTGCCTGAAAGGAAGGGGTGGGGAGCTGGGGGGCGGCCTCTGCTCACAGGGAAGCAGGGCCAGGAGCAGAGGGAACGGCCTCGAGTTGTGCCAGGGGAGGCTCAGGTTGGCAATGAGGAGCCATTTCTGCTCAGCAAGAGCGGTCAGGCCTTGGGACGGGTTGCCCAGGGAGGTGGGGGAGTCCCCGTCCCTGGGGGTGTTCAAGGAGAGGTTGGACGTGGTGCTTGGGGACAGGGCTTGGTGGTGACATTGGTGGTAGGGGGGTGGTTGGACCAGGTGATCTTGGAGGTCTCTTCCAACCTTAATGATTCTGTGATTCTAACTGTATGATCATGTTCCATTTCAGTTGCACCATGGCAGTGTCCTCTGCAATTCCCTTCAGAGAGAACATCTTCCAAGCTCATCTTTTCTGGAGTTCCTCTGGATAAGGCACATTTGTTTGGCTGTTTCTGATGCCACGAAGCTGCAGCAAAAGGAAAACTTTGTCATTAGAGAGGAGGATCAATCTGAGTGAGTATCTCCCTGTGGCAGAAGTTTACGTTAGTGTAGTTGCTGTTCCTGGCACTGAGACGTCCCATGCCTGTTTATCATTCCATTCACACAATTGCTTTGAAAATATAATAAGATTCAAGCTTTATTAACACAACCATGTTTCTTTATTTTCACTCACATATTATATTTTTTCTATGGGGGATTGCTACATCTTTTGTTTGCTTATGTTTTATACTTTATTATCTATTTTTTTCAGCATAAGAAGAGGTGTTGAGCGGAGTGCCTTCTATATAGGAGTCATAATTTAGTTGCGACACATGAGGTGAGCAAAAGCACTAATGTGTAAGTCAAGAGAGATGCAGTCCAGTCCTTTTTACATGATTTTTTTTTTGTGTTGTAGTCTTAAGTAAGCACTTCTCTGCTTGCCTGCATTCTTCTGCCTGCATATTTACCCTGTAAACTTTTGGCTGGATGGGTCATCATTGCAATGTGTTTATGATGTGCAACTCAGATCTCAAATGGGATTGCTAACCCTACTGTAATAAAAAGAATTATTAACAACAGCAATCTTGGAGCATTACACAAACAGCAGAAGTATGTTTCACAGCACTGTTATGAGGTGCAGTAGAAAATTGCTCATTTTAATAGCTATTAAATCAACAGATAGTTTAATGCCTTGTGCAAGATGACAGAAAGCATAACCCAGATCATATATAGAGAGCACAATCTGTGCTCAGACTGGGTATGATTTTATTTTATTTTATTTTATTTTATTTTATTTTATTTTATTTTATTTTATTTTATTTTATTTTATTTTATTTTATTTTATTTTATTTTATTTTATTTTATTTTATTTTATTTTATTTTCCTTCAGGTGCTGCTGCATGGGTATTCTTGGCCTTAAAAGTGAGCAATAGCTTTGCTATTTGCTCTGGACATGCTGGACCCAAGCTCCATCTGAATCAACTGGAAGTTTAAAAGTTTTCTTAAGGGTAAGATGAGGGCACTCACTATCAGGAGACTTTTTTTCCTCACAATGCTAGGCATCATCCTTCAAGACAGATAATAAGAGGTAACGTGAAGGACAATATCAAGACACCAGATCTTTGAGAAGTGGCAGGCTTGACACAGAAAGCTCTTTCAATTATTCTTTTTCTACTTTCTTACGAGTTTTACCATGTTGAGAGGTGCCATGTCAAAGTCTCTGAAGCCTAAACTTCCATGTCACCTTTAAATGAAGGTTGGTTTGGGGTGAGATTCAGCCAGCACATAACTACAGACAATAGCTAATTTTCTGTAATGCCACAATTTCCCCAGAACTGAAGCTTTTGTAATAAACTCCCATTTCTCCCACCTTCTTTGTTTTCTAGCCTTCAGGATTTCAAAAAACAATTCAGTATGGGAATGAATTAAATTTTCATAAATCTTGGTAAAATAGTTCTGAGAAATATTAACGGATGCCTTTCTTCTCAGTGGGTAATATTTTTCAACTTAACAAATAAGGTCACTTAATTTTAGTTGGAATATCATTGACGAGTTAGCCTACAATGCCACCACAATTTCCCAGTCTGCCTAGTGTCAAAGGAACTCTGAACAATTACAGTTTTAACATTGGTAGAAAATCTTTGATGGAAGAATTGACAGGAGTAGTACCAGCTGTGCTACCTAGATAAACATTTTTTTTTCCATTGATTACAGGTTTATGAGGTTATAGGCTTGTCAAGCATTTGCAACAAAGCCAGAGAGTAGTAATATGATAAGAAATAATAATTATAAATAAATAAACAATTACTAATATATAATAATGATTATATATAATAATCATAATCAAATATAATGTATATAATAATAATGAATAATACTTTGAATAATGAATAATACTTTCAGGTAATAGCTCTAAAACTTGAGCAAGACAGTTTTTGCTAATTACGTTCACTGATACAATAAAATTGGAAAGCAATATCAAAACAAAGGAAGACTGGAACGTTGTTTAGGAAGCACGGAATAACCTTGAGGAATAAAAATTGGGTGATGTTTGATAGCACGCATTGCAAAGTCACGTACTGGGGACTAAGAAGAAGGTTTTGACAGAGATTTGCAGGAAGAGGAGGTAAAGCATCTGGATATGGCTGCTAACTGAAAATGTACGGTGGACCAGCAGAAAAATGTGTCCCAAATGAAGGCAAATGAAATCTTATCTCCATTGCTGTTTAAAGGACGTGGGGCAAGCTAATGGTCAGCAGGAGGATGACCTCTTTGATGTAAAAGAAAACGATGATGCAAGAACAAATGGAGAGATGTGAGTGTAAAACGCAAGTAGATCATCAAGCAAAAAACCAAGCACGTTTATTTTAAGCTTGTATTCCCTTGCTTCTAGTAGCAGAGAACACGAACGCATGATTCAAGGCTTCCTTTCCAATCATATTATCAGTTATGTTCCCAGAATCACAGTGAAAATATTTCCACGCTCATTTACCGACAGTTATGCTTTTTGTGCTAAAATGTAACAACGTGGGAAGCAATGTTAAAGAAAAACTGAAGTTACCAATTATATCAGGGTTCTCAAGGTTGTGCCAGTACAAAACTGACCTGGCATGATTTCTCCAAGCAATAGCTATAAATGGGAAGAGTGAGTTTTAATTAAGCTGGTATGGATGATTTCAGGCAGAGGCTCTCCAAAACGCAATGTCTCTGCTCGTCTGCTTTGCGCCGAGTTTTCAGCCCAAAAGTAAAATGAGACTGAGCTAGGATGCAGGAAAACTGGCTTGCATGTTGGAGCAAAACTGAAATTGAAGCTCAGCAAAGGGAGAAATTTTTATGTTTTCTTTCATAAGTTTAGAATACCTTAATGAGACAGAATCTGAGCCTTTTTATGAGCGAGGGCTTCAAAAAAAGTCTTGGTGGTGCAGGATTCTGCATCAGTGTTTGCGAAAGCGCTCGCTCCAGTCCAATTCCACAATCTCAAACCGGTAAACCACCAGTAACGGGGATAATACATACTTAAAATTCCAAGACCCAGACTTAAAATGAATCAGGAAAACAGACTTGGTAAAGCTACGTGGAAAATAACTGCTGCAGGTTCTGTTAAAAAGAGAATGTGGAAAAAGCAAATGGGTAGCCTTTGGGTGTTAAAGGATGCAATGCATGCAAAACATATTTAATAATTAGGTGCATGGATCCCCTTGGGCGAGGTATTCAGCAAGTGAATGTACAAAGGTAGTTCCCTCCCCTTGGGTTTACAATCTAAGATGACTCCAGGGAACTTCTGTAAAGAGCCAGTGGACCGTAACTTGCAAATATTTTCAGAAACGTCTGAAATCTTATCAAGGTGACCATCACAGCTCATACAGAGACCATGAAAAGGTATCATTTGCAATACAAATAATTATTTTCCCTTAACCCGTTGTAATCTGGGGTCTTTTTGAAGCTTATTATTTAGTTTTACTTAATTCTGGTGTTTTTCAGCCAAAGGTATGTCTTAGGCTGCCCCTTTCCTCCCCACTTTCCCCTGAAATTTCAAACAGAGCTGTTTGGTTGTTTTCTAGTATAGAAAGAGAAAAATAGGTTGTTTTTCAGTTTTAAAATACTGGCAGTAACTTATCTGAGAAGCTCAGAAGCTTTTGTGCTTTTTCAGTTTGGCAAAAGGATGCGTCAGGAATGTGCCTCTTGTGCCTGTGGAAATTGACCTAAATTTGGCCAAGTCACAAGCCTTTGAAAAAGAATCAGAGAATATCCTGAGTTGGAAGGGACCCACGAGGATCATCGAGTCCAGCTCCTGGCTTCACACAGGACCACCCAAAAAATCAGCCTGTAAGGATCTCCTCGTGTTCTGGGGAGACATTCTCAGCTTCTACAGTAAAATAATTCCCATCAGTGGGTGGGAGAATGACAGAGACTGGAGGAGAAGATGGTGGAGAGAGGGGACAAGAAAAGGAAACTAGGACTGGCCCTATAAGGGTGTTGGGACTGGTTTTAAGGAGAAGAAACAGATTTACCTAAACAGCCTGGTGTGTGTGGAGATAAATATATCAGACAAACAAAACTGGGATGACAGGGTGAGAAACTGGGACTGGGCAAGAGCTGTTCCCTGTAGGACTGGATATTTGCTGCCTCTAGGTTGTTACAATAAAATAAGTAAGAAATGCTGAAGATCTCTTGTGATGAAAATAATAAAAAACTGTAGAACAATATTTTCTTTCTGCAGGTTTGGCCACCTTACAGTGAGTAATGAACTGGAACACACAAGAAAAAAGGAGGAGAAAAGAATTGGAGCTGCTGCTGTTTTAAAAGGTGTGTTGCTGCTGCATCCTGGAGATATCTAAATTATGGTTTTGTGCATTCACCATGGTAAGATGCTTATTTCAAAAGGAGTTTCAGCTTACTGAAGGTTCAGATTACTTACATTCGGGGCGTAAAGACAAATGACACCAATCTCCCCTTGAATGAGTGCTGTTGTTTGTGAACCAAATGAAGAAGCAATCAGCACCAACTCAGATAATTAAAATCTGTTATAAGGTGCGTATGCAAAGAGCATTAATTAAGCTGGTGCAGCTGACATTCACTCAGGTATTTCCTGGATTTTGAATACTCAGATTTGCAAATTCATTAGCGTTCTAGCATCCTTTTTGTGCATTAAATTAATGTTGTATATTGTGCGTGTAGTGGTAAAATCTGGAACCTCTGGGCATGTATTGTAAGGCTTTGTAGCCACAACACTGAATCGTGGTCGGAAGCCCACGTTTTTCAGTTACAACTGACTTGGGCTAAAGTTGAGCAATGAAAAAAAAAACCTGAGATGTATGAACATTGTTTTAGGAACACACACAGCAGTGTGTAGCCCCTGCCTTGTCTGTTTAGCCTGTGTGCTTTTCAGAACAGGAGATGTGCTATCTCTGTACGACTTCTGTTGTGTTACCACCTTAGGATTCTCAATTCGGTAGTGATAATTAGTTAAAATTAGTAATAGAAAACCTTTTAAAATCCTTAAGTGCCTCTGGTGCACGTCAGAACTCCCCAGCTGGATGGTGCAGGCTGTGTTGTTAAGGGACAATGGAGATTATCCTTTAAATGCTTGTGGTTTTGGAGACCTCCGTTCTTCTTCTTCCCACCGAGT
Source organism: Anas platyrhynchos (assembly GCF_047663525.1). Lineage (NCBI taxonomy): Eukaryota > Metazoa > Chordata > Aves > Anseriformes > Anatidae > Anas > Anas platyrhynchos. Next base: position 204,009,568 of record NC_092587.1, read on the forward strand.
GATTTGGGCATGCAGTAGTGACCGTGAAAAATTCTGACTTCTCTGTATTTCTTACAGTATTAGATAAGCTGCTTGTTTTTGTAACATTAAACAGCAAGAATCACCTTCTCTGGAAACGCTTGAGTGACCATCGCTCATCTCCCCAGGCAGCTGGGCAGTCAAGGACAGTCTGGCTGTCTTGTTCTTCATCCTGCAGTCCCATCTGATCGAGCTGGGAGAAGAGGCCGTTCTCAGGTCAGGGAGCTTGTCTGAGGAGCTGACTCCCTGTGGATGCCTGCCATCGATCTTCTGTAACTGTCTTCAGGACTCCGGGTGCAGCTCATCAAAGTCAGTAAGTTTTTGGCAGCTCTGGCTCCCCCTTCTCCTTTCAACTTATTTGGGATTTTTAGCACAGGGAGGTTGCCGTGTCCCCTTAATTTTTTATCCTAAAAGCGTTAGGAGAGAATTAGTTAAAAGAAAAATAATGGGCGATTTGTTGTGGTCTCCTTGCATGGAAGCCTGGTCAAATGTGTATGGCAAATCTGTGACCAACAGGAGAATTTGGCTCAGTTTGAAGGCTGCGTGAGCTGCAGGGTCAAAACTTTCCATCCCAGTTGAAACAGCAAGACAAATCATCTCACGTGCTCAGACAAACTTCGGTTTCACCAGCAGCTTGCAGTAAGTACCAGTGATCATTCTTTAAACAATTACTTTGTTATATAAAGGGAAAGTGCTAGTTTTTAGAACTGCAGTGACTCCACCCCCATCCCAGAAGGCGACACCACAGCAAACGAAAATAGTGGGCAGAGCTAGCAAAAATGTTTTCTTGCCATCAAAGTGTAAATAACACTTCGGCGTTGTGATTTCGCTGCTATATAATGCTGGTTTGGGGGCCACATTGCAAGCAAGAAGGCAAATTACTTAAAAGAAAACCCAAATCTCTGTGGCTTGGAGGTCACAGCTGTGCTGTTTCTTGGATGTTCTGCAGAGCAAACTGCAGCCTAGCCACTGAGCCTCTCAGGTCCCCTCACCTGACCTGGATGGACGTGGAGGCTTTATGACAAGTCTGGGGGATTTAGAGCCGAGTGGAGAAGGAAGTTGACCAAAATAGGTAGTATCAGAACAAGGGTATATGTTTTTTTTTATGAAATTACTGATTTTTGATGAGAAGAACGGGATCTCTCAGGACCTCAGGGAAGTAGTTGGTGTGTTGCCACAGAGAAAACTGAGTCAGACAGCTGAAAGTGAGGATTATAGCATGAATGATAACATAAACAGACAAGTTCTGCACTCCCTACTTATTAGGGATTTTTCACGATTGTGTCCCATGAGCTCACTGAACTGCTTGGTTCATTCCATGTCACCTAGGTCAAACTAACAGCTTGCGAAGGGAAGACTCATTGGGTAAAGGATAGGATGGGTAGGCTGGGACAGGCAAAAGAGAAAGGTTCAGCATGGCAAGAGAACATTTTGGCAGCAGTCCAGCAAAGTTTGTCAGACAAAACCGCAGTCTTCCCTTTGACAGTGACGGGAGGCTTGTTCCGGGGCTGGAATCTGCTAGAAGCATTCCTCGCCCCGTGCAGAGCAGTGATTCCGCCTGCACGTCTGCTCACCCTGAACACCTGCAAAATTCCAGTTAAAAAGCACTGAAAGGCTGAGAGAGGGGGGGGAACACTTTGAAATGGAGAGCTTCCTGTGCGCTTTCTGAGGACCGGGGTTGCTTGCTGACCTGATTTATTTTTTAAGTTACTGAGGTTTATGCTTTTACATTTATTTTCCCTTACTAAGTGGGCCTTGCAGCCTGCTGCTCTGATTGCGATCTTATTAGTCACCAGATTATTTTACAGGGTTTGAGGAAGGAAAAAAAAGAAAGCATACAGCCACCGGCAATCTCTGAGCCAAGTTTGTTTAATAACAACATCCTGTTCACTTCTTTTTCATGTTTCCCCCAAAATATTCTGTTCTGCATCTATTTATTGCATGTGAGAACTGTTTGCTGAAGGAAACTTACCTCCTGTGGTAGGAATGAACCTTACACAGTTTTTATTCAGGCTAGCAAAAGCTTAAGTTGTCTTACTGGTGGTGTGAATATAGTGGCACATACTCTGATGATGATTTTTTAAATAATTTTTTTAATAGCTCTAAAATGTACGTCTACAGATGGTGCAGAACAAACCAGAGGTTAAAAAAAAAGAGGTGATGAACTCCTGGTATCCAACTTCGTATCATAAGTGACTATGGAAGGCTCTGCGTAGGGTAGAATCAGGCTCACTTGCTTGTTAGGTCATTTTCCTACTTTTTTAGGTCTTTTTTTTCTACTTTTCCTACTTTTTCCCACTTCTTTGTTAGGTATATTTGTGATATACTTTATATTTATATTTATATTTTTTATTTGTGATATATTTTTGATGTTTCTTGCAGAGATTAATTGTATACCTGCTGTGTTGGATGGCTTTCCTCCACTTGCACACAAGGATGAGCTCCCAGTGGAACTAAAAACCAAATATCTCCTACTCTCTTCAGTACCAGTGGGCACTTGCGTCCTGCAGGAGCTGTGAGTTCAGCTTGGCAAGTTTTTATTACTCTTAATTAGAGTTACAGCAGTGCCTGCCAGCTATGGCATTGCCATTCTGGGGACTGATACACACTTCAGATGGAAGCCTTGGGCTTGGTCTGGGCTTCAGGTCTGACTTTCATCTGTGTACAATCAAAATAATTTTAATTACTGTATTGCCTAGCCTAGGTGCATGTTTTGTCTCCTTAATTTTTAGGTCTTAAATGCATCAGCCAGAGTTTGTGACAATGCAGCGTGCACCCAGTGTAACAGCAGAAGGGCTGATGACCGTCTCTTTCTGTTCACAGAGAGACAACGCAATTAAAAATAATTATAAAAAATAAAATAAGCATATTTCCAGTGTACCGACTGCTTCCTCATGGCTCGTGGTACAAAGGCATCATCCTCAGCCTAAATTTTATTGTGGTGAGAAGGAGGCTGCAGTGGTATTCCTACGGATGTTGCTAAGTTCTTCCTGTTGAAGAACAGCAGGGGAGAAAAATGTTGTTTGAGGGAGTTCCAGCCTGGTGAGCAGGAAACTGTGATACCTGGCAGACAGTTTTCCCCTGTAGCTGTGCCATTATGCCCTGCCTGAGGGCATCCAGTGAAGGTGGAGACGCTGCAACTCCTGGAGAGCGATTGCTTTGATGCTCTTGAGCAAGGAAATGCGATCACCAGTTCACAGAAATCCTAGCTGTGACTACAACTTAATGCTATTTTTTCCAGTGTTCTCTGGCAGGAATATCTAAGAATCAAGTTATTAACTTTGGAGCAGTTTCCCATCGGAATTTCGGGCTGTAAGTTCACAAAGATGGTTCTCCAAAATCACCAGCCAAAGTGATTTCATTCTGGCTTCCAGCGTTTCTTGCACTTTCAATTTTCCTTCTGCACATCAGGCTGGATGCTGTCGTAGCGAGTGCAAGCAGTTCAGCTCCTGTATCACCCTTAACCCTACCCAGGATCCTCGTAGCAGGCTTTCCTTTGTCTGCATCACCTAACCTGGGATGGCGTTGGTTTGAACACACCTCACAGCCAGCAGTCTCACACCAGGAAACCAGTAAATAACCAAGGGTGAAGCACCGCTGCAGTTCAGCACATGAGAAAGCTGAGACCAAAACTACACAGCTGCCTTTCCCCTTGGGGTGTGCTCTAACCCTTAGGCTACATCGTCTCAGGCTCCTTTTTTGGCCTAATAATTCCTAAATTCTTTGTTACACGGAGGCAATAATTCAGCCAACGTTTTGTTACCCTAATTTTCTCGGGCACTTTCATGCTTACTCACAATCCTCCTTTTGTCTCAACTTAAGGCATCGATCGCTGCTGCTTGTGCTGCCTCTCTGACGTGGGTTGCTGCTTCACAGAAGAGCTGTCAGAATAAATGTACAGAGGGGCTCCTACCTGACAACAAAGCCGAGCTCCCAGCTGGCTGATAAAGATGCATCTGAGTCAAGGCACCGGATTTTGAAGAGGAGCAGCCAAAATGCAGGGACACATTGCCTTCTGCTGACTTTGCTCGAGGGCTGGGAGCTCCAGCCCTAGGTGACAGCTAACAGCTGCAGAATGATAACATCTCAAGCTGATGCAGCTGTTGCTAAGTGACTGAGCTAAATTTAGCATTTTCATTTGGCAAATTTAACAAATTAATTTGGTGTGCAGGTGTTAATTTATTACCTTAACTATATATATATATATATATTTTTTTTTTTTTTCCTTTTTGCCTTTGAGACTGCCTGGCAATTGTGGGAGAGAATTCATTTGAATCCCTAGCCCTGTCTGGTTTCACCATTCTTTCTGAGCTGATCCTGGGATATGATTGATGTCTTGCCATCCCATTCCTTAATTGCACTTTGCAGTGATGAAGAAAACCGTCTAATACTTGAATTGCAAGCCGGTCTCTGTCGAAGCAGATGAAATAATTGTTTGGAAAACCAATCAGGAAGCATTCAAATCTTCCTCGGTGACGTGACTCCTTCAGATGGCTTGCCTCCTTCGAGATCGCAGACATCAGTGTTAAGATTAGCCTGGCACTCTGCAAGTGCTTACTCGGCGTTTCATCACCAGAATGAGTGCTGCTGGGTTTTCGTGCTGCTGCTCCTCTGCCAATGTCAGACAGATTTAGGCAGAGCGAGCCTCGCATGCCGAAACCTGGTCAGTCCTGAAGCAGCATGTTAAAACAAGAGCTTGCAGTTGGATGCACTTTGCTGTGGGGATCGGCTGAGAATTCGGAGGCTGATACAGATACCTTGCAACTGGATACCCATGAGAATGAAGGAGCTGAACTGAAAGAGATTAAGCAGCTCTTTGTACATTCTTCCCTGTGAAGTGTAAAGAACTGAGGGCTTCATTGTTTTGCAACCACTTAAAAATTAAAGGGGAAAAACAATTGCTTTAGCACGGTCCTCTTGAGGAGGGTTTTATTAAATCTGCGCTTTCCAGAAGTCTAGGCATATGTGCAAAAAAAACCCAAAAAGTCCTCCACCGAGAGATTGCACAACAGAATGTTGTCCACTGTGTAACTTCAATGTACCCAACCCCAGCTCCCCGTGAGCAAGCAGCTTTCCCACACTTTCAGTCCACATACATCAGCACTTGGCTCCCTTTCTGCATTGTGCTTTGAAAACTATTTACCTTACGCCTCTGGGCCTTTTCTCTCTGTACAGCCATTTACCTTGTCCCTCCTGGGTGGGATAAAAGCCACTGTCAACGGGGTAAGTTTCAGTATCGTGTCTTCCTGCAAGACTACTCACACAAACCCTGCGCATAAAGGCTGCAAATATGGGGCAAACAGCAAAATGAAACCTTTCTGCTTTTGCCTCCCCTGTAGCTCACCTGCCTGCTGAAGATCAGATCTCTGTGTGCCTGTACTGGGTCAGATCCGTTCTACCAGGCTTATTTTTGCTAGGACTGTAAGCATTCAGCTGCAGTTTTAAGGGCTGATCTCGTCTGAGAACAGGGCTGGGAGACAGGAACTCCTGACTTCGTGAAGTGTAATTGCAGTAGTTTTGCTGCATGGCCTCAGGCTGCTGGTTGAGCTCTTATCTCATTTTGCCCATCTGTAATGCTGCTCAAAGGGTGCTTTGGTGATTAATTTATGCTGATGAAGTTAATTATTTGGTAAGAGTTGAATAATTCGATAAGGATCTCAATATATCCCAGCAAATGTGGCGAAAAGAAAACCAAAATAGCCAGCCCTAAACCTGTTAATTAACAAAGCCAGACGAGATGGTGAGACTCAGGACAAAAACCTCATCACAGAAATTACTGCAGTTACAGTGGTGCTTTTTATCTAAACTGGGGATCCTAGATGAAGTTATTCTTCCAGAGCTAGCACAGCTTGATGTTCCTCTGATTTCAGAGGCAGCTTGGCAGGAATGTGAAGTTAGAGGGCGGCATGTTCCTGAAATCTCAGCTGTACCTTGGCGGTTTTGGGAGCTCTATGTTGTACACGATGGTGCCCAGTAAAAGGGTTCATGGGCTATTATGATGTTATTTTGTAGTTCCTGTAGGTAGGAATTGGAAATGATACATGAAGACAGAAAAAAATTGTTCTTCCCTCATTTAAGACAATGTACCTAGCTCCATATATGTTCTATTTTATGACATTTTGCAAAAAATAATCAAATTTATTACATTTTCCTGAGTCCTGCAGAGCAACTCATCAGTTATTTGGAGAGCGCTGAGATGTGCATCATATCAGAAGAATTCTGCAGGGCCAGCTCTCTTGGCAGGCTGGAAGCGATCTGTATCTCCAGCACAGGTTGGTCACACTAAAACCAGTTAAACCAATTTAACCAGTGTCACCTTACCCAGCAAAATACCCCTGAACTTTTCTAGCTCCCTCTACTGGATTGACTGTGGAAGCTGCTCTTTACCGGGCAAAATGGGATCCCTGGCTCAACATTTCAGGTGAGATAATGCTGCACACCAATTTGAGTTATTTTGCTCTTTATGATAACGCATGTGCCTCATGTCAGTGCAGATTATGTTGTTGAAGACCTTTTCTTTGCTCTTTAACAGAACTGAACTGCACTGATGCTCAAAGCTGGTACGAAATAAATCAAAATTCAGCGTAATTTTTCCTTTGTGTCATGATTCACTTAATTCACCTTGGACACAAAGAAAATAGGTAGGAACTGAGGATGTTGGCTTCATATTTTCACAGTTTGCTTGCGAAGCATCAGTACAAACCACCCAGAGACTCCACGTCTGTCGGTGCCTTGCAGTTTTCGGTTGCTGTTCGTGCAACCCAGTGAGGCAGAATCTCAGAGGTAAGGAAAAGAACAAGGGAAGATTTCTCCCTGCAGTTTTTTCTCCAGGGTTTTGTTCAGCCCACTTTTAAATGGCTCAAGCAGCCGCAGTGGTTCGGGCTATGACATTTTGGCAGGGTGTGAAACAAACTCTGGCAGAGGTGTTATGACTGAAGGGCTGGTTTTGTTCTCTCTGAAATGTGTGGCAAATGCCTCGCTAGCTTCAGCCAGAGCAGGATCGGGTCCTCAGAGTCACACAGTTTGAATAAGCTCAGCAAAACCAGCAAAAGAATTAAAATCTGTCGCACCACTACATTGTCACAAACTCTTTTGGGCTCGCTGTCCTCTGCTTAGGGTGTCCTCCAAGGCAGCCAAGACTTTCTGGGTAGAAAAAGGAGCTGTTTTTGTTAGGTTTTGAGTAATAAAGTAACCCTAGATTAGGACTCCCTGTCTGGTGTCTCCTTTGGACTGCCTCTTGCATTACATAGCAGTTTTGTTGTTTTTTTTTTTTTTTTTTAAACCTTGTACTGGAAGTGAAACCTCTCCAGAGGCATACTTAAAAAAAATCAATAGAGAAGAAAAGCTAATTGATTTTTTTTTTATTATTATTTTTTATTATTATTTTCCTTATAGGATAGCCCATTAAACTTGGGCAGTCCCTACTGAAAGGCAAGATTACTGCTGTCTTTTACCATGCTATTTTGGAGTTGTCTCCCTTATTGCCTTGATATTATAGCTTTCTTGTTTTATTTCTCCCCACTTACAAGTAAAAAGATGTTTTTAAAAATAATATATATGGATAACTTGAATTAATTTCACTTTTAGCAGTGTCATTCTGGATTTCTTACTGGTTCAACAGGAGTTGCTGATTTCCAGTTACCTGTGTTTTTTCCAGATTCTCACAGACAAGTATGTATTGAATCATTGGGCTATAAGAAAATAGAATAAAAGGAATGGAAAATTATAGAAAAGTGATTCTGAGTGTGTTACAATAACATCAGAGCTCTGTAAGCTGAATCCTGGAAGGCAATAGCATGCTCTGTGATTTCTGCAGGTATTTCACCCGTCTGGAGACATGCTCTCATGTGCTTGGGACGTTTGCCTGCCTCTACCACGCTACTTTCCGTGCTTCCTGCGCTGTCAGCAAGTTCCTTCATGCTCCAAAGACCCAAGTGAATGAGCAGGATGTACGAGCTTCCCCTGTTGCCCTCTCCTCACTTCTGCCAGCCTCCCAGCGGAGCCCCCCTGGCTCTCCGTGAGTACCTTGTTCCTCGTCTGAAGGGCTGCTGGAATGAATGGATTTCACAAATCAGAGTTGCTCTCGTGATTTCTAGTCCAGATGGAGTCCACTGAGCACTAAGGGAGAGTTCAGACTTAGCATATGCCTACCTTAGGTTGGCTGGGTGGGAGCAGGAAAGAAAAGGGCTTTTGAACATGAGGTGGATGACAGGCTGGTGCTGGTTTTAATATCTGAAAGCAGGTTTTCTTATCCTAGCATTCATTTCTCTCTGCAGATCCTCGCCCGCTGTGGGATCAAAATGTAAATGGTCAGCTCCTGGTGTGAATTAGCACAGCTCCTGACCCAGTGTGTTCAAAACTTACAGGGGGGCTGGGGAGAAAGCTGAGGCATTTGAATATGTTTTTTGTTTAAGGTTACAAATGGCTAGAGGTAAGTTTTCAAGAAATAAAACTCTTCAGATCACCAGGAAAACACACAAAGCCTAAGTCAGGAACATGTACGGCTCCACAGAAACTTACAGTGCAGGGCAGAACTCCCCCCATCTCTTTAAGCTTGAATTAGCAGCATGCCTCAAAACTGCGATAAATGCACTTAGATTCCACTGTTAGCTAATGAATCAAAGCCTGACCTCATTGTTAAGCCATTACCCATCTGTATTTTATGACTTCCAGAGATACATAAGGCTTCCAGAATCAACGAGTCACTTGTGGCTGCCCTAGTATGCATCCTGACTTGCTGACTGCTCACCGAAGCACTGAGTGCTCTTAGCTGTCACTGTGCAATTTCCTGGCTAAAGGAGATCTGGAATGTAAAAGTATTCATCACCAGAGGTTTTGCTGGATTCCAGGCCTTCAATGAAGCGGTAAGAGATGATTTAAAGTTGGAATGGCATAAAGATGCCTCTGAGTTTTCAACCAGCTATAGGGCAACTCAACCAAGAAAGGAAAAACTGAATTTGGGGTGGATCCCTCGACATAAGCTGACCAAGGTTTAAGTGTTTCTCCAGGATGGTAAGAAATGTGTGTCCATGTTAAATCAGCACGAGATGTAACGTGCTACTTCCATCCATTTCAGAGCTGCCACTGCCTTTCTTTGTGATGGCTGTGGCACACCATCTACCATCAGGACAGGTAAGAGAGGAACCATGTATTGCTGCTCTCTTCCAGTCAAGTGGACCAGCCCTTTTGTTACTTTGCTACTTGGTCTTTCTGGCATTGACACACCCTAAAATGGAGGAAATGAAAGATTGCTGCTACTGTGCATGCTGATGTGCTTTTAGGCTTTCATTCAGAAAAAACACTTGGTTTGAGCATCGCAAGTTTGCATCCAGAAACACATTTTCCACTGCTTCAGTTCACCGTGTTATCTGGCCAAAGCGGAATGAAAAGGAAATGGTTCTGATTCTGAAGTGCTTTGCAGAGCTGGACAAGCACACACGATACGTAGGGCAGTGATGAATCATAGTCTGTCTTCTTCATCACTTCACACTGCCGTAACAACATTATTTTGCTGGTTTTCCTTCTAATTTACTGGGTGAGAAACCTCCAGGCGATAGGTGGTATCCCGACCCACTGTCACCTCCAGTTTTGCTTGCCCTTACTTGCTGCTTCTTCATCTTGGTGGTGGGCAGTTTGGCTGAGGAACTTTGTTTATGTGTGATAATAGGACTCCTTTTTTCTTTTTTTTTTTTCTTCTTTTTCTGATCCTTGTCTGACTACAAAGCCTTAGAAGTTTTCTTTAGATATTTTTGATAATTCTTCGAGGCTTTCATGAACTCTGGCTGCTTCCTTGTAGGCTGAGGCCAACTTGTCCATAATTGCTCGTGTAGGTTGAAGGAGTGGACAGATGATGGCAGGTGACTAAATTGGTGCATCCTAACAACTTGCTGTTCACCAGCTACCCTTCAGCTTCTGTGATTTTACACCTTCCCTGTGCATCATTTCAGCCAAGACTTGGGGATTCGATCCCGATGAAATATACCCAATAAAAATCGGAGGTGGCCAAGTGCCCTGAGCCCTCCCAAGTGCACAATTAGCCATGCTGGCACAACGCAGGGAGTAGCTTAGGAGCAGAGATGCACGGCAGAGTAAGAACTATCAGTGCTGGTATTGCTGACAAGGAATAAATCGTCAGGTTGTGAGCTCCAGAAGCCAGGCTGCTCGCTCTGCTGTACATCGAAAGGGGAGGGAAATGCAGTTCTGATATGATCACTGTAAAATTGATTGCTTAACAGAGTTGGTCTTTGCGGCTGGGGCCTGGTGCCAAGGTTCTTCCCACAGAACACCAGAGACCCTTTTGAGGTGTAAGAAAACCCCATCCCCCCTCATATCGAAAATGGGCCGCCTGAATTTATCCTGAGTACAAGGTAAGATGAATCACTTCCCCAAACCCCTTCTGAGCCTTTTCTCTGCCCTGAGTACTCAGAACACAAATAAAAGATTCTGAATTTCACTTATTCCTGTCTCAAGTACCTATTTCTGGTTTGCAGCAGTAGCTCCATACCCCATTCTGATATTGTGGCATGGAAATCCCAAACACCTCTCCTTCCATATGTTTGGGAATCTCCTCTGAAATATCCAGCAATAGTTTCGGACAAAGGAGTTTTGAAATTTGGGATAATTCAGAAAGGTATATCCCAGGATACACTTTCAAGATAACTCTTTAGGATTCCTCAGTACTATAGGGTAGGATAATAAAATGTAAGAATACAGTCCTGAATGTTTTGCTGAAACCCCTTGGCAGTGAATATGGAAAGATTTAATTGAAATGATTTCTGAATCGAGTTAACCTGTGCATAGATAAAGCCTTTCCTCAGCTCTAAGTGGCTTTAAAACACCTATAATTACAGTACAACATCCTCCTGGTTATTTTGTGCTGCTGTAAGTACCTTTATACAGATATTGAAACCACCATAACAGGGTTTATACAGATATAAACCAGCTGTACGTGGGCCAGCCCTTAAGTCAACCACTGCAATTAACCTTACGCCACCATTCTCCGTTTTATTGTTAAGCAGTTGACTAAACGCATTTGGTAAAATATCTTGCAAAGAATGCATTTTATGAGCTCTTTGGGCCAATCTCTTGCCTGGCTTCAAAATCTATTATTATTTTTTAATTATCAGGGTGCATCCCCACTCCTTAGGAGGCTTCGTGATCTAAAGTATGGTACAGGAGGAAGTTGCTTGTCAGATCTCGGCACAGGACAGAAAGGTAATTGTCTTCAGTTCCAATTCCAGCTCTGATGAGGGTTTCTTGATAAGGCTGATGGTGGCTGCCTGTGAAGGAGGGCACCGATACGCTGCCCTGTGCTGATGAAACACCTTGGCCTCGTGTCCAGGTGAAAGCCTACGTGCAGACCCTGCTTCAGGTGAGCTCATGCAATCTGAATGGTTTCGAATCAATTTTTAAATCTATCCAGCAGAGGAAGTAATTCCGAGCGTGCCGTCCCACGACAGGTTAAGCTCATTGAAATCAGCTCTGCTGCAAGCCCAACCTTCCCTGCCAGCCCAGCCTTCCCTGCCAGCCCTGGCCTTGCGTTCTCGCTTCCTCTATTTGTTTATTTATTTTTTTTTTCTGTGGGATTCATTTTCTGCTGCTTTAGTTCCTGGACAAACTTATCAGGGGAACTGATAACTGTTGGTATGAGGGGGAAGGGCAAGACCGTGGCAGCGCTGTCATATGGGTGCAAAGGCAGGGCAGACGTGGTGACCTGTGTTATTTGCCTCCCTTTTGCCCATATTTACCTGCTTCACTAAACATTTTATGCCTGTACGTCTAGACAGTGGGTTCTGAGCAGGCAGCCCGTGAACGTCCGTGCCATCAAATCCCTCCTCTTCCTTGTCACGAGCATGGAGCAGAAAACTCTTCTATTAAGTAAGGTGACAAGTTTCCAGCGAGATGATATCCCTGAATTATAAGGTACACAAATCTCACCTCATGCAGCCCAGGAGCAGAGCAGAGCCCATTTTTCCTTCTCTCTTTTTTTTGGATCCCCAGGCACATGCACTCCCTCGCACGATGGAGCCAGCTCGGCGATGGTACGGTGCGATAGGAATCGCAGGAATTGAGTCAGCCCTGCCTGGTGACCTGCTCCCTGCCGGGCTGCCACGCTGCTGAGATGCCCAGGAACGATTTATTATGGCCAACCATAATAAATAATTACAGCCAACCATAATAAATAATTAAGGCCAACCCCGCTCTCCCTCCTTCACCCCATAAAGCTGCTGGGCAGCCAGCTTTGCACCAAGGCTGCATTACAGCCCCAAAGATTTCTTCTAGGGGTGAAGCTATGCTGAGAACATGCCTCCCTGCCCCCCAATAAATAAATAAATAAATAAGAAATAAAACAGGAAAATAAATAATAATAAAGCACACAAAAAAACCACAACTTTTCACTGCTGGGGGGGAGGGAATGAATGGGGGATGAATAGGGGGAGGGAATGGGGGGGATCCTGCCTCTCCCCCAGCCCCAGCAGCCCACCTTGGAGGTAAGGGGGTGGTAAATATATAAAAATAATATAAAAACAAACAAACAAACAAAAAAACTTTTCACCTGGGTTTTCTGGGGGTGGGGAGAATGAATGGGGGGAGGAAGGAATGGGGGTGAGGGGATGAATGGGGAGGGGAAATGGGGGGACCTTGCCTCTCTCCCAGCTCCGGCAGCCAATCTTGGAGGTAGGGGGGTGGTAAATATATAAAAATAATACAAAAAGCAACTTTTTATCCTGGGTTGTTGTTGGGGGGGCGGGGAGGAGGAATGAATGGGGAGGAGGAATGAATGGGGTGTGTGTGAATAAGGGGACCCCGCCTCTCCCCCAGCCCCTCCAGCCCACCTTGGTTGTAGGGGGAGGGTGTTAGGGAGATTTTAGGGGGGTGTTAATGGGGCGGGGACCCTCTCCCGGAGCCAGAGGCAGGGACAAAGGCGGGGAGGGCGAAGGGAGGCGGCGCTGGGGCGGCCGGAGGGCGGCGTGGGGAGCGCAGCGGAGCGGGGCCGGGCGGCGGCACCTTGCAGCGGGCAGGAGGTGAGTCCTCTCCTCCCTTTCCCACCCGGGAAGGGTCGAGAGAAGGGCTTTTTATTTGTTTCTTCCTCTTCTTCCCTTGTTTTTTCTTTTTTTCTTATTTTTTTTTTTTATTAGGAAAGGGGCGCCCCCCCCCTTTCCCCACAGCCCGGCTCCCTCCTGCCTCCCCGGCTCGGTTGTTTAACAAAGGGATTTGGCTCCAGCCCCGGGTTGTGCAGGGTTTTTATTTATTTATTTATTTTATTTATTTATTTTGGGGTGTTTGGGGCAGAGGATTGGGGAGAGGGAGCTCGGGGTTCAGCCCTGGGGTTTGCCCAAAGAGGCGAGGAGCTGAACCCATGGGGGGACACAGCCCCTTTGGGGTGTTTTTGGGGTGGCTGGTGCACAGGGATGGGGAGGTGGGAGCGTGTCTGGCCTCATCCCCCCACCCCACTCCACGTGCGTGTCCGAGGTCGTGGCTTTTTGCCATGAAAGACCTTAAAAGCCAAGCTGGGCTTGGGATCGGGGTGTAAATCCCACTGGACGGGACCTTAATGAGGTCTCCAGCACCCCGCTCGGGGCTCCTGTCCGTTAGCGGGACAGGAGGGACCCTGCGGGATGGGTGCCACCTCTGGGTGCTCTCAGAGAGCCCCAAGGACGAGCTCCTGGGGCTGCAACTCTCCTCCCTTCCCCATGCACAGAAAAGCCCCAAATCCCCAGCTCTCCGCCTGCAAAACCCCCGTTCTCTCTGCTTTTCTTGGTGGGGTTGAGTGACCCCAAAAAACGGGGAGAGCTGCCTCCATCCCTCTGCGTGCCGTGGTGCGTTGGCCCCTGCTGAGCATTTCTGCCTCATTTCTTCACCCCTCACCTCCAGTTCTTCTTCTGCAGGAGCAAGATTCACTAATAAAAAGACATCAGGACCTCTCCCCGTGCTGGGGGCTTGAAGTCTGCACTTTATGGGGTTATTAGGTACGCCGCGTGTCTGTCCCTATTACACATTATATCAAGAGCAAGTGGAAAAGATGCGCAGCCAAGCTTTTTAAAGCGAAAGCAAGGCATGGCAGCAGGGTGAAACGGCCGTGCCGGGCACGGGTGGAAGGGTGTTTGTTCGCTTTGCTCGCAGTTTCACTCTTTGCACAGTGACTCACGGCCGCCTCTCGCCAAATTGCCTCCTCCGGCCCCATTCCTGGAGTTTCCTGGTGCTGGACTGCCCCGACATCCTTTAACGGGGGGTCTCGCTCGCGGTTTTTTAGGATAAAGCTGGCAAAAACTCCTCCTGGTGGAACAATTCGAGCGGGTGTCCGCTTGGAAATGAATTTTTCCCTCTGCGTTTTCTGTGGATTAGTCAGAGAGGGCGAGCTTGTCTCTCCAGGGAGAACAGGCAGCACGGAGGGAACTTAAATGTGGCCGAACGCTGAATTTGTTAAGCTGGGGATTGCCCCTGTCTCTTGTTCTCCAGCTGTGTTACACGGGGCAGATAAGTTTAGGGTGAGAAACTCTTAAGCCAGGTGGGTATTCAGCCTTCCTGAGCCCTGTGGGGAGAGGCTGTGTCAAAGGAGGTGATATAACTACTGTTTGTGGACTGGAAAGGGAAAACCAAGAGTAAAATTGAAGAGGAAAATGCTCTTTTGTAGCATGACAATGAGAAATCTTTGAGTACTGTGTGTGCTGGATGTTGCTCCGAAAAAATGGGGAGGAATCGTGAAGCTTTCGGCTCACAATCTTCATCACGGGGGTATTAGGAGAAACGTGGAACAACCCATGTGTAACTTCCACGAGTGAAAATACATTTCTTGTTGATTGTGGTTTTGACTGCCTTGTTTGCCGTAGACTGAAAATGCTAACTTTTCTTTTTTTTTGCCTAAAAGTTTAAAAAAAACTCTTTGATTTCTTCTGATTCTCATGGATCCTCTTCCAGGTCTGTGCAGAGATTTCTCAGCTTTGACTACAAAAGCATGAATTTCACCCAGTTTGCTAACTAGATTATTTTCTTTAAACTTTGTATATGAGTGATCTTTGGCGTGGCTTCTTTCTCTCTTTTCTGCACCTTGTCTCACTTCCTAGGTGTGGGAACTCTCGTAATTTCAGAACCGCAGCTGTTACGGCCCAGTTTCTTTATATTTTAAGGGTGTGCAGAACCACCTGGGGTTGAAGCAGGCTGTTCTCAGCAGCAAAATGCTGGATCCCGAGCTCCACCCTTCAAGTGAGCGGGGTTTGCAGTTCATCCTGTCAACCACAGCTGATAAGAGAAGCAAGTGCACTTTGCAAAGAGCCTGCAAAACAACCCGTCCTGGTGAGGAGGCGCAAGGAACGGGCCGAGGCTGAGCACCTATAAAGAAAACACGTAGTTCTTTAAACCTTAGTTAGTATTTAGCCCTTTGACACATAGAAGGATATCTCTCGTTGGCTTTTTAACCTCTGTGGGAAGGCGAAAGAATGTTGTGTGCCAGATTTGCGCTGTCTGAGAGCCCTTCTTGTGTGCTGGGCGAGGAGCTGGGCTCGCATATTTGGCCTGTGAAGGAATCGGGGAGAATGTAGATAATGTGCTGCTTGTGTTGGCACTTGCTTGTATGGAGAAAATCATTTGGGCTGCTTTTCCTATGCCCTTTTGTATTCCTGAGCTTGGCTGCGGCTGCGTGTGGCACGTGTAGATGTGGGCACTGGGGCTGCAAGGGGCAGCGCTGGCGACAGGGCCTCCTGGCTTTGTGCAAGGGGAGGATGCTTTATTTTTGTCCTCTCCTTCCCTGGGCACATCTTCGGAGCCGTAGATGCAGCCTGGGTCCTGCCATGCTGTGATTTTCTATTCTGTGCTGTTCTCCGGCTCCTTTTCGGCTGAATGTCACCGTTTGGGGACCCTTCGTGGGAGTCCCTTGATGGCAGTATCGCTGCTCCGAGCTCTCTGTATCATCCGCAGAAAGGAAAAAGGCCCTTTTAGGACACGCTATGTCTCATCCTCCAGTAGGCGTCTTAAAATAGGTCAGAGAGTTGCACTCTAAAAAATGCTGATGGCTCGTTGTACTCGTTGCCTGCTGCAGTGTGTGAGGCAGGTAGCTTGGGGGATTTTCTCCTACCCATCTCAATTTGGGGATGCACCAAACCCTCTGGTGAAAGCACTGGATTCTCACAGCCTCCCTGAGCCCCCTTCCTTTTAGCAATTGTTTGCTTCGGCTGGGCAAGGGGAAACCAAAAAAAAGCCATCCGATTAAGTGTGTTTCCAGGGGAATTTGATGAAACAGTGGAAGTATGGAGGTCTGGTTTCCGTACCAATATACTTCTGGTAAAGTGTCTGGGCTGTGGAAGAGCTGTTTAAACTGGCAGTCCTTGTGTTCTGGCTTCCTGTCATATAACCAGTGATGGCCATTCTCTATCTCTTTCATCTCGTCTTAGACACAGGTTAAACAATAACTGTACTTCCATGCTTTCGTTCCATCTTGCCATCCGTGCTCTTTGGACCTGCTATAAAGCCAGTTGATTTCACCCTTACCACCAGTATTACCACCTTAAAGTCACTCTTCTTCCTACATCTAGTCTGGCAGCACTGAAGTCACGAAGTTGGAAATGGCGTGTTCATTTAGCATCTCAGGTGATGGAAAAAAAAAAAGAGAAAAAAATTGCTGGTGGGATAGAATTGAAGTCCTATTTGGGGAAAAAAAGACCAATTCAGAAGATTGCCGAAGCAGTACACAGGTGTACTTTCTGAAAAGGAAATAATTCTTCCTACAATAGTCCTTTGTGATCCTGATTAAAGTATAAGAGGCATGGCATGTGATAAATGGTGCCTACCTTGAATTATATGACATAGAGCTGCAAACATCTCCTTGATCTTGGCCTTTGGCTATGGACTGCGAGCAAGTCAAGTGGCAAATCCATGTTGTGTACAAGCGTTTTGTGTTTTGTTCTCTTCTTTTTCCATGAAATTAGTTCATACATGTAACCTAAATGGATAATGGGGGAGGAAAATAATTCCTATTCATATTGTGTGCATTTTGGGGTCAAGGAGAGTCGCCTGGGTTTACCCTAAAGCGTTGCCTCCTGCTCGCATGAGCTTGATGTATGTACTGTCCACAGTTCCCAGGTGATGTAAAGTCTTTACTCCTTTTGAAGGAGTAACAGCACTACCTTGGAGTTACTTTCTGCGAGTAGGGCCTTGAGCTGTCAGTTCTCGTAATGACTGTAAGTTTCACAAAAGTATTTTATATGGTGGCTCTTTTGATGGAGCACGTTTCTTAGGGCGTGCATCCTATTCATGGAACAGGAGCTGGAGTGAGAAATATCTTCCCCTTGAACTGGAGTCTTGCTGCAAATGTTCTTTCTCCTCGTTTACCCACAGAAAGCTTTGTATAACATGAAATACATTATTGTTTTTTTAGCATAAAGAATTTCCAATATATTTTTCTGCACTGGCACATTACATTCTCTGCTGATCTTAAGATATGAAGTCTCTTGGCCACTTGACTCAAGCTGCTTGGAAAAATGATACTTTTTGTAAAAATGGGGTTTATTTTCCCAGCTATCTGTAAGTGAACGTTCTGCAGTTTCATCAGCAAGTTTAATTTCAAGGCTTTATGCCAGGATGAATCTATCGTTTACCTTTAGTAGGTATTTCAAGAATGTCTTACTTCAGTCTTCCTTTGGAGAAGCTACGTCAGAGCCAAGTGTAGACTTCGTGCGTGCCCGTAATTCAGATTTGTTTGGGATGAAGGATAAACTGGTTTTCTCCACCAGCAAGCAGGGACGAGTAGATCCTTTTGTCCCAGTAAATCCAGTCTGTGCTACCGAAGCTACTGGGTTTGTTTCAGCTCAAGGCCCTGTTCCTTTGTCGCATGTGTTTGGGGCCTTTGCTGAGCTCTGTAACTCTCTCTGTTGAGTTAGAAGGGAAAAAAAATGAAGCCAGGCTTGTAATGTATCCCTTGCTTATTCTAGTTCATTAAACTGCTCACCTGAGTCTGAACTCAGACATTCCTTCGCAATAAAAGGTGAATTGAACAGCTGCAAAGACCAGGGAGTACATAGCACAAAAAGGAATGAGCAGCCAATGGGCACATAAGAATTTGAAATGCAATATTTATTAGTTCATTAAAATTAATAAGACACTCAATTATAAAACATCCATTACATTTTGCAGTTCTTCTGGAAATAGAACAATTTCCATGTCCTTATCCTTTCAGGAACACCTCACTCAAGGCAAATTTTAGCATCGTTTCCTTTGCTAACCACAGAATGTGTTAACTCTTGTTGTAGCCCGGGTTTGCCTGCATTTTATTTAGTAAAATGTTTATTTTTTTTTTAGTAGACCATTGTTTTAAATAAACTGGAAGACTTAGTCATGGTATGTACTGGCTAAAAGTTGTTTTAATTGGGAGTGAGTAATAAAGTGTATCACTGAAATAATGACTCTATAGTTAAGGTCAAAAGGCAGATATTCAATTTCGTTTTAGAAAATCAGACAAATCTATTTAAAAACAAAGCATATCGAGGGAAACTTAAGCTCAGGAACTCAAGAAACAAGTTTGGGAAAGGGAATGTTAGCTCATAAAAAGGAAGCGTGACATTTTTCTTTCTTATTCAGAAATATATATCTGTTATAACGCAGAAATGTAGTTTTCAGGCTACGGATTTGTTGCTCTTGTGGAAGTTTAAATGACTTTAGGCTTAATTTCCAATGTCAATCTCTGGTTTTGTTTTTACTCGGTATCGTGCTTTGTTCAAATAATCTCTCTAATAAAGGATTTCCCGGAGATGGGTTGAAGCACTTGGCTCTTGGCACTTTTTGCTGAAATGAGGAATTGCGGTAGGAACACTGGGTTTCCGTGCAGGAGTGGGGTGGAGGAAGATGAAGACATGAAATGAAGACCCTGGAGTGATTATTTAGTACATTTTCTCTGAAGGCTGTACCGAACGGCACTTTTAATGGATGTGGTCACTGCTAATTTTTTTTTCCCACAAATGTTTGATTCGATTGTCTTGCTGGACTGCCCGTGGGAGCTAACTTTCCTGTTGAAACCACAAAATGCTAACCACAACTTAGAGCTCACATCCCTGTTTGGCCTTGCTGTTGTGTTGTCTTCGGTCAACACAATTGGGAATAAGATGCGAGTTCAATTTCAGCCTTGCTTCCGTGGCATTGCACCAGATGATAACGGGAAGGCTTTGGGAGCTGAGCTAAAAGGGGGCAGCCTGGAAATGGCTGGTGATCATGCTCCATAACCCTTTTTTTTAATAACCATTTGCTTTTCTGATAATCAAAGTGCCGAGGTTCTTTGGTAAAAATGCATGCATGTTGTGGGGGTGTGGTAAGGTGTTTGGTCGTCCTGTTCAGCTCCAAGCTTCTGGGGATGAGAAAGCTATGCAAAAATCTGTGTCACACAAAGGAGACTTCTCCCACTCCTATCCGGAGAGAAAAATGTCAGAAATCGAGCCAAATGTGCCTCGAAGACTTAAATAATGAGATTGAAGCAAGGCTGAGCCTCCAGTTCCTAATTTTGGGTGGGAAAGTGAGGGCGTCTAGAGCATCTTAACACCAGCTTAGTATAAATGAGTCCTGCACAATCACCAAAATCTTCCCTGGGTAGCCTTACAGAAGGCCAGAGAAGTTGTGAAGGGATGAAGGAGGGGTTGAACTGCAGCACCAGTGATAGCAGTTGTATCACAGTGACATTGATCTCATAAAAAAACATCTTTTCTAATTTCTGGCTCATCGAATTTCTCATCGTTGCATCAGCCGACATGCCTTGGTATTAAGGTGACAGGTAAAAATTGCAGTCTCCTACCTTACAAATTCTTCTCCTATGCAATTTTTGACTCTCTCGATAGCAGAGATAATAATTAAAAAGGCTGAACGAAACTCACAAGAAGCAGCAGAAGTCTCCTCCACTATTAAACCAGTGCCAAAAGGAATGAAAGGATGGGAACAGAACTACTTTTCCTGTCTGGCTTTAATCCCTAGCTCCCTTGCTCATGTTCATGCTGTCTAAACAAGATTTTGGAGACATTCAGATGAGCAAAATTGATGCTGTATCTTGATGAAGCTGTAGCCTGGCAGTGTTGGGCTGCTGTCTCTCCTTTCATATCTGGGAGCACTGGCAATCCTATTAAATGTAACTCGCTGTGTACGTGGGAACTAACTTTTGCATTCTTTCTGTATGTTTGATTTTTTTTTTTTTCCACCCTCTGTTTCTATTCCTTAACGGTATCTCTTAAAGCCTGTCTTTTCTTTTTTTTTTTTCCCTTCTCCCTTCCTACAGTAACCTTGTTCGTCTCCTGTCGATCTTTGCTTTCCCTCGCCATCGTTGAGACTGATGAGAGATGGAGCCCTAAAACATCTGCGGTCCTGAAGATGCTGATCACACGCAGATGAGCAGTAGGGAGGTAGTGTGCTTTGTCTTCCACCCCAATAAGAAGCAGCTGCTTGCAGGGCTTGGGAGGGGGATAAAGGTTGGACAGGGGGACGAAACCTTAAGCTCATTGAGTTCCTCTATCACAAAGGCAATTTTGCTGATGGGACACTTGGAAATCTCTAAATGAGGGGATTTCATTTGGAAGGGCTGAGGGAATGGCTTTTTCTTCAAGAAGAAAAAAGCAAAAAAAAAAAGGCTGAGATTCCTCCAAGGCTTTTCTGGAAGCCAGCAAGAAGAAGACAAGCGTTATATTCTGTGTAGGCTGCCTTTAAAGGGAGGCAGACGGTCATAGGCAGCATTTGAATTCTAGGTTCAATAAAGGCACTTCCTCCAGTTAGACAAAGCAAAACAGTGTCAATTTTTAGCATTAAGCAGTGTCTAAATTCTTCGGTGACTCACTGCACTGTCATAGTAGGACTTCGGGCTTTCACATGGAAGTGGTACTTGCTGAAACAGCATCCTGCCAGCTCGCGGTAACAGCCTCCCCTCCCAAAACTTGTTTCTGATTTACTCATCACGAAGACGGGTTTTGGAGGGTCAGGGTAGCAGAAATAAAAAAAAAAAAAAAAAAAAAAAAATTAAAAAAAGGCAAGTATAGGTTTAAAGATCAGACATCTCATTAGCTCTTTTTGTTGACTTTCAAGTGCCAGCTTTTTCATTCGGTCTCTGTGTCCCTGAAATGTGTCCATGAGTTGCAAAAGACAAACATTCAGAAATGATGAGCTGGCCGTATTTGTAAGAGTTCAGTCATTTTCTTGGTCCAACCAAAAATGCCTTTTTTTTGTGTACTATGACCACTTTTAAAGTTATTGTCTGTTTAAAAAACGCTAATGCTGAAATGATCTCAGCCTGAGTTTGCTTCATCTCTTGCAGTTCATAGCATTGTCAGGATCATGGTTTCTTTTTTCCTTAAATAAAAACATCCGATTTATTTTAGATGCCCCTTGCTTTTTTAGCAACCGGTCCTTTTGTCATACTAGGTACATCCTGCAAGAGCCCTGCCTGCCATCTGATCCAATACTTATTCATCCTGGGACTTGGTCCAAAAGCCACCAACAGTGCTTGTGAGAGCTGGTTTTTGGTGTTATTTTTTTTTTTTTTTTGTCACTCCAGAAAAATGTGGTCACATGCTGACATGTGGCATAAATCACTATGTGGTTCGGGAGATAGTGGTGACAGAGATTAAAACAATTTTATCCAAGAGGCAATTTTTGTGTGCTCTTAACATCCTACTTACTTCTGTCATCGAGCTTCACGTTTAATATAACAGTGCATGTCTTGAGTATCTGCTGATGTTCGGTTGTTCTCTGAATCCCTCCCTGTTATTTTGGCTCAGTATCCAGGAGCAGTGACTTCAGCAAGGTGATCTCATCCTACTGGCAGTGTAGCTGTGTTTGCTTTTGAAGACTTGAGATCATAAAATCCGTTCCACCTGTACCTCATTAAGGCACAGGTAAATCCCTTGACATGTGTGATGTCTGATCTGTCATCCTCCTCTCCTGTAAATTCATGCACTTCGCTGGTGGGGCTCTTATTAATGTTTTTCTTTTCACTGGGATATCAACGGGATGAGCAGTAGAAGGCTTCTGCAGCTTAACTTGTGTGAGCTTCAGCATAAAAACTGTTTGGCCTCTCTGTAAGAGCTGTGATCCTAAATTTTCTAATGAACTAACCCTACAAATTCAGAAGGAAAGGATCTGTGGTTGACTTTGCATTCCTCTTGATTAACAGATTAGAAACTTGTGTTTGCCTTTTTTTTCTTTTTTTCCAGAAACCAACCCTCCCCTCCGCCCCATCTCATCACAAAACTATAAAGTGAGGATGTGGCTGTTGGCAGCTGTTTTCCTTTTGATGTGGTCAACTAAAAATGAATATTAGGAGCATAACTCTGAATCTGCGTTGTCTTGGAGACTGAGGGTGTGAGGAAAGGACAGGACAGTTCCCTCTCCACCTGCTGGGAGCGTGCTTGAGCTTTTTTGGGGGGCTGTGATCGGGGGGTGAAGGTGCTCATAGCTGAGCACATTTAGGCATGCTAATGTGGAAGCACAATGCTTGTAATCCCTGCCATTTGGGTTGAAAGGGACCCAAAGATCATCTCTTTGGGTCAAGATCATCTACTTCCATTCCCTGCCATGGGCAGGGACACCTTTCTCTAGACCAGATTGCTGAAAAAGTGAAGTGAAAGTGAAGCAAAGACTTCCAGGCTTTAGGGAATGCTTTCCAAATGCACATCTTGGTGTAGCAGAGTGTTTTTGGGGTTTCCCATCATTTGCCGGCGTAGTATCTTGTGACCATTATATGCTTTCTAGTAATCAGATGATTCAGAAATGAAAGGATGCTTACTACAACAGGTCATAAACTTTCATTTGGGACCAAACATCTTGTTGGTGTCCTGCTGAAACATTAATTTTCATCCAAGACAAAATTAAGGTGCTAATACTGCTGCCAGTTTAACTGATGTTATTAAATAATCCTGATGGTGGCCTGTGCTCCTTCCACCTTGCAGTCCTTCGGTTCATAACTGAAGTGGTGTAGTGCAGGAGTCATCTCTTGTACAAATGATCTTGCCTTGTTCATCGAGGTGCTGACATCCTCTGTCGCCTTCTACCTAAAAGCTGTCCATAAAGGCTCCCAGGGAGAATAAACCAACTGTGATGGAGAGGTGAAGTGCTTTCTTCTGTCGTACAGGTGTAAAGGGCAACACAGAAGCAGCAGGCCCAAGGGTGAACAGGAAAACACAAATCTGAATAGCCTGAAATACATGCAGAGACTGTGCCATAGCCAGGATGAAAGCAAGGTGAAAAAAAATCAGGAACTGTGCAGCAGGTATTTGGTGAGATCTGCTGAACATGAAGGAACTACTACAACAACAAAAAAATCTGGTAATTTTTTTTTGGTAATCTGGGGACATAACTCTGGTTTCATGAAACCTGTGGGTTTCATTGGGAACATTCAGGGACGGTCTTAGCAGCACTTTGAGTGCCTAACCTTGAGAACAAAAGTGGAGTGTTTCGTGTGATTACATACTAAAAGATTTGGGTAGGCATCTAGTGGGAATCCAGAAAGCGCGTGGGTGCTCCATTCCCTTGGACGCTGCTGGGATTTGGCACATAAGCCGGTGAAGTATTTTTAAAAACTCTTAAATATCTTTCTGAAAATTGGGTCTGATGTTGTTAATCGGTATGAGGGGTGAGGAGGTTTTTCTTTTTTCGTGAAGCAATTGCCGTCTTTGATCCTTGTTAACTTTTAGTAGGATAAAATTAAGGAAAAGCAACAGGAATGACTGTGGGGCTAGCGAGATTGACTCAAAAGGAAGATAAAAACCTATATACATGTAGTGAGGGGGGCAGGACTGTTTATGGGCTTCTGAAAGGTACATGTGGCAAGGAATTGGAGGGTGAGGAAGAAGGAAACTCTTTTGGTCTCTGCTCTGTGCAGGCAGCTAGCTCCACATGGCTTCATCCGAAAGGACTTCACTGACTTTGTGTCCGTGCTTGGGGTGTTTCAGGGATGTGCTAGTGAGAAACACAACTGCTTTAGTACTTCAGGCAGGGTAAAACATGTAAAGCTGCAGTTGTTGGCACCCCTGACTGCATGACATCTGCCAGTGTCCTCACAGCAGTTTGCACAAAAGTTGCTTTCCGTGACAGCCAACCTCAACGACAAGGAGGACCTCAGCCAGGAGCCACCCCTGCCTTAGTCCTCAATTTCTCCTGTCCCAAACTTGCACTGGCAGTGCTTGGATCTGCACCCCTTGCTCTTTATATCCATTAGGATATGGAAGTTGTATCATCCATTGGGGTATAATCCGCGCCGTTTCTAGCTGGTAGGTCAGAAACATAAAAGTAAAATAAGACCAAATAGATAAATGAGTTGTTGATAAGTCACCAAGGCCGAGTGGTACTCAACCAAGTGTCCTGAGGCACTTGAATGTGAAGCTGCAGGGCTGCTGCCCGAGCTGTATCGTTTATCACTGCAGACCGCCACTGTGCCAGAGAACCGGGGTGGTTGCCAGCGTAATTCCCATCTATAAAAAGGCCTCTGGAGGGGATCCTGGGAACCACACACTGAAGGGTCATACTACCAGTTTTTAGGAAGGGAAAAGTCAGAAACAAGGAACCCGGGGATGAATGTTTGCTGCTGGGAAAGAGGCAGTGTGGCTTCCGAAAACAGAAATCCTCCTGCGCCACCCCTGTGAGGTTCTGTGGAAAGAAAGGGGTTGAAGTGGATGCAGTGTGTTTGGATTTGCAGAAGACTTTTGCCAAGATATGAAGCTGCTACAAGGTTTGAGGAAAGGTTGTGTTAGAGTTTGAAAGCCACACGAATAATCGGAGGTTAAATACCGGGTATAACGTCGCTTTTCAGGGTGGAAAGGGAAATGTCACCATGCAGCAGCAACCAAAAAAATGACTGTGTTCATCAGAGACGGGATGAATGGTGTAATTTTGCCATGGTGTAAGCGCTTGGTGCACCCACATCTCACGTCTGGTGTGCAGTTCTGGTCTGTACGTCTGCAGAAGGGTACAACGGAGTAACAGAAAGGCAGCTGAAAGGGTCAAAGAGACGGGCTGCCTTCCAAGGAGAGGCAAAAAAAAAGAGCTGGAATTCAGCTGTCGGTGAGGAGGAGGAGGAGGAACCCGGGTGAGGTTTAAAGGGTAAAGTCAGCACATCGAGCTGAGTGTGAAACTTGTCCATCAGATCCCATGTGGTTACAACCAGGGGGAATTTGGCTAAAACAAGGAGAGCGTTGATTTTAAAACAGATGGAAGAGCGTACTAGTTTTTGGAAGAAGAATTAGTGCTACACGGCCTTGCAATAGGTGGAATTTGGGGGCAGGCTTTGCAGCTCTTACCTGTGCAAGGCAAATCCCACCTGCATTGCCTTTGCAAGAGTCTTTGTGACCTTCCTTTCCCCAGAGCTGTCTTCTGCAGCTTTTTGGAGGAAGCGATTATCCAGGTGGCTGGCAAGCATTCGACACTCCCTTGTGTGTGCGCTGAGTTTTTTTTTTAATTATAAGCGACTCAACCCTCATAGAAGTGTTTGTATTTTATTTTTTTTTTAATGCTGCCTTCAGCAGGGTGTGCATGTGAACTCTATTTTAATTAAGGGCGAGGAATCTGCTTTACATAACTCTATCCCAGATTCTCATGAGAGAGTGAAAACAGCCCCGAGGGACTGATGAAGAGGCCAGCAGAATCGGTTGCCTCACAGATGGGAGGCCTGATTCTCAGCTCTCAGGTCCTCTCTAGCTGTGGGACTCACCCCGGGCTGGCTGACAGCCAGCGAGGTTGAACTGCAGCTTGATTTATTTATTTATTTGTATTTTTTTTGGGGTGCTGATTTGTGGTTCTGGGTAGCTTCGGGTGTGGTGGGGTGTGTAGCTCTGCTGGACGTTGTCGTCCTGGTAGTGGGGATGGCCAAATGGGATATGAATCGACCTTTAAGTCCTTTCAGCCATGGTGTGATGCCAGCTCAAAGAACTTCTGCCACCATGCTCAGTGTATTACATTACAACTCTCAGTTTGTCCATCTCCTACAGCTCCTGGGGTGAGAGCAGCCACTGCAGCTAAACCCACGTGTGTTCACGGGTCACAGTCCTGCCTTTGGGACAGATGCTTCCCTCTGTGCTGGTCACTGTGACTCGAGGCAGAGGCGCCCGTTGTGATAAAGCATCGTCTGCATCAGCCAGTTGGGTTGCTTTGGATTTAGTGGGATTGGGTCAGGGTGGTTCTCTGAATCTCTGAAAATGGAAAATAAATCATACTGGAAGTCACAAATGAACCTTTTAGAAGTGGTTGTGTACCTCATGCTTTTTAAAAAAATGCTATAACCAAATTTTGATTTCAGTTGTAAAGCCTGAAAGGGACAGGGAACAGATGGGTGAAATGTTTCTGTGCCATTAAGGAGGGAAAACCCAGGGTGTTCACTTGGTCTTTTATTTGTTTTCTCCCTTAAGAAGAAAGAAGTGATAAGAGTGGCGAAACTCGATTGTTGCAGTACTGCAAGCAGGGCATGTAAATTAAAGAGGATCTCTTTCACTCTGCACAAAGGGAAATATGAAAAAACAAACCGCAAGCTCTGTAAAGATGCTAATGAGTCTTATGAGTCAAACTTGGCATGTCATTAACATCGACTTTTGTTTGTGGAGGCTGAAGCGAGCATCCCTTTTGGAAAGGTAAACTGGGAGGCAGCTTGCCAACGTTGTTATCAACATTTCAGTGGGATGTTGAAGAAGTTAAGCCACTGACGGACAGCAAGGTTGTGACCTTGTGGTGTCCTGCTGAACCTGGTGGCGGCTGGCAATTATTTTTTCTGGAAGCAAAAACCCTGGAGAGTTTTGCCATGTCTTTTCATTACACCTAGTGATATAAAGGGCAGATAACTTTTATTTTTGCTGTGAAAATCCAAACTGAAATACTGATGCCACTGAGATCTCTAAAGGATTTCTATTGCTTTTATTATACCTCTGTTTTCTGCCAAGGAGGCATCTGTAGACAGTGCCTAGAACTTTGGACTCCTCTTGTCCAAAATACTCATCTTATGTGGATCAGTGGAGGGTTTTGGTGTTTAGCCTGAAGTTTTACTGAAGTGCTTGTTGAAGTGTTTAGGGCTTAAAACCAGTGGAAAGTAACTGGAGATGCTGGGGCCTTGTAGTTGCACTCAACTGATGGGTGTCTTCCATCAGCCTCCTGTGAAAGGAGGAAACAATGTGGAGGAACAAAATGAAATTATGAGATATTTCTTGTTAGAAAGAGCGGTCAGGCATTGGGATGGGTTGCCCAGGGAGGTGGGGGAGTCCCTGTCCCTGGGGGTGCTCAAGGAGAGGTTGGACGTGGTGCTTGGGGACAGGGCTTGGTGGTGACATTGGTGGTAGGGGGTGGTTGGACCAGGTGATCTTGGAGGGCTTTTCTAACCCTAATGATTCTGTAATTCTATGATTTTATGAGCAGATCAGCAAGCAGGTGGGGTGAAGACAAGCCAGTTAGAATAGCAGAGAAATATGAACGAGTGGACAGAAAGGAATCCGATGGTGGCATCACACCTTGGACGTGCTTTGTGGGGTAGGGTAGGCCTCACCATGTGCTTCACGTGGAGGGTACCAGAGATGCAGCCTGGTGTCAGGCCCAAATCTCTGCTTGTATGAGATAGGGAACAGGAGCAAGTGTGGTAAGGATTTAACAGTTTGAAGGAGAACATTCCTGTGAGCTTCATTCAGGAGGAAAGGGGAAAGCTAGCGTGATGTGATGCAGCGCGCCGTGACTCAGATGTGTTGGGGGCAGAGCACAGGTGGCAGGCGCTGCCTTTCTCCCTGATCAGGGGGATTGCACAGGAGCTGGGTGCTGACAGCAGGGAGCTGCTGGCTCCTTCTCCGCTCTCGGAGCTGTTTCCATTCTAGGTGCAGGACCAGAGCGAGTAGCTTCTGCCTGGCAGCCTGCCCCGCCGCGCAGCTCCTCGCCTCGCTCTGCAGGCGCTTTCAAAATTAGCAGAGGCACAGAGGGTGGAAATGCGAACCCCAGAACCAGAGCAGGGCAGGAATCGGGAAACTTGGCCTGTGTTCCTCCTCTGCTGTAAGCTTGGGGGGCTTTTCTCGACTCGCTTTCTTGGTTTATACGTGGGTAGCGGAGCTGTTGTTCGCTTTCAGGTGTTCTGCGTTGCCCTGCAGCTGTTTTTTTCCCTTGGAGGAACACAGAAGTCATTCCTTCACCCACGGTGATAACATTTTGTCATTGAGTCGTGTTTTACAGAGGTATCATTTTCTGTCTGTTGCTTAAAATTTAGGAAAGGATCGTGAAATTGCACTGTGCTTTTCTCTAGGCAGCAAGACTAGGCTTAAAAGAAAAAAAAAAAAAAAGAAAAAAAGAGAAATATCCTTTTCTACAGATCCCCCTTACTCATTCTGTGTTACAAAACTGTTTCAGGGTATTTCTTTATTCAGAAAATAGCAGAGTTCTCTGTGAAAGCAGCACAGGACAGAAGATGCTTTTATATGCAAGCCCTAAGTGAAGAAAGAAGGACGTCCTGAGGAATAATATGAAGTCTGATGCTTTCTGGCCTGCTGCATGGCTGAGAAGTGATGGGTAAAGCGGGATTTTGCTTGCACAGATCTCCTAATCCTCAGCACTTCGACTTTTGCTTTGTTTTCTTTGGCTTCAGAGGCAGCTGGTGTCTGGAGCCGAGGCAGGCTGGTGCTCTGCTTAATGTCCCCGAAAGACCTGCAAACTTAGCCAAGCTTTTGGGCTCCGGAGAGATGAGCCATGCAGCGTGAATTGCAACTGGATGCCTCGAGTTCGGGGAGCCCGCAGCGGCTGCGACCTTTTGAAATCTTGTTCAAACTGTTTTTGTTGCACTCAGACAGGAATGCTGTGCTCTTTGTTCCTGCTCCTAAAAGGCGAGCCTCTCCGTGCAGGCTGCGTGCAGCTTTTATGGCTTGATATATATGGGTCAGGGGAGGAAGCGGGCTTTAGGCTGTTAGCTGTTTCCGAGCTGCTTGAAAAATCCTTCTGAACGCGTGGAGGAAGTTGTAAGATCCCAGCTGAATTTGGGAAATAACTTCGGTCTTGATGAGGAACAGAAATCCCCCAGACTTGAACCGCTTCCAACTTCTGGGCAGCCAAGCGAGCAGGAGGCTGACTATGGGACAGACCTATTTGGTGCTGGGCTCCCTGCTTAATTCTCGGCTTTCCTGAGCTCTGGGAGGAAACATCCAACCTCTCAGTTACTATTACTGAAATGCCGTTGTTTATCCAACGGGATAAAATTGCATTCAGGAGTTACAAATAAGGGGAAGATTTGCACTGCCTCGTGAAATCATTTTAAGTACTCTTACGTGGTTTGAGTCCCCACCTGGTTGTCCTGGTTGATTCTAGCTGATTTTTTGGGGGCAAGCAGAGTGGGAAAGGTCATTCTTATTGTTGGTGAAGTTACACTAGAAAGAACCTTACACCTAAAAAGCCCCTCATGCTTGAAACTGGATTTGTCAGAGCAGCCAAAATTTTGGTTTTCTTCTCCATCGGCATTGCTGGAGCAGAAGGACACTGTGTGTAAGTGTAACTAGAAATTTTAGGAGAAGGCCTTGAAAACAGTCTGTTTGTCAGCAATCCCTTCATCCCTGCTCTTCCTCCCCCCTTTGCATGCTGGCATCAGCGCTCAGGCACCAAACTTGCATGACAAGGCTGCTGGGGATTCAGTTTTGGATGTAAAGCCTGCGGGGAAACTGGCTTTAAAGCCAGCAGGTTGCTGTTTGGCTGGCTGCGTCCATAGGTATGCAAAGGTTCTCCTGCTGCAAAGGGCTGCTCCTGGGGTGATTTTGTCATGCACATACGGGGTTTGGAGCCTGAGCCCTGTGTGATGCCTGCTTGAGGATGGCAGCCCCTAACGAAGGCTGACTGTGCCATTTCAGACCTCCTCGACTCACGCTATTTGCTTTGGAAATTGAAGTTTCAATCGCGTCTGATAGCCGAGCTGACTGTTACGTTATACATTTAGCAGGCTTATTTTTATAGCTCTTTCCTTAATTACTTATGTAAATAATTTCAGAAGCCCTCGCGTTGATTCTGGAGAAGCTGGCATAGCAAATACCGGGAGGCTGGCAGCAGGTGCTGCAAGTAATCACTCTTCTAAATTAAGCAACACATTCCAAGGCAGTGGGTTAATTCCTGGGTAAATAGCCTGCACGCAGATTCTTCGAATCAGCTGGATCGTGACCCAGCAAGTTACTTAAGGCTGCCTGTAGCTGTAGTCACTTCGGATCGTCTCAATGAAGTTCAAAGCCCAGGGTATTTGGTGTTTCTCCTGAAGTCTTTGCTGCTGGGGGTTTTCTTAAACAAGCCCAAGAGCTAGCAAAGCGTTATTTGTGAGGTTTGTTCCGCCTCCTTCGCCACCTTTGCATGTACCAGTGACTTTCTGCAAAAAATACGTCTTCTAATTTCTGCAACAGAGCCCTTTTGGGATCCCTAAGCAGTAAATTTCATCCTGCAGCACAGATTCTGCCCATCACCCCGTTGTCTTTGCATTTGCACAGCTCCAACCAGCAATGTGCTTGCTCAAGGTCACCCCCAAAAGCATGGCCTGTTCTTCAGGAATCACTCCAAGCTCATGAAGCTGATGGGGTCTGTGGGGTAATCTGATTATTAAATGACTTTCATAGACCCTGCAGGACTCTTTGGAAATTGGTAAGATCTTCTGTTGTTGCATAGAGCCTGACTTTGGAAGACTTTGTCTCTGTTATGGGGTAGGAAGGTGTAAAACCTTCTTACAAACCCAAGCTGTTTTTAAAATATATCTTCCTGCTAAAAAGTAAGGGGAAAAGTGGAATGTGTGCTTAAAGGGAATCCCATGTGATGTGGAATAGAGCAGAAACTATACCTTTCCTTCAGGTAGGAAGGTGATACCTCAAGTTGGAGGAAAAAGATGGATTTTTGATGCCTCCATGGGACTGTAGACAGTGACTCATCCCTCTGACTTACGTTTGGTGCCTTCTATGTCTGTGGATGTGCAGTCTCGTTATCTAACTGGTACTTGAAATCATACAAACAGATCTGAAGTCACTTTTCACAGTCAGCTTGGGTTTTTTTTTTCCTATGCTCAGTCATCTCCAGAAAGAAGTGGTCTCGGGATTGAAGCATGATCTTGGGACACAGCCCTTTCCTGATTTAAAAAAAAAATAAAAATAATAATCTAGGTGACCAGCTTCTGAAGGTTGAGCTCAATTTTTAATGACAGTGTTACAGAATGGTAGTTTTAAGGGTCCAAAAAAAAAAAAAGGGTTCTTTAAAAAGTCCTCTTCAAGTGATATTACAGTTCCGTGTGAGCTGGGACCACAATACCTTTAAAAACTGGTGAAAAGGAAATCGTACCCACTGCTCAGTACCGACTCCCCACTCTTTACAGATCCTCTGACAGTGCCTTGTAGGTTTAACAGATGGTCTGAATGCATCTTGCTGCATTCTGCTGGTCGGAGTTTGTTCTCTGTGATGCTGCGAGATGCCTGCAAGGCTTGGAAAGGGAGAGCAAGAGCTGGGCAGGCAGCGATTTGGTGACAGGAGCACAGGAATGAGGTGATCTTGCACACGTTTTCTGGGCAATCTTTACAAAACGGGTCAGGGTTTGACCTCATTTAAATACCGTGGAGCTGGGGTCAGCAAAATCCTGCTTCCCAGCTGATTCACTGCTGAGTGAGTTGCAAAAATTGAAAGCGCCAGGTAATGCAGGGACCAGATATTCAGCAAATGTCTTGCAGGCTGGCTTTCTGAATGGACTCCTGAGAAAGAAAACAAAAAAAAATAAACATCCTCTGCTCCTAATTATGGATTTGGGGAAGGAATATGTCATTTAAGAGTACCGCTTTGCATCTTTCCTACTAATGAGTGACTTAAACTCAGCCTATCCAAATATATGTGTATATATACATATATATAAAATCTTATTTTTCCAGGCTATGCAAAGAATTTGTAATACTTTGTTTTCAGAAGCAGAACTTGAAGGAAATGCAGTCCAGCCCCTTACCAGAGATATGAACACTGTGTCAGGGCCCTTGTATGCATTAGTAACAACGAAATATTTCTCCACTGGCCCGTCCTCTGAAATAAAACACGTCAAGCAAATTGTCGTACCGTTAGATTGAGACTTGGCAATTAGTGTCTGTGTGGCAATTTGATTCTGTTCTCTTAAAATACCCCTGGAGAGCATCCCACTGTAGCCCTGGTCTGCTTCCAGGACTAGCAGGGATGCCCTGAACGTGTCGGTGTTAAGCAGCAAGTTCTGGTGCTGTGGTCTGCGAAGTTGTTAGAAAGCTTTGAAACCTGGTTTGCTCTCTGAGGGCTTTCCATTTAGGAAGGAGGAACCGATACCATCCTAATTTTAACTCTGGAAGAGGAAGGGAAAATAAAAAGCTTCAGAGAAGCTGAATTCGTCTAGACTGCAGGTTTTTTGTCCTGGCTGGCCAGCCTGCCTTCTCATTTGGACTCTGACTGCTCCGCTACTGCATTCCCTCGTTGCATCGCATCCCTCTGTGAAAGCAAAACCACTTCTGGTTTTATGAGCTCTGCTCTCCCTTGGCTATGTGGGATGATGAGCGCCCTCCTAACCAATGCACAAACCCCTCTCTTTGTCCTTTCACATTGTTTGCAAAGCTTTCTGCTGCTTTTGTCTTAAAAAAATCACTTTTGAAGTTAAGGGGCCCTCTGTTTTATTGACTATAAAAGTGGGCACGATAATTAGGGGACAAGAGCTGTGTTAGCTGAGGTACTGAAGTCTTTCTGGCCTCCAAGCAGTAACAGTCCAGCTTCTCTAGCTTGATTTCCAAGGGCCAGCGATGATGAATTTCCTTGGTTTTCTGCTTGGCGGTGGCAGTGGTATCTGTGCAGCTGCTGCTTGTTATGCTGTAAGTAATAGTTTAATGGGCTTGTATGCAATAAATTGTAATTTCGTGTTGCTGTGTGGTTTTCAATAGCATGGCAGAATTACTTATGCCTTTGGATTTCAAAGAGGCAGTGTTTTAAAAATGGGATCATGGTATCAAGGGTTTGTAAAGCAGAGGGCAGGCAGGCTTTTGCCTGCTCCGAAGGTTTCCTAGCTAGAAAATGCAAGTCATGAATACAAAAACTATGTTGATTTTTTTTTTCTTTGAGTCAGGCTTCTCTTGCATTTGGATGGTAAGGTTGCCTTAAGGGAACGACTGGTTTCAGGGTAAAATACGAGTGTGACAAGTCATCTGTGGAAGTCTTTGTCATTTGGAAACTCGGTGCTGCTTTTACAACCTGCCCCGTCTCATCAGCAGGCCCTGTGCTTCGTTTTGACTCTTTTGTTCCAAAATGAGTCACATTTCAGTCCTTGAAGGATCCGCTGACAAACTTTCCCTTGGCTGTCTTTTGAAGTGATGGTGTTGGTCGTTGTGTCAGGGAGCTGTTGTGACAACTGGAGTCTGGACTGAGTCCTTAAATGCGGTGTCCCAGTTGCTGCAGTGGTTATTTGAGGGGAAATGATCCGACGTTGGCTTTTAGGTGTGGATCCTGTCAACGTGCAAGCCCCTGTGGTGTGCCTCCAGGGATCTGAATAAAGGATCCATCACCTCCAGGGATCTAAATAAAGGATCTATTTAAGAACTGTGAAATCCATGACTTCGATTTGGGCAGGATCCAGGCCCCTCTGGAGCAGCGATACCACATGAAGCCCTTGGCTCACAGCTTGCACGAACCGCCTGTTGCTTGGCTCGCTGCGAGATAAAGGTCAGGTTGGGTCGACCAGGGCTGATAACCTCATTTCCCTTGAGGGAAATGTTCAACTCAGGCATATGGTTAGCAAATATTGACCAGATAAGAGCGTGGAACGGGGATAAGGAAAGACCAGCACGCTGGTTTCCTGAGCATCCCTGCTGTTTGGGCACAAAGGCACCGTCTGACCTCGCTGCTGCCTGGCACCAAACCTCATCCACCTTCTCCCAGGGCATGCTGAGGGGGAGCAGGAATTATTTTAGGGCTGTTCTGAAGGTACCTGTGGGAGAAGACGCCGATTCGGGAGGTGGTGGTGGTGCATATGCTGGAAAGGGGCTCTAAAAAAGCACTTCAGTCGTTGGTGTTACTTAGCTGATAACAGCAGGGAAGCGAACGTGGGGGATTACTGCACAATTTCGGTGCTGTTACGGATGCAAATGCTTTTTATTTTTATTTTTGTTGCATTTAAAAGCCTGGTTTGCTTGGCACTGAGTCACTAGTAGGCTGTGTGCTTTTAAAATCAGCGTGCTAAAAACCCCGCTAATGTGGGATTGCCAGGATATACGTTGTGTGTATACAGGTACACCTTTGGGAACCTCACCTCAGATGATGTCAGCTTATCCTGCACATTTTGCCAGTTTTCAGAAGCTGTCAGGTAGCACTGTGTGGGAAGTGTTAGAGGGCATGACGGGATAAATCCTGAAATCCCAATTTGGGCCAAACACCCACTGTTTTCAGTGGGCGGCTCGCTGGCATTAAGGCCAAGTTCCCCTTAGCTGTCCCAGATGCCCTTTTCTGTCTTTTTAAACTTAACGAGACTGACAATATCTTGTATTACAGACCAAACTGCAGGGTTACGGCCCTTAAAGTTCATAAACGTGGTCGGATTTGTGATCAAGAAGTCGGTTAAATAAATAAAATAATTTCCAGTAAGTATTCTTTAAATTCTCGACAATGTTGGTGAACTGCCAGCTATCTGAAAATAGAAATTAGCTGGTGCTTTAGAGCAGTGCATAAAGAAGACTTCCATTCTGTAGGGAAACTCTGCTCTTCTCAAAGCTCTCCCCTTCGTAAAGGGAGAAAATAGAACCACTTTTATTTTAAAATGGAAATTTTAAAATTCTCTCAAAATACCAACACAACTTTATTGAAATAACTTTTGCCAGACATTTGATTTTTATTTCTGTATGTATTTTCAGGAGAATGTTTCTGTGAGATGCCTCCAGATTTTGTCAGAATATTTCTCTCCAGCATAAAATTCTGAATTTCATATGTTTGAGAAGTTAATAGCTTAAATCTAGATACCTGGGAGCTCCTGACTGGCACCACACAGTTGAGATCATACTCTCTTCTGGCTGCTTCTGTCCCTGAAAGAAGGAGGAAAATGCTGTGTTTGTGTTGGCAACACCCCCCAAAAAAGAAAGAAAACAATGTCCCAAGTGCTTTAAAGATTTTGGAGGCTCCCAAGCTCACGCTGTCTGTATTTTCTTCCCTCTCTGCTTCTTCTTAGGACATGGTCTGTGCTTATTCATACTTTGAGGTAGGGAGTCACATCATTTGGGCTCCCAAGAGGGGAAAAAGGGGTTTTCCATCCCTCTGTTTTCCCCCTGCCCTTTACACTCTGCTGCTGAGTTTCCCAGCACAATTGCATACAGTTTGCTCTGGGCTTTTTTTTTGTTTGTTTTGTTTTAAACCAAGAATGTGTTCCTTCTGGTAAATGCAGTTGCAGAAGCACCTGCAAGGAATTTTTTCATGCTATGCGTTATTTAATGACCTGAATTGTCTTTCTTCTATAGTGTTGGTTGACCTGTTGGAGGAAGGCAGAGCAAGTGACTTGTGCTGGTCCTTCCCCCTCCATGCCTCCAGAACCACAAACTAGGCCAGTGCAATAACTGGGACAAGAGCTTACATCTCCCAACTACCAGGACCGCAGTCTAGATGCTAAACCTCAAAATGAGGGTGTTGTAGTGCTGATCCTAACATCTCCCAACTACCAGGACCGCAGTCTAGATGCTAAACCTCAAAATGAGGGTGTTGTAATGCTGATCCCAAGTCCTTTGCTGATTTTTCTGCTCAAGGCTGTTAAATATCATCAGTTTTCATTTATTTTCATCACTAGACTGGGGCCTTGAACACTGCTGACCGAAAATCCACTTGCTTCACATAAGTTGAAGAAGAGCCTGGCTCCATCTTTACGCCCCATATCAGGTATTTACTCGTAGTGATAAGATCCTGAGCCTTGCCTTCTGCAGGCTGAGCAGCCCCAGCTCTCCCAGCTTCCCCTTACATGAAAGATGCTCCAGTCCCTTCATCATCTTTGTCTGTTATTATTTGGCATTTTAATTCCTTGAAGCTCTGATACTTGCTCAAACAGCAGCTTGCTCCCTGTGCTGACCTTACAGCCCACTCTGTGTCACTGTATAAAGTTGGTCGTTGGCCAAAATCTGGGCAGGAAATGCTTTCCAGGGAAGGAAACCCATGGGCTCAGTAGTCAGAGTGCAGTAGAAGAATGAGAGAAAAATCCTTTTGTAATTCAATAGTATTGCAAAGTGATTTTTTTCCCCCCCTAAACTGCGCCCCAGAGGAAATCGGGGCATCAACTGCAATTTTCTCAATGCTTTATTTCTACGCCCTCCCCCAAACCCACACCCTAGGCATAGTCTCAACCTCTGGGCTAACAGATGGTGTTGAGAGGGGGGGAGGGAGGGAGAACAATTTGCATCTAAATAGCTGAAATAAAAAAGGGTCATGTCCCACAGACCAGCCCCACTCACCTGCTGTTTAAATCCCCCTGAGAAACGAGCAAACACTGCGTTTTTTAAGGTCTGTGTCAGCTGTACTTACTCTCTGAAGTCCTAGAAGAGCTGCAAGCACGTGGATCTTGCTGCATTGATGGCGTTCTGGCCCCAAAACTGTGAAATTGTAAAGGTTTGGTTCTTTGAAAGTGGCTGATAGATGTATCACTTTTTTCTCTAACTCTCCCATCGTAGTGATTATCACAATTAGTGATGTGCAAACACTGATGTTACAGAGAGGGTTCAAACCAAGTATTCCCTCCTCCTCAGCTTCATACTTGCATCATGAGCCAGACTTCAGAGGTGCTCTTGCCAGAGGTCCTGCCTTACACAACAGTGTAAGACATACATACACTCAAACGCCAAAAATAAATACTGCGAAGATATTCCAGGTGGTTCAGAAACTTCATTAGTCCTGTCTCTTGGCATCTTCTCCATAGGCCAGAGGCGTTTGGAGATCAGTTTGGCGGCCTCCATGGCTCAGTGCGATGAGGAGATGACTGGGGACCCACCACTGTGTGGTCTGTGGGGTGACCTGGTGGAAAAAAAAGCTTCTGTAGGAGAGTATTTCTGTTTATCGAGTTGGAAGACCTTGAATGTCTTGTTTCTGAAACACGAAGGGAAATTGTGAGGTTAACCTTTGCTGGAAGGCCTGGCCCTCCCTCCCAGATGCCTCCAGAAAGAGGAAATATGCTCAAGAAGCGTAGCCTGGTTTTCTTGTCTCTTTTAATCCTTAAGTACATTTCCATACAGTGAATTTTAGTGGCTGAATGACCCGTATGTGTGAGGTAAGCATGGATTTGGGCAACGATCTTATTTATGTGCCTCTAGGGCTTGGTTTATTTTTATTTTTTTTTAATTAATACGGATTCCAGTTAGTAGGAATGAGATCAGATGTAAGTATACCCACAGAAGTAACTAGACAATGCGTAATACCATATTACATGAATACCATATTATATGAACTCAGTGCTGTCTGTAACGCTTCATAGTTTTTTACAACCTTTTAGTACTTTATATGACTTAAGGATAATTACTTTATAAATTGTCATATGATGCGTAGTCACACTCTGGGAGTACACACAATAGGGTGAGTTACTTGGGTGGTGCGAGTTACATGTATGCAGATATATTTTTTTATATAACATTTCCAAAGGTAGATGTATGTATTGGTTGTATAAAAGCAGTCTTTTTTGAGTCTGACACAGATTGTGTTATTGATGTATTTATTTTGATCCGTGTATTGAGAAATGTTTTCCTTCCTTGGTTTGATGAACCATCCAACTTGGTTAGAGGAAGTATTTTATTGTAACATAAAAATGTGGAATTTATTGGATGAGTTCAAAAAAAATCACTAAAATATAGAAATTTCCAAGCATATTCCTGTATTTTACCTCTGTTTTCATCAGAAAGTTCCTGATAAACGACTTTAATCTTCCTTGCCACCAAGTTTTAGCCATCTACTGAGACACACAATAGGAAAATTAT
This sequence comes from Anas platyrhynchos, assembly GCF_047663525.1. Taxonomy (NCBI): domain Eukaryota; kingdom Metazoa; phylum Chordata; class Aves; order Anseriformes; family Anatidae; genus Anas; species Anas platyrhynchos. The sequence goes on from NC_092587.1 coordinate 204,047,478, forward strand.
CCTAAATATTTTGTCAATATTTTTGTTTACTAACATTTAACAATCTTGTAGATGCAGCTATTGAAATCCTAGTCCCAAATTTGGTGTTACCCATGCCTGCATGCCTTAACTGTGCCATTACAGTCTTGTGTTTAACCATCTTTAGAGGGTGACGTTGGTGGTAGAGGGATGGTTGGACCAGATGGTCTTGGAGGTCTTTTCCAGCCTTAATGATTCTGTGATTCTATGTATATTTATGTGTATCTATACACACTCGGTGCTATATAACCTACTCCTTGGAGCCCTGCTTCTTCTTCCCTCTTCTCCTGGACCCCAGTTCAGTGCCACGTGCAGGTAACTGGCTCTGTGCTGGCTCCGATGGATGAAATGTTTGTGATGCAGCAGGGCCCCGCAGAGCATGTGAGAGCAAATCTGGGAAATGAAGGATGGGTTTTGAAATATCTCTTCTCTCTCTCTCAAATAAATTCATGTAAACCACGCAGCTGTAGAAGAGGCGTATTTTCTTTTACTCCTCCTTTGTCAAAAAGTTGGAAATGTGACAAAAGAAAGCCCTTGGTAAAGATTTCTTTTTCAAGGGTAAAGTGTAAAAAAAAAGGGTAAACATTTCTAAAAATAGGAATTCTTAGTGGGGTAAAAAATAGAAAAATTGTATTTGCTGGCCTGAGTGGTATTTCCTTACAACTCACATTGTTTTATTATATTTTTAAAGTGGCTTAACAAGTGACTGATTGACATTGGAACATTTATTTCTCTAATTTTCTGAGCTCTTCAGTTGGGAGAGAAGCACAGAAAGGACTTGTCTGGTGGTTTGTGGTGGTTTTAATTAATTTATTTTTTTTTGTGTGTGGATCTAAAAGATTCAAAAAAAGTGCTGGATTAGAACCACACCTAAATTAATCTTCAGAACAATAGGATTATATGACTGGTTTTTAATTAAAGTAGAATTCTAACTAGATTATCCTTAGCATACGTTCAGCTCTGGTATGTTGTTATTGGTCTAATTACCTCGTAAATTAGAGACTCCAATATTCTAATTCACCCTCTGCCTCTGAGGACACTGGCATTAAACAAGAGAGTGAAATAGTATGTAAATGATATACAGGCTGTGTGCGAGATAGAAAATGGTCTTTAAAAAACATTAGCCAGAATTCAAGTCTTATCTTTATGTAGGATATCTTGGCAGAGAATGATAAATTGATTTTTTTTTCTGTATTTATTTATTTCTCTGCCCTGACAGGTCTTTTAAACGCTTAGAAATGTGGACTGAGAAAAACACCAATAATCTCAGCCCTTGAGGAAGGAGCAGTTAATGAATCTCCAAGGAAATATCCAGAATACAGATGTTGTGGGGGGAAGAAATGGTTAGGAGCCAGCTGAGCAGGGGCTGGAGACCGTCCATCATCTTGGATCTAAGACATAAGCTGTCTGCTGATAAAGTAGGATATTGAAAAGACAGACTTGGGGGCTGATTTGCTCAGGACTTCTTTTTGAGCACCTTTTTCAAAGAAGCACGATCTGGGATTTGACCACTTCTGTTCAAGACACCTTGGTTCAGCTTTATCAGAACCACAGCGTTACGGTTTTGTGACTTGAATTGTGCTGAGGATCAAAACCCTCAGGCAAAGTTTCACGTATTGGGATGTAAATTCAAACCCTGTCAAAAAATTTAAAGCATTTACATCAGGCTCAAATCCAGCTTTTATTTTTTAAAGCTAAAAGGGCCGTCGTCGAACAGCAGGCCACAAATTTAGATGTCTGTTTTGTAATGTTTTAATAGAGCAACAGAGACTGGTAAGACTTTGAGACTGTAGTTAAAGGAGAATATTTAAGCTCCTCAGATAGAACTGGACGTATACTGAAGAGTGTTCAAAGAGAAACAACAGCCCGAAGTGGCTTTTGTTATAAATAAGCAGCCAAACATGCATGTCTTGAGAGGCTGTGATCAGCACCTACAAATACCAGCGGTACAAAAATAACCTGGAATAGGGAAAAACTCAGCGGGAAGGAAATGACTGGAGAGAAAGAGTGGAAGCAGCAGCCTCGTACTTGTAAAGGAGAGGATTTATGTACGCTGTTGGGTCATGTTCTGGTCTGGATTGATCCATAGGATTTCCTTTCCCATAGCCAGCATATTTCGCTTTGCAGCATCCCTCTGTAAGCAGAGGGGAGCTTGTGTGGGTTGTGCTGCGTGTACAAATGTGAACCTCAGTAAAGAGGGAGGCAGGGGGCACACAAGGCAGGAATTAAATGCTACAAGGTGGACGGGACGAAATCCATTTGGGAAGCGCAGCCCTATTCATTCCTCTTGGGTTTGCCTAGGGACGAACTCTGAGATTTCTTCAGGTAGCCTGGGGTTGAGGCTGAAATGAGAATTGTTTTGAATGCCTGGATGCTGAGGAAGCTTTAGGATTACAGGTAGGTAGGAGGAAGCTCCATGAGTATGTGCTGATAGAGTGTCCTTGACTCTTCATTACTGGAATTAAGGAAGGATGATCATAAAACTCTGCATTTTGATCTGCTGCCTGCTGTGCTCTCGTAGGGATGCTAATTCACGTGCTGATTACCTTAGCAAGAAGCAGGAATGAGACTTAAGCAAGGTGATTTACAGTGATGGGAGAGAATACTACACTAAACAAAACACCTCGACTCATAGAGCTTCCTAAAACATCAGTTTTTGGTTGTCTTGGTTTTGGAAATCTGATGAATTTAGGCTAACACTAAAATACAATGCTGGCTGTCTTGGCAGCATTTTAAGGATGGAGTGGAGATAGAAGCAACCTGACAAAGCAGTCTTGAGATACTTAAAGCATAAATATTGGTAGTCCATCCATCGGTGAAGCCTGAATTCTGCTGAATTTGCAGGTTGCATTAGTTTTGTTGCTAATTCTATGACGTAGATATCCATCCCATGGGAACTGGGTTGAAAGAAGGCGTTTGCTTGCTGCGCACGCTTACAGGGCTGTGTGTAGGAGCTTGATAGGTCTTGGTAGGATTTGGTTTTGTGTCTGCAGCTGATGTTGCAAGTTCGTAAGAGAGAATAAGTACGTAGTAGTGAAGATCCATGTGTCCTACCTACAGCTGCTTAGGTAATTTTAGGTAATTGCAGTACAAAGACAGGATAAGAAGAGCCGTGCCTCAGAAAGACTTGCATGAAGATATTGAGGAAAACCTTGCTTACTATTTCTGGTCTCCTTAACTCCTACTCCTTATAAAGTGCCTTAAAATGTGTCAGCTGTTTTAATAAGTGATGTTCTTGTATTTTCTTTTGTTCAGTGCAGTGAAAATCATTCCTTTCACTCATGGGCTTTATTTAACTGGGGACTAAGGCTGAGTTGTGTGCAGATCCCTTGTACCAGACATACAGAGCTTTCTGTTCTCTACCTTTGTACAGTGAGGACCACTGGGATCCAAGTAAAGGATGTGATAAAAGGTCTGAAGGTACCTCCTAAAAACAAACTGCTGCTCATGAAATTAAAGGATGATGGTTTTTAATGGACTTGGAAATGTTCTGCAGTCCTTTTGGTAAAAGCAAGAAGTCCTAACCTACCTCAGGCTTCCTCATCCTGCCTTTTAAATGAGCTGCCTTTCCAGCATTACATGTGTGATAATTGAAGGAGTAATTGTGAGCTTGAAGGATATTTATATGCAGTTCCTGAATTGTCCACTGATGCTAAATTAAGCCTTTTGGTTACGGGTCTTCGAACTTGCTTTTCTCAACTCTTCATTCAGTTTGTCAACTGAACCCTCGTGCTCGATGCAGAGCTCATTTTGTCTTGGGAAAGTCTTCGTTCTTCCACTTTCCCCAGCCTTGAAGACAAACCAAAACTTCAGGGGAGCAATGTGCAGCTGAAGCAATTTCCGTGAGTTCATGGAAGTGAAAACCACTGCCAGCATGAAAATCCTGCCTAGCAATTAAGGGAATGTGACAGCTTCACCAGTCTGTTACATAAATGCTACTGAGCGCAGGGCTTCCTCCTGTCATTAGCTGCAGTGAAGACAATGGGGCTACAGAGAGTGGAGCCCTACTCCGATGATAAATGTTTGCATTTCCAATTAGCGCTGAACTGTTGTGGCATTTCCCCCTCGGTCTAATTGAGGCTTTTGGGCAGCTTCACCCACTAACGATGCTGGTGTTTTCTTGCTCTGCAGTTTCCCGTTGGGAAAGGAGTTGGATGGAGTTGGAAAGGAGTTGACCCTTAAAACATAGGATTCCTCATTGCAGAGATCTGGGTGCCTCTTCTCAGGAAAACTCACCTTTTTCAGGTTGTTACAAATTTTCTGCAATTTACATACTGTGGCTCATTGCTAACCACTGCCCTACAGTGTCCTCTGTGGATGTGGGATGTTTCTGCCTTGACCTGGCCACTTTTTAGTTTTCTGATGTTTTTCTCATCCTTGCCCCTGTTGCTAAATAGCAAATGTCAAATCAAGAGTTTATCAAGAGGTAGGCATACATACTGTGACCTTGCAGATACGGATGTGTATTTAAAACCTGAGTAAGACGTTCAGGATCAATACAGCTATTTACCTTCAAAATCTACTCACAACTCCTTCAGGCAGGTGCTTATTAGAAATTTTTATAGTTGAACGAAGCTGTATATTTTTAGATTTACACAAAATATCTGTCTCATGCCAGACAAATCCCATTTAGCAAACCTTGCTCAGCTCACGTTATCAGTATTGTCCATTACAAGGGATGTTAATCCTGTAGAAGAGTTTGTCATCCTCCACGGCTTACAAGCAGCCTTTCCATTTTGACCAGAGGTGTAGAGAAGGAGATTTCCATTTGAGCTACGCCATGGAAGTGGGAGGTTACTCCTTGTACTAGTAATTATTCCACATTAGGGGATAATGGGGCTTAATTCTGAGCTCTGGGTTCATCTTCTGGGTTGGAAATGTTGCAATGGAGAAATGATTCGTAATTCGGTAGCTTTCAGTGCTTTTGCTGCTAGTATGCAGTTGGACTCGGAGCCAAATAGCTTACGTGGAGAGCAGTGGTGGTGTGTTTAACTTGTGTTTTAATATATTTTCTTTATGATGCATCTAGTCATTTCCTCCGGAACACAGATTTCCTCCAGGAAACCTGCTTATACGGGCTCTGGGTATGCTTTAATATAAAAGGCCTTTATTTTCCCCACCCTGTTTAGCAAGCTCTGACTCTGCTCGCTCCTTTGACTTCTGCACTCGAAGCTGTGCCGTGCCGTGGGAGCTCGAGGGGAATGGGAGCCAAAGCTGCTCCATACCACGCCGGGAAAAGGAGCCTGCACCGGCATCTGCAGCAGCAGGCTTGCTCGTTCAGGCATGTAGCAGGGGGCTGGGAGATGGCATTTCTGGAGAGGAGGAAAGAAAGGGGATGATTTGTGGGCTGAGAACTTCTAAAATATGCTCCTCTTGGTTCCTTCTGTCTCAGCTCGGATTTTTAGTTTTTTTTTAATATGGATGCAGTTTTTTTCTCGTGGGGTGTTAACGCTGTTACAGGCTGCTACAGAGGGATGGGAAGAGCCGTAGCCGGGCTCTGCAGCCTCCTGAAGCTGGAGCTGCTTGGGCGCAGGTAAGGTGAGCTCATCGTGGACTGCAGGTATTTGGGCATGGGTTGTGCAACACTTCTTGTCTGCCGCTGCCAGTTATTCACGAAACGACCAAAGCGAAGTTGAAGCAGGGCAATTTGAGCTGGCATTGCCTCTCTGCAGCGCTGGATTTGAGCCTAATCCAGCGGAAAGGGCTTGACCTGCCTGGATGCTACTGAAACCTTCCCTGTGTCTGGGTCACTGTAACAGTTACCACGCGTGGGTCCCTGCCCTGGAGGCTGGTGAGGGCTGCACTTTGATTATTTAAAACAGAACAAAAATCGGCTTCCTTCGCTTGAATGAAAGGAGAACTCTGCTCTGTTGCTAGGAATCGAGCGGTTATAATTAGGCTGCTCTTCCTTCGAAGCCTATCTATCTGTGTGGTGTGGTGGGTTGGCACGTATCGCTGCCCAGGAGGAGGTTTTGCAGATCTCCTGCCCCAAAGCGGTGCCCGCTGTGGTCCCGATGCTGTTCTTCTGCAAAACACAGCCTGCGGGATCTCATCAGCAGCTCTTGCAGTTAGCTCAAATGAATGGGGTTAGCCCAAACGAATGGGGTTGCATTAAAGAGCGGTGTTTAAAAGGACCCTCCTGCCTTTTGGCTTTTAAAATTCCAAGCTGGGGACTCCTCCGGCATTCCTGTTGAGTTGTAACTGGTCCATTATCCTTTATGTCTAGTGCTATGGAAATGGGGCTGGCAGGGGAGCAAGTCTGCAACCAGGAGTTGGCCCTGGGCCATGAGAGTGTTTCCTCCTGCCCCCTTCTCATCCCCACCCACTCGGGTTGCAGGAGTGGATACATTCCCTTCTAAATGTGTAATTTTTTAAAAGAGATTTAATTATTGCTTCATTTGATTTAGTGTTTTCATCGGCGTCTTTAGGTGCCTGCAGCAGCAGCAGGGCTCTAACAGGTGAATCCTAGAGTCAGACGAGTAAGCACTGTTGCTTTCTAATTCTTTATTAATTACAACTTTGCTAAAACTCGGTTTTCTCCTTATTTAGGAATTACTCACATGTAAATGTTGAGTCTGGGCTGATGCACTGAAGGCCCTTGACTTTTTGTTTAATTGGTACTCTTGCACAGCACTCAGATATACAGTAAGTGGTGGGGGGTCAGCTAGATGCTCCAGTTACTGTTTTGTTTTGTTCTTTTTTTTTTTTTTTTTTTTTTTTTTTTTTTTTTTTCCCCCAATCATTTCTAACTGTGACCATCAGTCTGCCTTCCCCTGGGACGTCTGGCTGGCTGCTGCCCATTTCTGTGGCAGTGTGTGTCCCAGATCCCATCCGCTGTCTGCTGGAGGATGTGGACACGTGTCCTGCCTCCTTTCCAGGTGGAACACGCTTGGGGTGCCTTTCTTTCAATGCGAGACTGTGCTTGGGACTGCAGCTTAATCCCACGTGAAGTGAAAATGAAAAGAAAAAATGAATGAATGTCTTTTCATCCTGTGTTGAAACCCAGCTGGTAAACGGTGCCGTTAATTTTCTGCTGGGATTTGTGTGAAAGCGTGACACACGGGGAGGGAATCTCGGCTGCTTGCAATGTGTTTGAACAAAGCAGGGGCCAGCCTTTCGACTGTGACAGTGCAAGGAGGAAGGAGATTTTAACTGTCTGTGTGCACGAGCAGGCTCCAGCCAGGGAGTGAAAGGATACAGGGACGCTGGTGCAGAGGTAAAGTGCTTGCTGTGATTAGGATCAACTCACTTAAAGGTAGCCTTTTACCTTTTTTTAATGGTCAAGACTTTTTTTCTTCACTCACAAAAACAGAAAAACATCATTTCAGAAAAACATGAGATTTCTTTCTGGCAGTAGGCAGAGTTGGGGGGAAAAAAGTTGCTGAGCATCTCCCTTCCCCCTCTCTTGTTTAATATAGTTTATTCGTCTGGAAGTTGCAGTGAGTAACTTACAGCTACTGCCTTGCCAGACTGCATGAATTATAGATGGCTCTTTTATGAGTTTTTGTGTTGACTCCAGCAATTAGTATGCGTTGGACATAGTTATCTTTATGGCATCTACTGTAGCGTAGGTTTCAGCTCCTGTGACTTTTTAATTGCTTTCTGTTTTAGCAATCAGTCACTCGCCTGTCTTGCTAAAGGAATGCAAAGACAACACAACTGGCTAGATAGAAACTTGCAGTTCACCGTGGAGCATCAGGTTTGAAGTGAGCTGGTTTACCAGAGGGAAAAATGGCATAAATAAAGGCTCTTTGTTCTTATGTTTTGTTTCTTTTGTGTATGTGACATGCAGTAGTGCCACGAGGCTCCACATAATATTAGGGTCCTGCTCTGCTGGATGAACAGCTGAGGAGCCTGGGCCTATGGTTACAGGCAAGCTCGAGGCAGACAGTACATGAATCTTAGGCTTATCTACTTCATGCTGATGAGCAGACTTGATCAGATCTGCACACATGCGCGTACTCTGAACTTTTGAACGCCGCTGCTGGCACCTTGGGTGTTGCCTCCTGTTCCAGGAACGCCTCTTGCCCCGTCTTGAAGCGCTGAGCGGTTTCCTGAGTCTCTTGCCTCCTTGTGTGTGGTTGTCTGTCACTTCTGCCTGCCTGCAGAAGCGTGTTGTAGATGTGAAAAGGGAGTTTGTCAGCTCTGCTGTTTGGCTCTGTTGAGGCTGGGGTAAGCAAATGGGCTTCAGAAGCTGATGGAGAGATCGCAAGGCTGTGATAACTTGGCTCATGGTACTCCTAGATTGCAATACGTAATAACTTCTATTTCCTTGAGTACTGTGTGCTGAAACGATTGGGGCTTCTGACTTTGAGTACTTCTGAATAGCTGCAGAAATCCTAGTGCTGTCTGTGTGGTTTGGTTTGACTACAGGTGTTTTAATATGTAGTAGACTATAATGGTGCCTGCGTTACAGAGCACTCCCTCATCTGCCTGCCGTTGAAAAGTTCACGTGCTGTTTAACTGTTCCCGTTGTTCCTTTATAGCCATGCCACCGAAACGTAGCATGAATTTCTGGAGGATTATAGCACGGTCACGCTGGTGTGGAGAAGGAAGGAAGCTCGATCTGGTGACGCTTTGCATTCCTGTCATGATGGATCGTGAGGCGCGGGGCGACTCACGTCAGCACCGCTGCTCTAAAGCTAGGCCGCCTGCTGAATTTTAGCAGGGCTTTTACACGAGGGGAGCTGTTTAGCTTCTGCTTACGTGTGAGCTGGTAAGAGGTTATTTTAGGGAGAAAAGAATTTGCACAGTCAACTAGGCTACAGTGAGGGAAATGGCTGCCATCTTAGTAGGCGCCGTCAGTGCTGCAAGGCCCTGCAGAGCTGAGTGGGATCCTCTCACGGCAGGACTTCATCCAAAAACTTTAAAGTTGACAAAATTTTGAAGTATAACAAAGACAGCTAGCTTAATTTGGGGGTGAACTGTATCTCCATATCACAGTGGGAGGACTCAAGTAAGCAGGTTCTTGTATTTCCCTCCCCCCCCTTCATTTAAATACATTGTGGAAAAAAGTTTTTGGGAACCCTCTAGGATAGTACTGCTTATTGCAAGGAATGACTGCTGTAGAGCCAGGCTCTTAATTTTGTGGCTTGAAGGATTTCTCCCACCCACTATCTCCAAACAGCTTAAATACCTCTTAAAACACACAACGTAAGGCTTTGATGACGAGACTTCTGGAGACTTCATGGAGAAGGAAGGAGGGGCTGTACTGTAGACTTTGCCCACGTGAGAGCTGCACTTATCAAATAGGTATAAACAAGTATTGTGCGTTAAAATATGTAACTTCTCGGTAGTTAGTTTCTCATTCCGGGAATAACGCAATGTAAACAAGAGGTTGTACTGCCAGTGTTTCCAGCCCTGCGGTGAAACAGTAAATCACTTGTGCTCTATCCTTTCTGACTGAGGGGTTTTCAAAAACTTGCACTAAAGAAACTGAAAGCAGATGTCCCTGGGGTTTTGTAGACTGGTGGAGCTGGGAAGAAGGATGCTTGACAACCTGAGGTTTTTCTTAGGTTTTCGTGGTCTTTATTTTTTTTTTCTTATGTTCTCTTTTTCCTTCCCCCAGTGCTGCAGCAACTTCTGCCTGTCATCTGGGGATTTTCCCTCCTCCTCTCACTTCTTTTTCTCCAGCCTAGAGCCACTTGCTCTTATGTTCTGTTCTGTCTACCATCCTTCTGCGGCTGCCAAATTTGCCAGTTGGGTTTTAGTTCAGACTTTTTTTTCCCCTGCTTAGATGGGGAGAACAGTCCCTTGCCCGTTGCATGCTGTCAGTCCACCTGCCACTTATTTCTGCTTAGTTTTACTCCGGAGAATGGCACGAGGCTGAAGCAAGAGCGATGGGAGATGCACAGGGCACGTGTCAGAGCACGCCCAGACGAATGCACAGCAAATTTCCCCGACCCCAGCCTTCCCAAATGCCAGAACTGCCCCACTATGAAAACGAATACCCCAAATGCCAGTCTGTAATTTAAAATTCCATTGCCCAATTTGGTTGGGATAGGAATTTGGTAAGGATAGGATCAAACTTTAAAAGCCCTCTGTGTCTGAAGGCTTGTCCAAAGTGGTCTGTGCACCACTGCCAGCCCTTCTGTTTAAGAGCACGTGCAAAGAAACCAAATATGTGAAGGAGAAGGGGGATCTTGCAGACCAACCTTGCTTTCTGCAAGGTCTAACCTGTTGCTTGTGAGTGACTTCTGTGGTCAGTATTTGCTTTTCTTGACTCCATGCAGCAAAGGAAATTGGAGAAAAGCATGCCCTGGGACCAAATCTTGCTAGTTAGGCTGAACATCAGTAGCTTGGCCAAAGAAGACTGAAGACTCGCTGGGTTTAGGACCTCGGTGTGGGTTTGGGATCTGTTTGAAGTGTGGCCCAGGGTATTAAAATCCACTTCGGTGCGGTTCCTCCGAGTCCATCCTGTGGACAAGCAGCTCCCTGGAAGCCGGCAGCGGTTTTGGCCTTGTAACCCAACTTCTCCCTTGCAGAGAACAAACCACTTCTGACTTTCTGCCACCACATAATTCTCCCTGAGTGAACGTCTTCCCTTTTTGCAGAAAGCTGGTGAGCTGCTTTTCCACCCAAACAAAATTCTTTCTCTTTTGGTTTCTGTCCTTTGGGTAACTCCCAACTTTCTTTTGAGAGCTCAATGCGAGCGAATTTCAGCTTCCAGAAGGATCCCACTGCAGCCAGGCTGCGTCTGAAGTAATGCTGAGCTCATTTGGGTGGAACAAGCTAGTTGTTGCCGAATAATCTATTACCCAGTTCGAAAGCTTCCGTCTTTAAATCCGCACAGCAGGGATTATTTACTTAAGGATTAATATGCATGTCGAGGATCCAGTTTTGTTTGACCCTTGCGACGGAACAAAATGCAGTCAACTTTCTGGCTGCTTGAAGTGTGGCAGAAAACCTAGGGCCAGCTTGGGACCAGTGCTGCGTTGGAGAAGATGAGGATGCAGCTCTGCTCCTTCCTGACCATCTCCCTCTGCAGCAGTTGAGCTGATTTTGAGTGATGGAGCCCGAGCGGCCGCATCAAAGCTCTTTGACTGCAGACGTCAATCTCTCTTCATCATGTTACTGCCTGTGCTGGGGGCTGATGCAAACCCATTGACGTAGATTTTGGTGGAATTAGTATGGATCAGAGAGGTCTTAGCTGGTTGGCTTCTCTCAAGTATCACTGCTCTCTGCTACTTTTATTTACTTATTTACTCACCCCATATTTCTGTTCCATGGGGTTGGCTGTGTCCTGAAACAAGGTTTTTATGATAATAACTGAAACACTTGAATATAGTCTTGTTAACAGAAATAATTTGGAGCTTGAGTAGAATTTATTGTGCTGACATTTGGTTTGTGTTGTTTTAAGGTTTCAGCTTTGGTTGAAAATGCTTTTCTTTTTTTTTTTTTTTTTTGATAAAATGCGATTCTAGTTTGCAAACAAAAAGCCCACTTCTTATGTCTTGTCTTTCTCCTTCTCCTAGTAACAGCCTCTACATCTGAAGATGTCCAACAATGGAGTTGAAACAGAAGACAAACCGCCTGCTCCTCCGATGAGAAACACCAGCACCATGATTGGATCGGGAAGCAAAGACGCAGGGACTTTGAACCATGGCTCAAAACCTTTGCCTCCCAACCCAGAAGAAAAGAAAAAGAGGGACCGATTTTACCGATCTATTTTACCGGGAGATAAAAGTACAGTATTTTGATTTTTCTTATAAACCTTTTGTCTCCATTTTGTTCTGACCTTAGTAAAAATCTAGTGCTTAACAGTGGTTTAGAAGATAATTTATTCTCGTTTCTTGCACTGCCAGCTTGGTCGTTTTTGGGTACATAAAATGCTGTCTGTAGATCTGTTTTCTTAATGATTAATCTTGCCACAATTAATCCATTTTTCTTAATCTGTTTTTGTGTTTTTTCTTAAATTATGAGAATAGCATCCTGAAGGGTGGCACTAGCTCTGCCTTCTCCCACCCTGACGTGTCCTTAATGGTCTTGAAAACCATAGAGACACTGGTACCAGGTACAGGTTGGTCAGTCAGAGCTGGAACTGGCAGTTCCTTTGGTGGGGAAGGGGAAGTTTTTTGCTTGTTTGTTATTTTAAACAGCAAATAATTTGAGTCAAGTATGACTAACTGACTGTCTCCTGCCAGGCCTGTCATATGTTACTGCACGGTCTGCTGTGAAAAGCATACAGTCAAAGGTGTAATCTCTCATTTATTCTAGAGTTTGGGTCAAGCATTGTCTATTTGCTGTTATGAATAATTTGTCACTGCAAATTCTTGCACGTTTCTTGTGAACGGAAGGAATTTTCTGCCATTATAAGGACTGTAGCAGATGGAAATTGAGATAGGAGCTGTGAACTATATATGAAATTCTAATTTTTAATGATCAGGATAATTTAAAAACTCTCATAAATCTTGAAGTAATGTAAGAAAAAAAAATCTCTCTTCTAATATCTGCTGGTTTCTTTTTATATCTGACCCATTTTGTGGAGTTCCTCTTTCTAAATCAGCTTTTCGTACAGTCTGTGTTGCAGCAGTATCCAGACACTGGATAACTAAAGTTTAAGTACCTGAAAATTCCTGGCCTTCGGGAGGGAAGCTGCCTTTTTAACTTTTGTTTTAGCAAAAAGGCTGATTGGAGTAATGCTTCCACTAATAAAATAACAGAGATGTAGGGTCTGGGAGAGCTTGCATTGTTTTGCAGACATGGATTTTTAGATTCTGCAGCCCATGAATTCAATATTAAAAGTTTGCAGGGTATCAGTTAGAACTCACCATTATGTGTAGTAATCCTAAAGAGCTGCAGGATTTTTGTGTTGGCTTACTTAAAAGAGTGTTCTAAAAAAATACTTCTAGGCTGGACAGTTGCAGAAAGCAAAGAAATAGATTGAAACGTGCAAGAATAAAAGAAACACTGCATGAAATGCTAGTTTGAGCTGGATTTTAAAGGAGAGCTGCAAAAGTGAACAGCTCAGGTAAAGCAGTAGACGCTGATATTAAGGTTTAAGCCTGTTTGTACTGAAGATTGGCCAATGTGGCAGATGCTTCGAGACACGAGAGATTTTTGTTCAGCCAAGCCCAGCAGAGCCTTCTGTTGCAATACACCTGCCCAGACTGGAGTGGCTGCTTCTGTCCTCTAATTCCTGTCAAGCAAAAACTAACCTTAACATCATCGCCTTCACTTTGGATTGGTTGCTTTTCATCTCAGGAATGTTTTTCTAATCTCATGACGACAAGTAAATTCCCAAGGCCTCCTGCTGCTTAACTGCTAGTCAAATTCCCAGGTGTTCAGACACTGCCTTTGGCCTTGTGTCTGAATCAAGTGCTCTTTGTTGGCTTGGCTGGACCAAAAGGAGAATTAGTTCCTAGTCAGACTACTGTAATTTTAGGGGTTTCATGACCTCTGGTGGGGTTGCAAAGAACCCCCCCTCAGAGTTTTTAGCCCTGTGTAGGACCTCGACAGCGTTGAAGTGGTGCTGCCAGCAGGGATTTGGTGTCTGTGCCTGCAGAACCCTCTTCAGTGGCTGGGGAGAGATGGCACCAACCTTGGCTAAGCAAAGCAAGAACATCTCTGCCAGCAGGCTCGTGCAGGGGGCTTTAAACTGTGATGTTTTGTGGGCAGGGAAAGTGGGGAAGGGGTTGTGCTTTACGCAAAGGCACAGCTCAAATGTGTGGAGTGGAGCAGACAGACCCAGTGAGAGCTTGTGCACCTGGATCAAAGGGGAGGCCAACGAGGGGAGACGTCTTGAGGGCATCTGCTACAGGTTGCTGAGTGAATAAGGGCAGCTGTAACTGGAGGAGGTTTGGAAAGGATCTTTTACATCGCACTACACCTGAGCATGAACAAGACTGTGGTGTAAAGCACCCATGGGGCTTCAACCCTGGCCCTCATGAACTTCTCTTGAGTTATGTCGCCTTGCTAGGCTGCTTTGAAGCATCACGTTCAGCCTGCAGAAGGTAGGGTGCTGTTTCTAGTTCTGATTTCCTCTGTCCCAGCCTAACCTTCCAAATCTGGTACGTAAAAAGCAAGTTGGCTGTAACATCAGGGGGTCCTCTCCATCTGGATGCAGAGCTCCCGTGATTTCTTGCTTTCAGCAGGAGCTGTGAGCCCGCGAGCCTTCTTGGGTTCGGGACTCATCCATGACCTACTTGGGGGGAGAAACTGGGCTTTGGCTCGCATGTGGCACACGCTGTTCCTCTGAGGTTTGCTGAGCTCAGCTGCTGATTCACGCGGAGGCAGGATGTTAACCACGAGGCAACGCGGTGCAACGCCTGGGAGCCCCTTCTGTGGTGATTATGGTGCCGCGGATGTGTGGTATCCTGCCTCTCAGACAGGGGAGAGCTTCCCCACTGCTGAAGAATATCTTCCTCATCTCTGCATGCTCCAGGATGGGCTTTCAGGCTTCGCTCTGGCCTTTCGTGCTTTCTGGGTGCAGCTCAAGTTGCCAGAGCATCGTGATGAAACGCTACGGGCGGCTCTTGTAACAGCATCAGATGTTTGAGGTTTGGACTGAGAAGGTGGTAAGATGTGGCGGGGGATAAAGCACTCGGTGGTAGGTAGGCCTTAAGCAGATACAAGTTCTCCTTTATTTTACTTTAGTTAAGAATCTTCAGGGCTTTTTGACTCACTGCAGGGATAATATAATCACTGTCGAGGGGATTAAGCGTTTAGCAAGATGGGGAGTGCCCGTCTCTGTAGTTCTTTTTAGCTCATGCCTCCATGGCATAAATATCTGCTCCAAAAAGCAATTATATTGTTAGTGTCTGAATACATTTAGGCTTCTAGATCTGTTAGATTTGGGATCAAAAGCTTCTGAAGTTTATTGTCTCCTGGGAATCCTGGGGGATTCACACGAGTTCACGTTCATATGATGCTCTAGTTCAGGCTGGGCACTGTAAAACCTTGACTGTGGCACCCAGGCATATCTCAAAAAGTACACAGAGGAATTATGGTTTCACCCACTGTTACAGCTGTTATATAAATGTTATAGCTGAGGCAAGGTGATATTAGCAGGAGTTTGGGTTGTAGTCTCCTGTTCTGAGTAAGTTTGGGGTTGGCATTCATCTCAGTTTGCTGGCTGAATGGGTTTTGTTGGGATTTGGAGGTACATTGGGGTGCTCAGGAGGTCTGAATGTAGAAATCAAGACACTAAATGTGTTGATTTCTGGATAGCAAGTCATGCCTTTTAGCTATTTTATATTTTTCAAGGGATTATGCTCCAGTCTATGAGGAGACATGACAGTTGTCCCGGGCAGTGTGGTGCTCGTACAACTGCCCTATTCCCCTTAACCTGAGTTTAATGATTCTGGGCTGGAGCTGACACCTTGCCCTTTGGCTTGGAGCAAGGGGCTGATCCTGTAGACAGGACAATGCAGTATGGTGCTTCTGCTGGTTCTCTCTGCATCCCTTTTCCTCTCGCATGCAGCGTTTTCCATATACCTGCTGGATGCAGCTGCTCGGTCCTTCCTTGGCAGGCCTCGGTGCTGCAGGTATGTGCCATCTGCTAGCCAGCAGCTGCTTCTGGCTCCTGGCTCCCATCTCTGATGGCTCCTCCAGCAATTCAGCTTGCTCTCCTCCTTCCCCTTGGCAAGTCTGTTGCTCTTTTGTGATTCAACTTCCCCTGTCCCCTTTGTTTGAAAGGGGGATCGAAAACAATCTGTTCCTTCTGCGTATCCCCAGCTGAGCATTTGATCCTTTTCTTTCTCCAGAATTGCTCTGTGCTATACTAACTCTGTAACGATGCTCTGTAATGGTGCCAGAGCACTGGGGAAAATAGGATTTGGTCCTTTGAGGGAAGTGCTGACCATCTCCAGCAGTGTCTTAAATAACTGCAGTATTGAGCATCAGCCTCCCAGGATCCTGAAATGCCTGAGGTTTGGTATTCATACTGCCAAAAGTGCATTGGGGAACGTCAGCCACAAAACAAATTCAGTCTGGCTTCAGATCCAACAGATAACAGCTGGGAAACACAAGTGCTTCAGTCACCTCCTCCTGGCTCTACTTATTTTATACTGCAAACAGCGGCAAATCTGGGGTTCTTCCTTAAACTGGTCTCCATTTCTCAAGTACAGTAAATATTAAAAGGAAGGTGGCGTCTTTAGTATGTCATGAATATGGATAAACTTAATTCGAGACATAATAATCTAGTTTGAAGATCTGACTTTAATATTCGTGGGGTGCATCTGCTTGATTTCCTTTCCTGCCTCTTTATGAGCTCTGCTCCTCACCTGCCAGATTCTGCCCTCTTCCTGCTGTGTGTTCAAACCCCGTTATTGAAACCACATTTAGTTCGGTTTGTGAGCAGGAAAATAGAAATGGTTTATGCTTGTATAAGGTTGTGTAGTAGAAGCACATGTTATATTTGGTTTTCTTCGTGGAGTCTTGTTTTGAGGCTGTAGGAAGAGAGAAGCGATATTTTGTCCCTAATATGAAAGGTAAGTTTAGCCAGCACTTTTTATTAATAATATTTTCATATTTTGCTTAAAAATGAATAATAATAATAAAAAAATGTCCAGAACTGCGTGGCTTCCAGTTACTGCCTTTGTGCTTTTGACTCTGACATACCCAAGTTTGCCTGGATATTTTAGGTAAATAGCTCTTGTGCTATTGAGTCTAGCACTGCTGGCTGATACTCAACAAAAACTGATATTTTGGATACATTATACACTTGTCCTGTGTTGTAGGACTCTGATTGTTATTGTCCCTGAATGTATCTGCTCTGTATTGAGTTAACAAAGTCCTGTAACTTGCTGTTCTGCCTCAGATCGAAATCCTCTGACTAGCAAAAGCAGGGGGTGGTTGTGTAGGTAAACGAGAAGCTGTCGGGGAGATCATAATTCTTGATGGATTGATGGATTGTTTTTGTTGTTGTCTCTTCCAGCCAATAAAAAGAAAGAGAAAGAACGGCCAGAGATCTCCCTCCCGTCCGACTTTGAACACACAATCCACGTGGGGTTTGATGCAGTCACGGGGGAATTCACAGTAAGTGATTTGGAGGAAAAGAGAGCCGTGCGGTTTGGCTTATTGCTGGGAGGAGCCAGGACCTATTAATCTTTTATACGGTAATGCTGGAAAGGCTATTACCATCATCTAGTTTGATCTACATCTGTAGAGGCAGCCCACTAATTCCTGCTGAGAGACTGACTGCTTGTCAGGCTTGGCACATCCCAGGTGCCCAGCTTGCCAGCAGACTTTGCCTTTCCTGTTTTTTTGGCTGATGTGGACAGCAAAATGTGGTATATCTCTCCTCCCTTCCCCTCCCTTCCTCTTCTGGAGCTGGATTAGGTCTACAGCATAGCCTGTGTCCTCCAAACGGAGCTCAGAGGGCTCCCCTTTAGGACACACACAGCCGTGCATACCTGTTTGTGCCAGACATGCATGTGTTGTCCTAAGGCTAAATGCCAGAAACTTTTATGCTTTTTTTTTATTGTCATGCAAAATAGGAGGAAGACAGAGCTGTATTTCATCACACTCCCCTTAATTTGATTGCAAGATAGGATTGTATAGCAGAAGCAGTTGTTCACAGGCGAGCTGGTTTTGGCTGTGTGTAATATATGTATATTTTTAAGGCATTTTGCTTTCCTAGGCTGAACTGTGTGTCCAGTTGTGTTTTGCACTTCAGCTTCTAGACTTGCCCAAGTTAACCTGGATGTGCCAGTGAGGCATCACCTTGGGGTGGTGTAGCCAGGAAGGCTTCAGAACAGTGAGGGTAATTTTTTTGGTAGAGGACCCCGTCATTTACCACTGCGTCGACACAAACACTTGTTCTTCGTGCTACTGAGAGTCCCAAGCCAGGTTGTACTCCAAATGCGTTTATTTTCTGGTTGAAATGACGTGTCTCTAATGAAATTATGAGCTCTGTATGCCAGGTTAACATCTCTGCTGTCCCAGTTCGGTTACAATAAACACCAAACCTCTATTACCAAAGAATGGTAGCCCTACATGAAAACCCAAACGAATGTTGCTTGTCCATTGATTGTGTCAGATGCTCTACACCATACATTGCTTCTGTAGTCTTTCTTGGCTATGTGTAAATATGTATATGTTTGCACATAAAGATTGTCTTGCTTGAGGAATTTTTTCTCTTACTCCATCTGAGCTGCACCATTGGGTCTGCTCCTTTCTGTCTTTTTGAAACCTGCTATTTCTCTTCCTCTTCTCTCTTCTTTTTTCCCTGTTTCCTTTTTAGTATTGAGTAACCCCAGGAAGAGTGAGACAGGGGTGCTGCAGCAGGTACGTGTGCTGTGAAGCATTTTAGGCTGGCCGTGGGCTAACGAGGTGCCTGTCCCCACAGGGAATGCCAGAGCAATGGGCCCGCTTACTGCAGACTTCCAACATCACCAAGCTGGAGCAGAAGAAGAACCCCCAGGCAGTGCTGGACGTGCTGGAGTTTTACAACTCCAAGAAGACCTCTAGCAGCCAGAAGTACATGAGTTTCACAGGTACGTGGCGATCATCTGATATGGCTGCTTTGTCCAGCTTTCTGTTAGTCAATGTATGCAGGGATTTCTTTTCTTTAATCAGCAAATAGATCTGTCTTTTCATGGAAAATGTGAACGAGATTCTCTGGCTGCTCAAGAACTCTCCCTTTAAAATGCTGTTCTGTTAATCCTGATGCCCAGCATAGCTGTAAAAGCGGGTGAACAGGATGAATCCCAAAACACAGATTTTCTAAAGTTTACAGCCTGCATCTGGAAGGCAGAACCTGGATTGTTGACGTTGGATTCCCTGTATGAAAATCCCTGGAGAATACAGGCAGCTAAGCCCTGTAGGAACTCCAGTTTTTGGCTGGGATGTTGCTTCATGGGTGTTTGGGGTGCGAGTTTCTCCTCTCCTGTGTGCTGTGATTGAGGAATACTGCTCAGCTGCTAGGTGCTTGATAACTGCTGGCTGGATTCCTCTATAAATCACAGCTGCCAAGGTTTTGTGCCTCCTTTCTATGGATTACCTGCCTACTGGAGAATTCCTGCAGCCATCACTCTTTTCCCTTTCAATTAATGCTAACTCCTTCCCTTTCTAAACCTTAAGCCCTGCTTTGGTTCTTTAAAGCGGATAGTGCCATGTCACCAGAACAGGTAGTACTTAGGAAGGCTCCAGGCAGGGATAAAAGCACAATTCTTCCACATATGTGTGGGGATAGCCAAACAAGAAGCTCACCAGTGGATTTGTGGGGTCCTTGCTTGCTATTGCAGGATGTTTTGGTGGCTGGGTCTGAACATCTTGAGGCTAGTGCCTCAACTGGTGATTTAGCACAGCAGATTTTTGCACCTTACTTCCTCCACAAAAGTGCCTGGGGGACGCTGAATGAGATCAGGGTCCCCAGGCTTAAAGATCTCTCGAGGAGAACAACCCCAAAATGGTAGAAAACTTGGAAAATAGCTGCCTGGTCTCTTAAGCTTAATTATATTTGAAACATTAATCTTGTTTCTGAGCTAGTCTTCCTGAGAGATGCTAAGCCAAGATTCTCATTGCCATATCCCAAGATAAGGAATGAGGGATAGGGTGGTCATGAGAGACTTGAGACAGCCTCTTTCAAACATGCTGGGAGTGCAGGAGGAATCTGAAGGCATTTAATAACAAGTCCTAACAGAAGGAGCTTCCTAACAGGCCCTTGTTTCTTGTCAGCTTGGACACAAACTTTCCTCCACTGCTGTTGTAACCTTGCAGGAGAATCCTGTGTCTGCTTGGGATACAGCATCGATCCCGAAGGGTTGCCACACCTTATGCCCTCTTCTTTTGATAGAAAATGGTGCCTGGTTTTGGGCCTGATTATTTTTCTCAGGGTCCCAGCATCTTCTTAACACTGGGCAGAGGCACAACAGATGCTTGCGGAATTTTAGGTTTAAAAACATATAAAAACTAATAAAAACTACTGGCCATGGAAAGGAGAAGATCAGATTTCTGCCCAAATGAAAAATTTCCTTGTCTGGTGTCTGTGTCTTACTTGAGTGTCAGACTTGCTTGTTAAGTTTGTTCTGTCAAACTTGGTTGTGTTTTTTTTTTCTTTTTTTCTTTTTCACCTGGGGTTAGGAGTCTAGTTGCGTCTAGTGCCTGTGTAGATCATGGAGAAAGATATTCCCCAAGAGGAATGTGTGTGTGTGCACTACTTCTTTTTCTCTTCTCTGTAAAAAAAATAAAAAAAATAAAATTCTATGCCAGTTGCCCTTTCCAAAGTGCCTCAAGTTATGCAAGATGATTCCTGGACTTGGGAGGAGCCGTTTTTCCTGCCCCTTCCAAAAGAAGCTTGTCCGTTTTTCCTCTCCCCAGTGCTACTGCATTTACAGTTCATTTATAACTGCATTAATATGTCTCTCTTTCAGATAAATTGGCCGAGGATTACAATTCATCAAATACACTGGTAAGCCTTCGTATCATCTCTTGCATGAGATTTTAAAACTTGCATAGAATATTCTTAGCTACACGTAAACTTTTATTTTGCTTAGTGTTTTAAAATCATCTTAAAGTCTGAACTATACATATCTATGTGGAGAGTACATTTCTAAAAACAGGTAAATTATCCTCAAAGGGCATGCTGCTTGCACATTTTTTCATTAACAGTGGGAGAGTCAAGTAGAAATAAGAGGCTTTATTAGTGAAATAGTCAGAAATTAGTGAATTAATGACTGGAAATAATTCTGTTTTTTATAGAAATTGATCTGTTTCTTGGTCTGTTTCTTTGGGGTGTGGTAATCTAGAAAATCATAACCACTTTGCTTTCAGGTTTCGTATGGCTCTATAAACATCTGTGATCTAGCACAGTTTAATTACTAACCTGCGAGGTTTGATTGAAGCACTGTTGATTAACCAACCTAATCTCAGCAGAAAGGGAAATAAAATGTTCTCCTCTCTGCTTGACCTTTACTCTGTCCTCACCAGGACAGGCACCGCTCCTGTTGACTTTGCTAGGAGACAGGGCTGAAAAGCTCTGTAATGTTTGTGTACGTCTGCGAGAGAAAGAGAATAAACAAAACTTTCTATTTTAGGGGATTCTTAAACCCCTCCCAATTCCCTCATCTCTTACTTTCTTACTGCTGTGATGGTATCGGGAGCTGGCACGTATTGCTCACTTCTGGAGGCAGCGTATTCCTGTGACCATTTGGGAACCTGCTAAAAGGAAATGAAAATAGTTTTGTCATTTATTATCACATTTCATTGTGCATCAGTCTTCAGGAGCTTAGAATATCTGAGGCAGTTGGGTATTAAAATAAATCCTGGAAAAAGCAGTAGTCATCAAGCTGCCTCAGTAGACTGGTGTTTGTTGGAAGATGCTGGGTGGGTAACCTTTAATTTTAGGGAGATTTGGGAAATTACCAGTACGTAGACTTTATTTTGTAGCTGTTTTTAATAGATAAAGCTTTAACAATTTAACGTTAGGATGCTGATGACTTCAAAAATCTTAGGTTCAGTAAAACTTTACCTCTTCCCCCCCTTATTTCAGAGAGAACTTTATTGCAGTACTTTAAGAAGTCTTTTTCTGCTGCCACTCTCAGGGAGCTGCTGGTAAACAAACTGGAAGCAGGAGTACAAGCAGAACTGGTCTAGTGGGTCGAGGGGCTTGCCAAGTTTATTTTGAAATGTTTATAGTGTAAAGGATGCCATGAACTTCGAATCCAGAGTCAAATTTTAAAGGTTATGAGTAGCTTTGAGTTCCAATCACAGTGTTGCAAAAAATAAAATCCAGATAATTATTTCTTAATCACTTATAAAACTTTTTATAAAAATTCATCATTCCTACCTTATGTAATATTTTCCTTTAGGGTGCCGTTTTCAAAGGCATTTTGAAAGGTTTTACCAGATTCTGCTTCCAGAATACCTCATTACTTAGTTTTGAGTCTTAATACTGAAGCTGATGTCAACTTGACCTCCCAACTTTTAGTGAAAACATTTAAATTCTGATGTGAATTAAATCACTCGAAGACTGAAATCTCTGATCTGCATGATAAAGGTTTGGAGCAAGCAGCGAGGGAAGAAATAGAGGCAATATAAATAGAGACAGCTACATCCAAACTCAGATGTTATCCTCACAGCAGCCCAGAGTTGCTGGGTCTGTCGTGTGGGTGTCAGGAAGGCGATGTGAGAGCCCAGGGGAGTCGTAAATCCCAGGGAAGAGGATGGGGATCAGACAAGCAGATGACAGCTGAACTGGACATCTAAATATTTCCCGCATAGGCTCAGGACCTTTGGAGCTTGGATTTTTAAGATACTGTAACTTTCTAACCTGTTCTGATTATTATTTTTCTGTTCTTGCTTCAAGGCACTCTCTGTTAGGAGCTTAATCCAAAGTTTGTGACTTGTTCATCCCAAGAATTTGGGTTTTTATTTTTGCTCTTTGTGTAACCACATGCAGAATGTGAAAGCCGTGTCTGAGACCCCTGCAGTGCCCTCGGTGTCTGAAGACGAAGATGATGAAGATGATGCAGCTCCACCCCCTGTGATAGCTCCAAGACCTGAACACACAAAATCTGTGAGTAGTAATATCTCCTTCAGCACCCCTGCTGCAGTCACGGTCAGGTCTTGGAGTTATCTGTTAGCACTGTAGGTGTAGAAATACATCATTAACAGGGAAAAAAAAGGATGAATGGAAGTATTTTTAAGTCGTCATCTGCTTTATATTAATATGAATGTTTTTATTCAACAAAATTAGATATACACCCGCTCTGTGATAGACCCTCTTCCTCCTCCTACCAGAGATGTGGCCACTTCTCCTATTCCTTCTCCCTCGGAAAACAACACAACGGCACCTGACTTGCTGGTCAGGAACACAGAGAAGCAGAAGAAAAAGCCAAAAATGTCAGATGAAGAGATTCTGGAAAAATTAAGTATGTCCTTTTATTTTTTTTTTCCTGAAATCCAAGGTCTTGCTGTAGTGATATCTTAAAACTTTAATAAGTTGAGATGTTTTAACGCTGCTACTTTGAGATCCCTTACTGAAGACTTTGCCCTGTGACTGTACCCCAAAATTGGGGGCAGATGTATGGGGGGGAGAATAAATGTAAGCTGAGCACCTCTGCTGTCAGCTGAAGTACCCTGGGAGTTACAGATCCTCAGACTCTAAAACGAGCCCTGAATATGTAACATCTCCTTAACCATGAAGTCTGAGACTGTTCCACCTCTTGATATTCCATAGCCCTGGAGCGTGGATGATTTTATTGAAATGTTAGACCTAAGGTGATGAGCAGAGCTTCTTACCGTGGCTACAAGATGGAGAGAAAATTAATGCAACCCCAAGTTCATTTTCCATGATATCGTGACGTTAAATGACTTGGTTATTTTTAAGGGCCCTGACATTGTGTGGATACCTAGTAAATAACTCAAATTAGTGGGTGTTTCTGAGAAAAATTCAAGGCTTACCTTGTCTTTCTGTTGTGTCCTAGTTTCTTTAACAGTCCTGACCTTCAGTTCATGGATTTTATTTAAAGTGTTCCTCAACTGCCTGGCATTACTGGGGTATGCTGTGGCAGTATTTGACAGCTGAACAAGTTCTTCTGTGCAATTGATTGCTCTCCTCAGCATGGGCCAGCTTTTGTTAGAGCAGAGCATTTCTCATTCTTTGATCTGTTAATCCCGTGTTAATTAAATATACGTCGTGCTCATCAGTTTATGTAAATTGTGATCGCACCCCTAAGGTCAGATTACTCTCCTCTGGTGAGAGTTTCCCTCCTAAATGTCATTATTTTATGAAGCAAAGACAAATACCTGGGTCAAGGGGAATTCTGAGGGTACAACTTAATAAAATGGCACGTGGGTGCCTCATTTCTGTGAATAAAATGCTAAATTGAATAGATGGCGTGTGAATTAAAAATGCTTGCTATATGAAAACCTGCACTTTCAAGACTCATTGTTTCAAAGCAGCAACTTCCCTCTCTTGCTGAATTAGCGGGACCTTTCCACCAGGATTTGAGCCATTTTGTGAGCAGGTAGCGTAAGGAAGGTCTGAGGCAGGAAAAAGGTACTATTTTTAATGCAAATACATTCACTTCTGTAATTCCTACCCTTTAACAACAATGCTGCATTAGTGCAGGCATTAATGAGTCTTCGCCTGGCTTTTTGGGAGGTAGGAAACGTTCCCCCCTTTTACAAACGGAGAGGATTAAACGGGGCACGACTGACAGCTGCCTCTTGTGACTGCCTTGTGCAAACATTTACCTCATGCATTCAGAACCTTGCAGCCTGCATTAGGCTTCCAGGGAAAGTTTACGAATATTTGTCCAGAAATGTTTGTCCTTAGGGCAGACACAGCATTGCTTCAGTAATTGTGCAGCGGTGTGTACAGAGTCGGATTTTTCTCCCCGCCCTCCTCCCCAAACAAGAACCATGTTCCCCTCTCTTACCTCTGTCTGCCCTGAGCCTTGTGGGCTTGGCTGCTGGCCACCGGGGGCTGAAAATAGCCTGCTCTTACTCTGCTTGCTACTGGATTTCTTGGCAAAATGACCACGAGCAGTTTCCTTGCCAGTATGCATCTGTTTAGGCTCAGGCCTAGACCCCGGCGAAAGCAGCACCGTGTGTTGGCTGCTGGAGCAACTTCCAAACATTCTGCATCTCCTGATCCTATTAGCCACTCCAGTGCTATTATAGGGGAGACTTGCACCCAGCTGGGTTTTTTTCATGATTTTCCTGTGCGGAGCTCCCTCCTCTCATCCAGAAAAGTTTGGGTTGCATTCTTCATGGCTACCAAACCCACCTTGGGCCTGAGCAGCCCCTCACCACCTCGCAGAGCCCTGAGCGAAGTGCTTTGCCCTCGGAGGGATGCAGGAACAGCCTTTGTAGGGGAAAATGAGCTGAGATTGCCTCAGGGTTTTCTCTAAAACCAGGGCTGCAGTCGCATGGCAACTGAAAGCTGCTGCCCCTTCCCTAGTTTTGGGGCTCCTAATTGAGGAGCTGAGCACTGCCCAGGCCAACCTGGCCATTAGGTAAATAATGTCAAGATTTGTGCTGGTATGAAAAAACAGTAAATTTTTTTTTTTCCTGACAGAAATTGTCTCGGTGTCGTTGTATGAAAAAGTATTTCTAAAATCTTTTTGTTTTCTTTTTCATTGTAGGAAGTATCGTGAGTGTGGGTGATCCAAAAAAGAAGTACACACGCTTTGAGAAGATCGGGCAAGGGTTGGTATATGCTTCATTTCTGTCCTGTACCTTTCCTTATGGAAGGGATCATTGAAACTGGGCTAAGTTAGTTTGCTGGAAAAGCTGATGAGGATTTTTTTTTTGTTCCACCACCCCCACCCCAGCTCTTTTCCCCTTCCCAGCAAAGTTTTGAGTCACAGTGACCGGGCTATTTTGTGCAATTGTGCTTTAATATAAGAAAATATGCCATTAGATGATCGGGTTGCTAAATATAGCTGCAGGCAGGGAAGGAACTGCTTATTTTCAGCATGCAAGACAATCTTCAAATCACAGATTTGCCTGCGGAGTTAACTCTCCTCGATGCTGGTTTGTGGTTTTCTCAGCAGGGTGGGGGGTAAGGAAGAGTTGGGGGAGGCAAATCATTGAGGGACACTTGTGCTGAGGCTCAAACTGCTGTTTCCTGCACTACAAATGCCACATTTGGTTATTTCAGCTGATCCTGCCTGCTCTGTAATCGCGCTGGGCACTCTGCAAGCCAGGGCAGTGCCGTCATGCCCATTTAGCTGGGATCAGCTCCCAGTCCTGCAGCCCGGGCTACATTGCAGCAAGGCTTTGGCTGCCCATAACCGTCCTGTACCGGGAGCTTTGTTCCCCATAAATTCTCCGGCTTCTGCTCCAAGAGTGAAGTTGGCTAAGAAATATTTCAGACTACATTTACCACTGGAATTATTGCATGGCAAGAACGGGAATGAGAGCACCTGACAGAGATGAGGGGGAAG